>NW_005370875.1:413992-434480 GCF_000412655.1 Myotis brandtii | reverse complement strand
ACCCTTTTATGTAATGATGTTTACTTTGAATTTATATTAGTTCACACAAACACTCCATCCATGCTTTTGTTCTGGCCCTCCGGTCCAGTTTAAGAACCCATTGTGGCCCTCGAGTCAAAAAGTTTGCCCACCCCTGGTCTAGATGGTGTCAAGGAAGTTGATTCTCACATAACCAGGATATTACAGGATCTCTCCCAGGCCTCGAGGATCGTTTCTAGTTTAATATCCAAATGAACTGTCAGAGTGCTTATATCATGGGTGAGAGGAGCCCAGCCCCTCCCCAGGATCTCCCTGAATTCCTGGAGGCCACTCCCAAGTCCATCCTGCAGCCTGCTCCCACTGTCACTTGGGGCCCGGCAGCCACTGTTCTCTCTGCTTGCCCCTGTGTCACCCCAAGCCTGGAAACCCGCTGCACTCATGTCGTTTTTCTCCAGGTTCTGTTCATACAAGCCCTTGTTGTGCAATTTAATGGAAGATTTTATGACAAATCTTCTGTTTGGGAACAGAAGAGTACAACAATTTAAGAGTGAATATTAGAACTGTCCTACAGAGGCACTGGTCACTTTCCACTGTGGAACCTTCCTAATGGTACTCCCCATCTAAAAAAAAGACTCTCAAAATTCTATCTCCATGTTGTGAATTAAGCCCATGTTGCCTGTTTGATATAAAAACAACTGCATGGGGTCGGAGGGTAAGAGGGGAGAGGTAATCAATCGACCGCCTTGTATGTATATATGCATAACCATCCATGGGCACAGACAATTAGGTGCTGAAGGCCTGGGGGGAGGGGCAGGGGTGGACTGGAGGGAGTTAATGAGGGAAAAAAGGGGACATACGTAATACTTTCAACAATAAAGATTTTTTTTTAAAAAAGAAACAACTTTGTCCTAACCGGTTTGGCTCAGTGGATAGAGCATTGGCCTGCAGACTCAAGGGTCCCGGGTTCGATTCTGGTCAAGGGCATGTACCTTGGTTGCGGGCACATCCCCAGTGGGGGGTGTGCAGGAGGCAGCTGATCGATGTTTCTCTGTCATCGATGTTTCTAACTCTCTATCCCTCTCCCTTCCTCTCTGTAAAAATCAATAAAATATATATTTTAAAAAAAAGACACAACTTAAAAAAAAATAGAAAAAAGAAACCTGCATGGGAGACATCTGTAATACTGTCAACAATAAAATAAAAATTTTTAAAAACTGCTGTCAGTTATTGCTTTAAATGGCCTTTCCCCTCCTACTGAATGTTTGATGATATTAAAAAAAAAAAAAGCAGTGATTGCATCTTCCATTTCTAGAGTGCTAAGTCCATCCAAATCATATTCTAACCCTCACAAATCCCCTGAGAAGTCATAGGGCGTATCCCTACCATATTGCAGACAAGAACACCAAGGCTCACAGAAGGTTAAATGACTGGCCTGAGGTCTCCCAGCTGCTAATCAGCAGGGCTTGACCGTGAACCGGTGCCGCCTCCTCCCTAAGCAGATGTGTCCTCACAAACGTGGTAGGTAACTGCCCCCGCCGCCCCAGGATGCCTTTCACTCATGCCTCATTCCTCCACCTCCATTCTCCCCAGGACTTCATGGCAATGGATTGGTGGAGGGACAATTTCTGGATCATCTTAGCTGTGGCCATCATCATCGTCTCTGTGGTCCTGGGCCTCATCCTGTTCTGTATCTGTAGGCGGCTGCTCAGACAAGGTAATGGCCATCTCACCTGGGCAGGTGGAGGGGTGCTTATGCGTACATTCGGGCTCCTTTAGAGCAAGATTAGTTCCAGGCCTGTATGGGCTGAACTTTGGACTAAGCCTGGTGCATTTTGGGTTTCAACTCGAGCCCTGCCACTAACTTGTATCCTTGGGCCTCAGCTTCCCCATCTGTGTAGTGGAGAGAGGGAGGTTAACTAATGTCCAAGGACTCTTCCAGCTGCCTTCTGCACTGGGGATCAAGCCCACAACCCAGCAGTTAACTAATGTCCAAGGACTCTTCCAGCTGCCTTCTGGGGATCAAGCCATGACCTCCTGGTTCATAGGTCGATGCTCAACCACAGAGACACACTGGCTGGGCCTCTTAATCTCTTTTTAGAGATGAGAATATTAAGATTCAGCAGAAGGTGAAGCCTTGGTTGAGGTCTCAGAGGGGTTGGTGGCAGACTGGGGAGCAGAACTCAGGTCCACTGAGCTCCCTGCTTAATATTCTTTTCTCTCTACCCCTTCATGGCAATTAGTTATTTTATTTTATTTACGTAATTAGTCTTTAATACAAAATGTGTATTCTGGCCCCTGTAGTCCTCTACTCATTTGCCTTCTTAAAATGTCTCATTCTCAGATATAGACAAAAGTATAAGCCTGAACAAAAACTTTTCTTCTTCTTTTACCTTGACCCACTTTTATTAACAAGCAGTCGATAATTAATAACTTATATGCCCAGCGCGTCACAAATGGCAAACTGCTTTTCCCACTGTTTATGTCATTTCCACCCAGCTGCACTTTTGCTTACTCATTTGACCTGTATTTCTGAATGCCAACTGTGTGCCAGGCGGAGTACTAGGCAACAAGAAATAAACACAGCCCACGTGCTCTTGCCTTCATTGGATTAGCTCGGCCAGCCTGGGTTAATGTCCAGCTCTACCAATGTTTGGCTCTGTGTCCCTAAATCTGTTTCTTCTTGGTGGTTCTTCCAAATGTCCCAAACCAGCCTGGGTTCTGAGGATTTTTAAACTCTAAAATCACAACTTTTGCTAATTCTTTCTCAGTGAATGATGTTGTTTTTTTCCTTAGGAGGGAAATTGGACATTGCTAGACCCTTGAATCAAAGGCTTAAGGATGAAGAAATGATGTATGAGTAAGTGGGGGCAATCCTTCTGCTTTTTAAGTCTGAGAACTGCCTGCTCACTTCCACTCCTGGGCCTACGCTGCTGTGTGAGTGTTAACGCCTGCTTTTCCTTTGCAGCCAGTGAAATGTCATGTCTGCCAATTCTCCCCACTTTAAGGAGAGATGTCTCAGGGCTTTGGGGGTGCAGGGCACCATCTGTTTCTCTCTGCTCCCCAACTCCTCCCTCATGTCATCTACTTTTTTCAAATATATATATATATTGATTGATTGATTTTAGAGAGGAAGGGAGAGAGAGAGAGAGAGAGATGGAAACATTAATGAATGATAAGAGAGAAACATTGATGGGCTGCCTCCCACACGCCCCCCCTACTGGGGATCAAGCCTGCAGCCCAGGCACGTGCCCTTGACTGGAATCGAACCCGGGACCCTTCAATCTGCAGGCTGACACTCTATCCACTGAGCCAAATCAGCTAGGGCTGTAATCTACTTTGATAGAGGTCATAGGTCAGGTTCTGGGTCCCCCATTCAGGGTGAGTTCTGCCTTTCTTTTCTTGAAGTGGGATTATAAATATAATCCTCTAAAAGCTATTGTGCTGAATAAAAACCAACTTCACTTTTGTATTTTGTAATATCTTTGGGGCTTATAATTGCTACCTATGGTGGGGGTCCCCAAGACCACCCTTAGACTGGAGGATTCCCTAGGAGGACTTACAGGACCCAGAAAAGTTATTATATTTATGATTATGGGCTATTATAGCGAGAGGATACAGAATCAAGTCAGCAAAGAAAGCCCCATCCCTGGCGGGGGGCTCAGTTAGTTGGAGCACTGGCCCGTACACCAAAAGTTTTTGGGGTTTGATTCCCGGTCAGGGTACATACCTAGGTTGTGGGTTCAATCCCCAGTCCGGTGCATACAGAAGGCAACTGATTGATGTTTCGTTCACATTGGTATTTCTTGTTCTCTCTTTTTCTCTCTCTCTCCCTCTCTCCTTTCTTCTCTCTCTAAAAAAAAAAAAATCAATAAAAACATATCCTCAGGTGGGGGGTAAAAAAGCCCACCCCCCCCCAAAAAAAAGTCAGCAAAAGGAAAAAGGCACACAGAGTGGAGTCCAGGAGAGACCAGGCACACGCTTCCTGTCGCCCCTCCTGGCTTCATCCTCCCAGCAATGCGCGGTGCCAGCCTGTGTGAGCTCACCTGAGCCTGGATTTCTAGGGTTGTATTGGGCGTCAGTCACATAGGCATGGAACGCCCGCATAACTACTTTATCTACTCAGCCTCCAGCTCCTCCGGAAGCCAAACTGATACAGCATGACCCCAGGCCCTTGGCAAACACTAGCGGGCAGGCGTTCACCGCCAGTCACCTTGTTAGCATAAACTATCTGGCTGGCCCAAGGCCGCATGTCCGGAAGCCAAACTGATACAGCATGACCCCAGGCCCTCGGCAAACACCAGCTGGCAGGCATCACCTCAGTCACCTTGTTAGCACCCAAGGCCGCACATACACAAAGTCACTCTTATCAAGCAGAACATTTCCAGAGCTTAGAGGTTATCTCCCAGGAGCTGGTCAAGGGCCAATCCTTTCTTTGGAATGTACACACCTTCCAAAACAAAATCTAGGCTCTGCTAAAATGAATTTTGTTGGGGCTTCAAGGGATCCAGCAAAAAACGGGCCTCTTCCCCCACCAGTTCTGATCCACTGAGGAGTAAGACCGATGTGTTGTGCAGTTGGGTAACCAAAATGTCGCCTTTACTGAGGACAAAACTGGCATTGCAGACTGTGGCGCTTCTCTGTGGGCAAGTGCCTTTTCTAATTCAAAACCAGGAGACCGTTCCTGCTCGTTGCACAGACAGCTCAGCAGCATCTCGGGTCTCCCCCGCAGGGCCGCCCTTTCTCCGAATGGCAAAGACCAGAGCCGAATACTCGCTTTCTGCATTCAGGCCTGCTCCTGAGGGGAACGTGGGAGCAGCGGGACTTTTCCCAAATTTAGGAGTCAGGTACACTCCGCTCCTCTCCTAGGAAGAGCCACGGAGGCATGGAGAAAAGGCCACTGATGGAGCTCTTGCCACGTGTCCCTTTCTCCACTCCCCCGGCAGCCTAAACACAGAGGAGACCAACACTTCCTCAGAAGAATCTAGACCACCTTGAAAATCAGAGTACAGAGCGAGGAACAGAGTCTAGGTTGGAGTCTTACCTTTTTGTTGAAACTTCTTAGCACAATATGAACACAGAAAATTGCACACAGTAAGAGTACAACTCAATACAGTTCCAAAAACTGAACAGACCCAGGCAGCTGGCACCCAGATTTTTAAAAAGATTGCCAGCACCTCAACATCTTATATTTCCTTTCAGCCATTCTACCACCAGGATAACCACTATCTGAAATAGCATAGGTTAGGTCTTTCTTGTTTTTAGGCTTCCTCTAAATGGAGTTACACATTATTTGGTGTTTGGCTTCTTTTGCTCAGCATTTTGTGAGATTCACTGTGTGTGGTTACAGATTGTTCGCCCTCACTGCTATGGAGTATTCCACCTTGAGAGGGTACCCCTGTGAATGTGTCCATTCTACCGCTGATGGGCTTTTGGGGAGTGTCCAGTTTGGGACGTTATGATTAGTGCCGTGAACACTTGGACGAGGCTATGCAAGCACTTCAGTAGGGTATACATCCAGTAGTGGCATTGCTGTCACAGGACGTGTGTACAGTTAGCTTTAGGAGTGCATCCATGTTGCGAATCAAAATAGAGCTGGTGCTTACCTCCGCGCTTCACCAGCTCTGGGGAGCCCAGGACAGGGTCTCCATGCTCTAAGTTACAGTACTTCAACGCCCTTTCTTCAAACCCAGCTGCTCTCTGGGCTACGGGAAGTGGTTTCTTTAGGGTGCGGTTACAAATGGGGTGTAAGACCTAGAAAGGGCAGGTAATACTTTTAGGTTTCAGGGACCGAGATTTGAATGTTCAACCCTGTCCACTTTCCTTGACGTTCTCCTTTAAGTCCACGGACAGCGGGCATGGTCAAAACCAAACACCAACCCCTCTTTCTTTCTCCCCAGGAATGTTCTCGATCAATCGCCAGGTCAGTTGCCCCCTCTGCCACCCAGGGGTTTGCTTTCTCAACAAGATGCCTGTAAGTATATTTTGCTGATAACAGTCCCATTCAGGGTAGGATAACAAAGTTATCCAGGTGTCTTAGTTGGCTCAGGCTGCCCATAACAATGTACTACAGACAGGGTCGCTTAGACCACAGGAAGTTATTTTCTCCCCGTCCCAGAGGCTAGAAACCTGAGATCAAGGGGCCAGGTGATTTGGTTTCTGGTAAGGACTGTCTTCCAGCTTGCAAATGGCTGCCTTCTCTATGGCTGCCTTCTTGCTGTGTCCTCACAAGATGGGGAGAGCTCTCTGGTGTCTTTTTTGACAAGGACACTAGTCCTGGTGGACCAGGGCTGTAGACTTATGACCTCATTTAACATTAATTACTTTTCTACAAGCCCCATCTCTCAGTACAGCCACACTGGGGTTAGGGCTTCAACACACAAATGTTGTGGGACATGAGCTTTCAGTCCAGATTTGCAGGTGGCAGCAACCTGTTCAAAAGAGATGAATAAGTGTAAAAGGGTTAGACTAAGTACCAGTGCTCCCAATATTCAACTTATAAATTCACATTCAAATCCCAGCTCAGAACATGAGTAAACAGAACCGTGGGGCTGTCGCTGGGCCTCTCACCCTTCTCTCAGAAAAGCTGCCTGGTTTCCTCGACTGGAATGTTATTCCTTCAGTCCTTCACGCAGCTGGCCTTGCCTCATCCTTCAAGCGTCATCTCACATGGCACCACCTTAAAGAAGCCATTCCTAATGACCCCATCCCGAGCAATCCTGCTAAGGTTCCTTGTGAAACCAAAATTGTCTTATGTAGTTACTGTTCCCTTGTTCATTTATCAACCTCCTCCACTAGCATATAAACTCCAGGAAATGGGAACCTTTCTTGTCTGGTTCACCTCTAAGAACAGTGTCTGGAGCTTAGTAGATAACGAATAAAAACGTTTCACCTGAATGGATAAATAATAATATTAGCTAACATTGATTCGGCATGCACTGTGTGTCGGGCCCCATGCTGGGTCCGTTATAGCATCATCTCACTTAATCTTCTCAACAACTCTAGGAGGCAGGTACGTTATTATTATCCTCTGACAGGTGAGGACGCTTAGACACAGAGAAGTTAAGTGACTTATTCAGGGTCACACTGCTGGAGCTTGAACATGAACTTGGATCTGTCTACATGAACTCAGACCTGTCTAATTGCAGAGTTCTGCAGAAAAAGAAATGGTGGCAGTTTTTCCAGCTCTCTGAGGAAAAGATGAGATTGTGGTCCAGGCAGTTCCCGTTCCCATGAAAAGTGGAGCTGAGCTGCTCTCTCATCCTTCCTGTAGCCACTTTGGTCCTTTTGCTATGTACCCAGGCTGCACTGAGTTAACCTTTTGAAACACCATTGTTCCCTTTTCCTTAGCAGAGAGATTCATACATGAGCAATTAGCCGTTGTTCAAGAAAACAGTGTAAGTCATTGTGAGGGATGTGCCAAGAAGGAAATATGGTTTGTATCACTTCCTTACGAGAATCAGGATCTGTAGACACAACCCTACTCACTTGGTTGGTTTCTGGTCAAAGTTTCTGTTTCGTGGTTCCCACTCCAGTGCAATCTTAGGCAGAGGAACATGGCAGTCAAGATGTCTGACCAATATTTGTCATTTATTCACTTGGGTGATCCTGAGAGTGTGTCGTGTCTGTGCTTCAGCTTCCTTTGTAAAATGGGGATCTGGTCCACCAAGAAATGGAAAGACTAACCATGAAAACCTTGCTGAGCCACTTGGTCAAAAATACATACATGCACAAGAGCTTTGCATCTAAGGACCTCTGTGTGTATTCTAGCCCCACAGGAAACCTGGAGCGAGCCGCCACCGACATACTCATTGGTAAATAAAGATAGACATGTGAAGACAGTTTCCATCCCGAGCTATATTGAGCCTGAAGGTGACTATGATGACGTTGAAATGCCTGCCGCTATGGAGAGCCATCATTTTGAAACAACCGTTTCTTCTTTTTGGCAAGCTGAAGAGAGTTCACGCAGCTTATTTTAAGACCATCAGGAATGGTTGAACGTCTATGTGGTCGGTCCCGGAAGCAGTGGTAGCGTTGTACAGCTCTGTAAGATAAACACTCTCTGAACCCTAGCGATGAAGAAGTGTTCACCATCATATGACTGCAGCCAGAGAAAGAATGCGGCTGCTCAGCCTTGAAGACTGAGTCAGGCCCTGAGCTTCTGTTGAGTGAGTGTCCGCAGGAAGGACTGCTGGGCTTCATGGCTCTCACGGGGGGAAAACCGCTCTGTTCTTGGCCCCCTTCCCTCTTTCCTTCCCTTCTTTGTTTGGGTCTAAGTGATCTTCAAGCTTGGTGTTGACTGTGCAGAGCTTCCCAAGTTCCCATCCCCAGCACCACCGCTAGGAGCACAAGGTGTCCTCTCTACCGGCCCCACCCACCTCCCATGAGAGCGTCTGTGGTGGTAGTTGGGGCTGAGCGCTCTTGTGTGCAAGTCACCGCATCAGCCTTGCGAGTTCTTCAAGGGTGGCCAGTGCTTTCTGTTCTTGGGAACCCTCCCCACCTACACACACCTCAAACCCCAGTGTCTCTCTATGACGTTACCAGACTGACCATAGAGATTCAAGTTCTCACCCAGGTTTTTTCCTGTGTTTCCCAGTTACATCAGAACAATCAGCAAAGGACAGACGTTACACCACGGGCCTAAATTAAGGTGTCATTTTGCCATATGTATAGTGGGCTACAGGAATGGTAGGCTTCCCAGGAAAAATAATGGGAAACAGGAAAGAAAGGGGGTGATTAAATGGCAGATTCAAGATGAGAGTTCCGGCTTAAGGCCCTCCTCCATAACTGTCATTACGGCTTCCTCCCCATATGAAGTTTGGTGCAAACAGCGCCAAGCCCCTTCCCTCCAGATCACTGTCCCTGAGCGTCTGGGAGGCAGCACCTGCAGTGTGACGTGCTGCGGCTAAGGAGGTGCCAGGGGAGTGTCCTGCTAAATGAGTGCCCTAGTGTGGTCCCTGAGCCTTAAGTCAGCTTTGTAGGTCCCTGAACCCCATCAGTTCTTTCGAGTTGATCCACTAGAGCTCTAGGACTTGACACTTTCTAACCAGACTCACAAGACGCCGATTTCTAAGCAATCCCTGGGAAATGCAGCGAATGAGCAGACTTGCAGGGAGAGCAGACGACCTGTGAAAAGCCTTGGGAGTGACTGTTGGATGAGCTCCTCCTCAGGAGACGCCAAGTGTGTTCCTGCCGTATCAAGCTTCCTCCCTCAACCAGTGCTGGACCAGCCGGAACACACCTTCCTCCCAGGTTAACCTCTTTGTAGACTCCCTGGAGACTCCGGCTGCCTGTCAGTACCTCCTTATTTCAGACCAGTGGTTCTCTCACTGTGGCCTTCTAGAACTGTGGTATTCAATGCACTGAAGAGAGGACTCTTCTCAAATTAGAGAATTTAAGTTAGCAGATGGAAGTTTTACATGTGTTTTCATGTATGCTTTCCTCTCGTGCATGTTCTGTAAGCCATCCACATCCATCTCAACCCCTGCCCTCATCTTGCTCCAAACACTCATGAATGACCTCACTGATGCCCATGAGCTCAGTACCCCCTCTATTGTGACGAGTTCCAAATCACAGACTTTAGCTGAGCTCTCTCTCCTCAATTCCAGACTGAGTGGCTTCCAGGATATCTCCACATGACTCTTTCCTGTCCCCTCAAGTTCAACATATATAAGAAAGAATGAATTACCTACCCCGATTCCAAGGCCCCTGTGCTCTGCCAGCTTCTTCACTGCTGAAGTCAGAAGCTAGCACACTATCTGGAGTCCTTTTTTCCCATGTCCCCACCTCCTGCTGATTGCACCTCTCAAAGAGCTCTCCAGTCAGCCCACACGTCTCCATCACCATGCCTAGGTCAGGTGTGACCGGCACATGCCAAGGGAATTCCAATAGCCTCCCAGCTGGTCTCCTGCCTCTGGCGTCTCTCCCCCCAGCCCCCTTTCTACATGGCAGCTTGTAATTTTGTAAAATGAACATCTGACCGCTTAATTCATTTGCTTACATCTCTTATTTACCCATTATCCTCATAAAAAGCCCCAAATCCTTAATGTTGATTATAAGATTTGTCAACTTCAGGTCACTGGTTATCTCTTGCCAACCGTCTCCTTCCCCACCCCCTTGCAACCTCCACTCTGCATAAATTTTTGTTCTGGCGATTTAAATTGACCTTGTCGGTGGTCTCTCTTGCCCTTATGGCTAGGCACAGCACCCTCTCCTCTGTCTGGATCTCCCCCACCTTCTGATTCTTCCCATCGCTACTTAGATCCTTTCCTCACCACCCCAAGTTTGGGTCTGGTGCCCTCTTAGATGCTCTCCTCTCATAGCATCAGCATGCGATACTGACCTGTCTGCCTGTCTCTCTCCTCCACTGGACTGAGAGCAATATGGGGACAGAGGCTGAATCTCTCTTCCCCACATTGTTCTTTCTGTTCCTATTTAATGTCTAGGCACTTTGTAGATGCTCAATAAAGACGTTGAATAAATATCAACTGAATGAATGAATAAGCTCCTCTGGGATCTCACCACTCCCCGTACTTGGCCCTATGAAAATACCTCTGCATTATAATTGCCTGGTTACATTTCCATTCTCCTTTTTAAATCTGGGTCTCCTATGGGGTGGAACTTGTCTGGCTCACTGTTATATTCCCCGTCTCCAGCACAAACCCTGGCACATGGTAGGCACTTCATAATGTTGAACATTAATAGAAACTCTATCAGTTGGACAAAAACAAGCAACATGTGTAATTTGGTTGAGATTTTATACCTGCAATAAAGCCACATTTTTTGCCAACAAAGTTGTTACTAGTTTGGATGATAGAATTAAATATATCAGGATTTCACAGGACCTACCGTCTGTGTACCTTAAACCCTACAAGAAACCACAAGTCAGCCACCAGCTACATATATATAGTAATAAAAGTATAATATGCTAATTAGACCAGACGACCTTCCAGACGAAGATAGGGCTGCGAGGGAAGCTCAGGTTCCGGGTGCCTGCTGGTGGCTGGAGGGAAGGCTAGGTCCCGGGTGCCAGTGGGAAGCCGGTGCTGGCAGCCGGGGGAAGGAAGGCCTACTCTTGCACGAATTTTGTGCATTGGGCCTCTAGTTCATAGATAAAGTTAGAAATAAGAAGATAAAATGGTGATAGAAGGAGACTTGACTTGGGGTGTTGAACACACAATACAGTGTAGTGATGATGTGTCATGAAATTGTGCACCTGAAACCTGTATGATTTTGTTAACCAGTGTCACCCCAGTAAATTCAATAAAAAGGAAAAAAAATTAAAAATATGTTCCAAATACCACATGATCTCACTCGTTTATGGATAATTAAGACCATTATAAACAGATGAACAAAAATAGATACAGAGGCAGAGCAACATCAAACAGACTGTCAAACTACAGTGGGAAGGCTGGGGAGGGTTGGAGGGGGGGGGGAAGAGATCAACCGAAGGACTTGTATGCATGCATATAAGCATAACCAATGGACACAAGACACTGGGGGGTATGGGAGGCCAGGGGAAGGTCAAGGAGAGAAAAGAAAAAAAAAAGAGACATATATAATACTCTTTGTAATACTTTAAGCAATAAAACAAAATTTAAAAAAAGAATCAAAAAAATAATAAAAAGATAAAAATATGTTCCATCCTGAGCTCTATGGAGCCTAAAGATGACTATGATGATGTTGAAATCACTACAAATATTAGAAACCATCATCTTAAAACAACTCCTGGTCAGCCACTATGAATTCCACTCTTTTCAGCAAAAGCCTGAGATTTTTCTGTTGGGTCCACTTCTTTCTCTTGTCTCCATTGGTGCAATTTGTGTAGATCCTCACCCAACTCAGGGGTAGAGCACATGACCCAGGCTGACCAATTGAAGATTCCCATTCCCTTGGCCATAGTGACTGATTAGTTGATTCCTTGAGTACCAGGGCAGGTGTTCTTTTTCACGGGACTTGAAGCTAACAAGCTAGACACTCTCAACGGAGAACCTGTCACAGAAGGCACTGAGCTGAGATAAGAAGAGAGTTCAGCCCTAGCTTGTTTGGCTCAGTGGATAGAGCGTTGGCCTGTGGACTGAAGGGTTCCCAGTTAGATTCCGGTCAAGGACACATGCCCGGGTTGTGGGCTCGATCCCCAGTAGGGGCCATGCAGGAGGCAGCCGATCAATGATTCTCTGCCATCATTGATGTTTCTCTCTCTCCCACTCCCTTCCTCTCTGAAATCAATAAAAATATATTTAAAAAAGAAGGAAAGAAAGGAAGGAAGGAAGGAAGGAAGGAAGGAAGGAAGGAAGGAAGGAAGGAAGGAAGGAAGGAAGGAAGGAAGGAAGGAAGGAAGGAAGGAAGGAAGGAAGGAAGGAAGGAAGGAAGGAAGGAAGGAAGGAAGGAAGGAAGGAAGGAAGGAAGGAAGGAAGGAAGGAAGGAAGGAAGGAAGGAAGGAAGGAAGGAAGGAAGGAAGGAAGGAAGGAAGGAAGGAAGGAAGGAAGGAAGGAAGGAAGGAAGGAAGGAAGGAAGGAAGGAAAGAAGGAAAGAAGGAAGGAAGGAAGGAAGGAAGAAAAAGAAAGAAAGAAAGAAAGAAAGAAAGAAAGAAAGAAAGAAAGAAAGAAAGAAAGAAAGAAAGAAAGAAAGGAAAGAGTTCAGATCCTCATGGCATTGTCTGAGGTCCTGTCTGCTGCCATGCTTATGTGGGCATTACTTCTGGGCTTTTTAGTTACACAAACCGACATTCTTTAAAAGCTTTCACACTGCCCCTCCAGACCCATCCCTACCATCACTGCCTAACGTTGGTCTTGTCGTCTTTCATGTGGCTCAATGCAAAAGCATCTTGACTGTTCTCCTCCAATCCATCTCCCACTTGCTGTCAGAGTGAACTTTCCAAAATACAAATCTGATTCGGTCCCGGCCCTGCTTAGAATTCCTTGTTCCGACAAGAATAAAACCCACACTCCCTAGCACACCCTGCAAGGCCCTGGTTACCCTAGTCCCCACCGGGCTCATTTCAGAACCTCCTCTCCTCCCACCACCAACTGACCAGCTCCCCGAAACATCAAAATGATTAAGGCTTTGTCTGTCCTCTTCCTTGTGCTGGGAACCCGTTCCCCTCCTTCTCTACCCACTAAGCTGTGACCCGCCCCTGAGCACCCACTGGAGCACTGCTTTCTCTGAGAGCTCTTTCCCTTGGGGCAGGTGCACCCTTCCTCGGCATTTCTCTTGCACTTATCACAATGCATAGTTACCCACCTTGTGGTTACACATCTCCCCTTCCCATTGGATACTGGGCTCCTGAGGACTAGGATTCTGTCTTAGGGTGACTCAACATTCAGGTTTGCCCAGGACAGTTTTAACTTTTGTTTGATATCTCAGTGTAATTATTAAGAGCACCCCCTTTTACTCTCAAAAGTGTCCTGGTTTGGATGATAAATGACCTGTTCACTGTACTTCTTTTTTTTTAAAATATATTTTATTGATTTTTTTACAGAGAGGAAGGGAGAGGGATAGAGAGTTAGAAACATCGATGAGAGAGAAACATCGACCAGCTGCCTCCTGCACACCTCCCACTGGGGATGTGCCCACAACCAAGGTACATGCCTTTGACGGGAATCAAACCTGGGACCCTTCAGTCCACAGGCCGACGCTCTATCCACTGAGCCAAACCGGTCAGGGCTCATTGTACTTCTTCATGATCAGGTCAGTGTCTACACAGAGTGAGAGTTAAAAATATATATATTTTTTCAGCCCTAGCTGGTTTGGCTCAGTGGATAGAGTGCTGGCCTGGGGACTGAAGGGTCCCGGGTTCGATTCTGGTCAAGGGCACGTAACTTGGTTGCAAGCTTGGGTCCCTGATTCCCGGCCCTGGTTGATCCCTGGCCCTGGTCAGGGGGCCTGTGTGGGAGGCAACCAATCGATGTGACACATCAATGTTTCTTTCTCTCTGTCTCTCCTCCTCCCTTCCACTCTCTCTAAAAATCAATGGAAAAGTATCTTCGGGTGAGGATAGGCAAAAAACAAACAAAAAACACACACATATATATGGCAGGGTTTTGTTGTTGTTTCCAAATAAACGCATGAATAAGTGATCCTCCCTAGGTCTCATTTTCTATCAAATAAATAGCTGAAGTGGATGTTTCTAAGTTCTTTATTGCTTGAAGTGGTGCAAAGAAAGCCAGTGCTCTAAAAGGCTAAGACCAGCAATTCTGGTTTATCTTCCCATTGAAAGGACCCTCCATATGGAATTCCACGCTTAAACATATTGAAGCCCGATTATCAACTCTAGAGGCCATGACCGGCTGGGAGCCTGGTTACTGACACACATAACTTCTCTACTGAAGATTCCGTTCCCTCAGCCCCACCAGGGGCTGGACCATCTCCCAACAGCAGATACAAAATAAGTTCCGTTTGTTCTTGTGATGCGTGTTGCATCAATAGTATTATCACTGCTCAGATAGGGCCCCTCATTTGTGGGGTGCTTCCCTTTCCAACTTACCCCATCCATTTCCCTGAACGCACGCAGCATGCTCCGCCGTGGCCAGGAGGCATGAAAACTCGCCTAGATTTACACTTGGTTGCCGGAAGCCCTCCCCCATAAATAACAGATAATTGTTATTTATGTGACTGTGGTCACCTTTCATTTTACTAACAGATGCAAAAGCTTTGAAAGAAACAGCCAATTAGTACTGTTGCATCTTGACTCTTCAACTGTAAAACTCAGCTTTTTATATTTACCCACATCTTATTGCCAGCATTTAGTTCAGTTAGATCAACTACCCTTGAATAGTCCACAAACAATAAAGAACAACCCTCAATAACCTTGGTCACTTATAAAGTGACCTCTAAACTAACAGCCTCTGAATTTTTTTTTTACATTAAATGTCTTAGCATCTTTTTAAAAAAATTTTTTATTGATTTCAGAGAGGAAGGGAGAGATAGAAACATCAATGATGAGAGGGAATCATTGATGACTGCCTCCTGCACATTGGACCGAGCCGCAACCCAGGCATGTACCCCCAACCAGAATCGAACCTGGGACCCTTCAGTCCGGAGGCAGACGCTCTACCCACTGAGCCTAACCCACTAGGGCTGTCTTAGGATCTTTTTACAAATTGAGTGTCAGTGGAACATGGCTTAGGTTTTAACAAAAATTGCAGAAGGTAGTATTTAAGAATAATGAAATTCCCCTGCGGGTAAAAAAGCTTATTTGCATAACTTGTATACTCTACCTCCCATGAGGCACCAAACAAAAATAAATTTTCCGATACATTCAATGTTGTACTCTACGACACTATTTTTAGTGGCCAAATAAAACTCCCTCTGAATTCATGAAAAATAAATATCACCCTGCATGTCTTATCATTGTTTAGAAAAGATATTGAATCAATATTTCATAGATCAAATCTGTTGTATCACTGAACTAGCCTAATAATAATTCCGCAATTCTTTATAAAGTGAGATTTGCCTGAGAAAAACAACTATATACAGATTTTTTTTTAAAGTTCTGTTTTAGCCACTTTGAAGTGCAATTTTGCAGCATCTAGTAAAATTGACAATATGGACACTCTGTATGATCCGGCAGCCCCACCACAGGAGACGTGCCCTTTTGCACTTGTTGGTTCGAGGTCTCCATTGCCCTCTTAAAAAGGTCTCAGGACACCAAAGAGATTTTGCTCATGCAGAAGATATCTCTTGGTATTTAGCTTATTGGAAATTAAAACGGAGAAAAAATTTAAATATGTATTAGTTAATTAAAAATAATAAATCATGTTAATATAAATAACATATTCATTAAAATAATAATGTTTTCCCAAACAAAACCATTAGTAAGGAGCACGCATGGCATGATGTTAGATTTTTGCGAATCTCTTTAATAACAAACCTAATCAAAGGCACCCAGATTCTCAAATCTGCTTCTGCAGTAAATCTGTTGCGAGGTAAACTCCATGTGGCCTCTGGAAAGCCCCACTGTACATTCAGGAGAGAGGAAGCGTGAAGAAGGGCAAATAACATCAGGATTATTATGAAAATAGTTTTGATCTCACGGCCAGACCACACTTTGAGAACCACAGCCCAAGAGAAACTCAAGCACATGCACAGTGATGCTCTTTGTAGTATTGTTGGTTATGATGAGAAAGTGGAACCAACGCCCATCTTACAGTCCATCCACAGGGGGACTATAAGATCCATGCATGCCCGACTGGTGTGGCTCAGTGGTTGAGTGTCCACCTATGAACCAGGAGGTCCCGGGTTCAATTCCCAGTCAGGGCACATGTACAGGTTGCGGGCTCGATCCCCAATGTGGGGTGTGCAGGAGGCAGTCATCAATGATTCTCTCTCATCATTGATGTTTCTCTCTCTCTCCCTTCCTCTCTAAAATCAATAAAAATATTTTTTAAAGATCCATGCAGGCTGCACTATTGTTGCTTTGCTCACTATATATTTCCAGTTCTTAGCACATGTTAGTATGTGGTGGGTACTCCATAAGTATTTGTGGAAGGAGGGAAGCAAGAGAGGCAGCAGGGGGAAAAATATAAATATTATTCTGCAACTTCCTTTAAAAATTAACTCTATCTTGTGAACATCTTTTCACAGATGTAAACATTTAGCTCACACGGCAGAAATTTCCATGAGATTCTTGTATAACTAATAAGCTTATTTTTCTATTGTCTAAAAGTAAAGGTGTATTTCAGATTTTTTAATCTGTCAATTACCACAAGCTGCAAAACACTGCCATCTAATGGTGCATTAAGATGACCACACATTATGGGCAGAGTGATCCTTGTTAACAAATTTTGTCCATATTTTGTTTGGGGGTATTCTGTAATTCAGACCAAAAATAAATAAATCAATTATTTAAAGGTCTTTCTAAAAATAATACAACCGATGTAGATCTCTTTGGTACCCCTGTAATTTTCATGTACACTGAAGGATTTTCTTAAGATAATTTAGGTAAAATTTAACATTTCTCAGATCATACTGCAAAACCAATGGTTAAAACAAACTACTAGATTATTTTGTTCATGTAAGTATCTTTCTCTCCTCTTTTTTAAAAATATTTTTTTATTGATTTCAGAGAGGAAGGGAGAGGGAGACAGAGATAGAAACATCAATGATGAAAGAGAATCATTAATCACTGCCTTCTGCACGCCCCACACTAGGGATCAAGCCCACAATCCAGGCATGTGCCCTGACCAGGAATCAAACCATGACCTCCTGCTTCATAGGTTGACACTCAACCACTGACCCACACCAGCAGGGTCTCTCCTCTTTTCTTGACTTTTTATGGTCTCTCATTTACATGGTGAGAGAATTTAAAAAGTGCAGGCAGAAAAAAAACAGCAAAGTATAGTAACTGCTCAGTAACTATTGTTAATAAGAAAAACACATTCATAGCCTTTTTTAATGCCTTTTGTTGTTGTTGTTGTTGTTCAATGATATATCCTCCATGCCTAATACATATGAAGAGTCCAATAAATATTGTAGAAGGAAGGAGGGGAGAGAAGGAGAGAAGATGGAAGGGAAGAAGGAAGGCTGATTGTATTTAAAAAAGATAGAAGGTTATGATCTTAGAGTGCCTTTTAGCTCTGTGATTCAGGAACATTAATAACTATTACGAAAGAGGCCATGGATTATTAAGAAGCTTTCAAAGGCGACCTAAAACCATTACTCTGACAATGAAGGGAATCAAGTGTCCTCACCCTTTATCACAATCAAGCAGGCCTGCCCTAAACATGACTCTTGGGGCCCTCAATTTTCAAATACCCATTATCTACATCTCCACATTTATGAGTCTGGATAGGGAAAATTCATCAAAACATGAAAATATTCACCCATCAACTTCCAATTAGTCCCCTTGCAAAAATCCCTCCCCACTTAATATTCATGTCCATCCCCACCTCTCTGGTTAGCATCTTGTCCCTCCGGTGATGTAAACGTTGTCTAATAAAATAAAAATACTGTGCAATGAAAATCTATTTCAAAGTAAAACTGCAAATCTTGCAACAAAAGAAGAAGGGTTTCCACACAAGTACATAAAAGTGATGGGGGAAATTGCTTGAATCACAAGCAAAGCCACTGACGAATAAGAACATGGCAGAGGGAATTGATACATAATAATGACAGGTGCTTCACATTCTTGTTTATCCATTGCTACACAACCCATGTACTGGCTTAAAACAACAATCATTTCATTATCTCTCACAGTTTCTATGGTCAGGAATTCCCAGGGGCCTGGGCTAGGCAGCTCTGGCTTGGAGTCTCTTGTGCAGCTGCAGTGGAATGAGGGTTGCCCCTCCTCACTCTCAGGTACCCAGGCCCATTTAACCCCTAACAGGTCTCTGTTGCCCTTGGGATACGGCCAAAAAGCCTACCGATGGTTTTCCAAATGTTCTATGGCCCGATCTTTCCAAGCTCATCTCATGCCACCCTGCACCCTTCTTGTTGACCACCTACACTGGTCTTCAGTTTCTCAGACGACTTGCTAGCTACCACAGGACCTGGCACATGTAGTTCCTGCTGCCGTTAACTCTCTTCCCCTATAGCCTCTCATAGTAGACGTCTGCTACTTTGTCTGTCCAAGGAGTTGTCTCATTTTTCTGGTAAAAATAATGACAAACAAACAAAAATATCTTTTCTTGCCATCACCTTATGGGCCTTGTAGTAAAGGCTCCCTTCCCACATTCCAACATGTAAATCCAGCTAGCCAATCAAAGTACCTCATCCCCCGGGAAAAGGGATTGGTCCAGGGTTGGACATGTAATCCAAGCAGAAGCTATAGATGCACTCCCTCGGTAATCCTGGGCACTGGAACATATCTCTGTGTGGGGAAAAGAAATCTATGAAGTCAACACAGAGAAAAGCAAGACTAAGAGATAGAGAGAAAGAAAGGAGTCCTGATGACAGTGTTTAAATCCCTGAATTCTGGCCTTTCCTGAAGCCAGTCTACCCCCTTGACTTCTCTGTTATATGAGACAAGTTATGCTCAAGTTAGAGTTGGGTTTCTAATACTTCATTGTCCTTCATCTTAGATCAAAATCTTCTAAGGTCTTAGTGTGCTCTCCAGTCACCACAGTTATCGTTTCTGATTTCTTCATGGAATTGTTTAAATACCTCCCCCTCAAGTTCCATGAGAGGGCCTGAGGTTTTGCTCAACATTCATTGCATCACCAGTGCCTGGCACTCCATTTGTAGAACAGATGAATTACATAACAATTTCATGCTTCTGACAGGGCAGCGTATTAAGCCCAGAAGAGATCACAGAGTTCTTTGTTCTTAAACACTCAACGCACACACACACACACACACACACACACACACACACACACACCACAAAAAACTAAAAAGCCAAAATAAATCACTCTTTTTAAAACATTTTTATTTATTAATTTAAGAGAGAGAAACATCAATTTGTTGTTCCACTTATTTATGCATTCATTAGTGGTTGCTTCTTGTATGTGCCCTGACCGGAGATCACAATCTTGACGTATCAGGGCCAAAATAAATCACTCTCAACATGACTATATCTTTCTCAACAAAAATGTAGCTACTATTGTTTCCTGGAACTCCGTTTTCATTCTTCCTCTGGTTTAAATGTATCTTGGTTCTTAAAACAAAACAAAAATTAAAACCAGAAACCTTTGTTTTATTATTTTAAAGTAAAGTAAGAAATAGAGAAAATGTTCATAGTTACATTTTTTTTCGGGGGGGGGGGGGGGAGCAAATGGAGAGAGGTCCAGCCCTACCAGATTTTAAAACATACTGTATTTAAAAGCTCATGATAATTATAACAGTTTACTATCAGAAAAGAGACAAATAGATAAGTGAACACATTGGGCCAAATAACTGAGTGAGGGAAGTGTAACTGATTAGCTCAATTTGGGGCCATTCCCACCCTGGCCAATCAACAGTCAACAAACAAGGGTGCAAACTCAGTAAGAGTAAGGATGGGAGAATTCCTCAGGAAATGAAATTGCTGTGTGTCCCAACAAGAGATGTCTCAGCTTGGGCTCTTCCAAAAGCCAAGAATAAAATGTGTGTGTGTGTGTGGCGGGGGGGCGGGGCGGTAGAAGAGTGTAAAGGGGCGATAAATGGTGACGGAAGGAGACTTGACTTTGGGTGGTGAACACACAATACAATATACAGATGATGTATTATCGACTTGTACACCTGAAACCTGTATAATTTTGTTAACCATTGTCATCCCAATAAATTCAATAAATAACACAAAATAGATAAGTGAACAGAAATATACTCAAAATACATAACCAAACACATGTAAATTTAGTTAATGATAAAAAACAGCATTTAAAACCAGTGCCGAAAAGGAGGATGACCCATTAAATGGGACGCAGAGAGGTTAAGTAACTTGCCCAAAGTCACACAGCTCCTAAGTGGGTCAGCTATTGTCCGACTTTCTGACTTCAGAACTTATCCTATCGTTGTTTATCTCTATTTGAGACCGCAATGGCATGCGGGGGGGGGGGGGGGGGAAAAAGGGAGAAAAAAAAAGGAAAGATTTTTA
>NW_005370875.1:390077-413661 GCF_000412655.1 Myotis brandtii | reverse complement strand
CAGCGCCGGGGTGAGGAGCAGGAGCCGCGCGATGGCGGCGTGGAGGGGGCCCCAGTGGAGCGGGAGGCTGGGGTGGCCTCGCTGCGTTCACAGAGCTGGGTACCCCGGCACCCGGGTGTCCCCGGGAAGCGGGATGGAGAGCAGATCTCCCGAGGCAGGAGGCGGACCCCCTCTTTTCTCCAAGTGGGGAGAGGCTGGGGGCTCCGGATGTGGGTGCCTGATGCGTGGGGCTGGGCCTTCCCCCTCTTCTGGGTCTCGGTGTGCCCCGCCCACGGCCCTCCCCCCGCGCCCCCTAGTATGTTCAGTGGGTTTCGCAGACTGCATCTCCCCCAGACCCAGAATCACCCTCAGGTGTAAATTGACCCTATTCCGTGCCCAACGCTGTCACGTTTGTAGGGGTAACTTAATGTACGAGATCTGGTTCCTACGCTCCCGTTGGGGAGACTAAACTGAACGACGGTAATAAACTGTATGGTTCAGACATGTGCTAATATTTGATCTAAAATACTCGCACTGTTGGAGTTCAGAGGAGGGAGGGCTTTAGGCTGGTCTCTTCCTTGCAAAGGTCTGCGTGCATATCCTTTTAGGAGTAGCTCCAACAGTCATTTTCTTTGGGAAGCCTTCCAAGATTGCCACCTCCCTACCTCCATCCTTAGGTTTTTCATATTTTTTAGTTTATTTAACTAGTGCTTGCTTCGTGTCTAATTCATAAGCACTTAATACCTTGTTTCAGGTGTGTGTGTGGGGGGGGGGCTGTTGTCTTCCAAGCCCCTCTCCAGGCAGGGACTCGTGTGTGTGTGGGGGGGGGGCTGTTGTCTTCCAAGCCCCGCATAGTTGTTTAGCAAAGCCTAATGCATACACAAGAATATGAATTAAAAAGGATTGAAATGGTTAGAAGGTACTAACTGAGCTGAGCCTGCAAACAGTGGAAAGTAATTATGTAAGTCAGAGGTTGAAAAATGATGGCCCCCCTGGCCTGTAGATACATTTTCATAGCTCATGCTGTTTGTTTTTATTTAATTAGTGGCCAAAACTTTAAATCAGGCCATTTCTTTCACATCCACTCACACAAAAATCTAGATTTTTCAGTATTTCTTGAAAAATCAGATGTGGCCAAACAGGGCCCACATGCCTACATGGTGCTATTAGCAGGAGTTGAGTAGCAATTCACTCCTTTAGACTCTATAAAATGTCCAAATCCCCCGTCCCCACTAAATCCACTGTCTCCCTGACACTGAAACAAAGTGTCAGTTGTCATTTATCTTCCAGTTTGCTTCATTCCTGATTAACTGCCTGGCCTCTTGCAGCCATTTGAGTTCCTAATTCCAGATGTAGATAGAGGTGAGTAGAAAGGGTATTACAAGTAGGAGAGTCATGCGCAAACAGATGGAATGGGGAGAAGCATTGTATATGGGAAAATTAGGATTCTAGAGCATAGGTTTGTATTTAGGTGAATTATAGAGTAGAGCTATTGTTATGGGTTGAATTGTATCCCTCCCCCAAAAAATATATTTGAGGCCCTAATCAAATTTTTTTTTCTGACAATGCTTTATTGGACGTCATGAATACAACTGACATGGAAATGAAGTGGATACAGTCATGCCCAACTGGCATGCAGTTCACAGTTAATTGTGAGAGTTCGAAAAGTTAACAAGTGTGATTAGCATTTTTCATAAATATATTGATTTCTGAAAAACATTTTTAGTAACTACTTAGTTTAAAAAAATACATATTGATCAAAAGGAAAAACTCAAAATCTATTAAGTGGATAATCCCTAGGAAGGTTAAAAAATGGGTTCATATCCCATTTTCCACAAGTCTGACCTGTTTATCTACTATTAATTCACAGAACCTGGGCCTCAGTTTTTGAAGCTAACGTCCTGGGGTTTCTGGGAGGTAGGGTCATTATGAAAAAGGAAACACCTCCATTCTGTGTATAAAAGACTATGTTGCATACTGATTGCTTCATGACCCCTAAAAAGTACTTCTATTTAGAGTCAAAGGCCCAGGTATTGCCCATTAAGAAATACACAGTTGAATGTATTTCTCCCTCCAAAATTAGTGAAATAACATTGCTGTTACACACAGGAAACAGTGGCATACTGTATTAACTTTAGTAGCAATTAGTATCAGGAGGAAAAGACTGCTATACAGGAAAATACACAAATCTATAGATAAAAGTGGAAAACAATTTGCTGTAGCTATTACGCAGATGTGCTGATTCAGCGCCCACAAGACTCTTGCTTTATTCTATAGAAGTGAGTCCCACGATAGTTTAACTGCCCATCCCCAAATGTCAAAGTGAAATGAAACTCAACAAATTCAAAATGATTGTTGTACTTAAATTATCTGTAAATAAGAACAGTCAACTGTTGCGGCACAAATAGCCTGTGAATTGTAAACATACAAAGACACAGGGACAAGCTCATGCCTTAAAGAGAAGCTGCCCTGAGTCTTAGTTAGGGGATTAGGGCCTAATCCCCTACCTTAGAAAGTGATCTTATTTGGAAATAGGGTTGTTGCAAATGTAAATGGTAAGATGAGGTGAATTAGGGGAATAGAATGGGCCCCTAATTCAGTGTGACTGGTGTCCTTTCAGGAAGATGGCCATGTGAAGGGACAGGCACAAGGAGAGCCCCATGAAGATTGGTGATGCATCTACAAAGCCAGGAACACAAGGATTGCCGGCTGTCACCAGAAGCTAGCTAGGTGCGAGGCATGGGACAGTTGTCCCTCAGGGCCTGCAGAAGGAAGCCACCCTGCCAGCTTCTTCATTTCAGACTTCTAGCCTCCAGAACTGTGAGAATACATTTCTGTTGTTTTAAGCCTCCCAATTTGTGGGACTTTGTTATGACAGCCCTAGGATGCTAACACGGTGTTGTAAGTAAAAAAGAGGCTATTGTTTCCTTTAATAGATGATAGAAAATTCATGGTAGACTTTTTATCATTGGTGACAAGGGAAGCAGTGTTTTGAAAATTGTTTGTTCCGACAGTGTTACCAGTATATGATTTTTATCCTTCATTTTATGTGGTATATCAAAGTTTATTGATTTGCAGATATTGTAGCAACCTTGCATCTCCAGAGTAAATCCCACTTAATTATAGTGTATGATATTTCTTTTAATGTATTGCTGGACCTGGTTTGCTAGTATTTTTTGAGAATTCTAGCATATATATTCATCAGGGATATTGACCTATACTTTTCTTTGTAGTATCTATCTGGTTTTGCAATTAAGATAATGCTGGCCTTGTAAAGTATTAGCAAGCTTGCGTGTCTTCCCTCCTCTTGAACTTTTTGGAATAGTTTGAGAAGGATAGCTGTTAGTTCTTTGAATGTTTGGTACAATTCACCTATGAAGCCATCCAGTCCAGGACTATTGTTTGTAGGAAGTTTTTTATTATTATTATTATTATTATTACTGCTTCCATTTCATTAGTTGTAATCTGTCTGTTCAGATTTTCTGATTCTTTCTGATTCAGTTTTGGAAGATTGTATGTTTCTAGGAATTTATCCATTTCATTCAGATTGTTGAATTTGTTGACATATGGTTGTGATATTTTCTTACAGTTCCTTATATTTCTGTGGAGTCAGTTGTTACTTTTCCTTTTGCATTTCTGATTTTATTTATTTGGGTCCTTTCTCTTTTTTTCTTGATGAGTCTGGTTAAAGATTTGTCAATCTTATCTTTTCAACGAACCAGCTCTTGGTTTCATTGATTTTTTTTTTAAGACTCTATTTTGTTTATTTATGCTCTGATCTTTATTATTCCTTTCTTCTACTTACGTTGGGATTTGTTTGTTGTTCTTTTCCTAGTTCCTTTATGTGTAAAGTTAGATTGTTTGAGATTTTTCTTGTTTCTTGAGGTAGGCGTGTAATGCTGTGATTTTCTTTCTTTTTTAAAAAAATATTTTTTTATTGATTTCAGAGAGGGAGAGGGAGAGATAGAAACATTGATGAGAGAGAATCATTGATTGGCTGCCTCCTGCACAACCCCATCGAGCCCACAACCTGGGCATGTGTCCTTGACCAGAATCGAACCCGGGACCCTTCAATCCACAGGCCAACACTCTCTCCACTGAGCCAAACCGGCCAGGGCTGTGATTTTTTCTTAGGACTGCTTTCTCTGTGCACCATAGGTTTTGGGTTATGTTCTCACGTTCAGTTGTTTCAAGGTACCTTTTGATTTCTTCCTTGATCTTGTTGTTAACCCATTCATTGTCTAGTAACATGTTACTTAGCCTCCATGTCTTTGTGTGTTTTTCAGTTTTTCTCTTGTGATTGATTTCTAGTTTCATACCATTATGGTCAGAGAAGATGTTTGATGTGATTTCAATCTTCTTATATTTATTGGGACTTGTTTTGTGGCCTAACATGTAGTCTGTCCTAGAAAATGTTCCATGTGCACTTGGAAAGAAAGCATATTCTGCTGTTTTGGGGTGAAATGCTCTGAAGTTAGTGTGTCATTTTAAGGCCACTGTTTCCTTGTCTTGAAGATCTATCCATTGATGTAAATAAGGTGTTAAAATCCCCACTCTGAAAGGTCAGCAAAAGGCCCAAGGCACCCAGAGATCTGCCAGATGTTATGGGGATACCTCTTCCCAGCTCTGGTGCGCTGGGCTTAGAAGCTCAATGTGGGATTGAGACCCCATGCTCCTCAGGGGGAACCTTTGCAGATGATATCCCTCTGGAATCTCAGCCACAATCCATGGGAGCAGGGCCAGTCCTTTTCACATCTCCATCCTTCCTACCAGTCTCAATATGGCTTCTTCTATAAATCCTTGGTTTTGCTTTGCTTATGCTACTGGATCTGGACCATTTCTCCTTTGCCAGCTGGCACAAGATTTAGATTTTTGCCAATAGAGGATGTTGGAGGGATAATGCAAGCCCATTGTAAAAGAAAGGGCCCTAGCCAGGTGTGGCTCAGTTGGTTGGAGCACCGTCCATACACTAAAAGATGGTGGTTCACTTTCCAGTCATATAAGTATGACTACTTACAGAACAGGTTGCGGGTTGGATCCCCTGTCAGGGCACATGTAGGAGGCAACCAATCGATGTTTCTCTCTCATGTTGACATTTCTCTCTCTCTTCCTCTCTGTAAAAAAACAAATAGAAAGAAAAGAAAAAGAAAGGAACTTCTCTTCCTGGTGCTTTTTTATTATACACAGGATCCAGCAAATTTCTATCCCTTCAAATAGGCCACTGCCTGAGAACCAACTCCAGATTGCCCGCCTCCTCCAGTGAATTTTCCCACCACCCTACAGACCACTCCCACACAACAGCTCCAGCCTGCGCCTGACACATTTCTTCTCTGCCAGTAGGGTGCGTGTTCCTGTGGTAATCACAGTCTCTCTAAAAAGGTCTGAGTCTGGGCCCTCTGGTGTAGAGTCCTCTTCTAGTTTCTTTGTTCCTCCCTCTTAAACTTCCCAGCATAGTGAGAGATGATTTGTGTATTTTAGAAATTATATTATGGCCTACTTATCATTTCAGATTCTGAGACCAGGAATAAGATGAAGGACCGGAAGGCAAAGATGAAAATTTCTGAAGAAAAAGATTCAGCAAGGGTTGTATCAGGAAGACTCCAAAGACAGATCTCCCAGGAATGTGGGTTAGTTGAAACCAGTGACCTAGAACACAGGTCATTGAGGCATTGGGGTAAGCCCCTTAGGGGATACAGTGAGACAGCCCACTTCCCAAGAGAGAGGTATTAGGAAAGTAAATCTCATTACTAATGAAGCTGTTGCAGGAGAGAGGGGCTGTGAATGTAATGAAGGAGGAAAAATACTTTCTGCCAGAGGAAGATCCCACAGATATGAGGTCTGTGGACAGAGCTTCAAACAGAAATCAGAAGTAACTGAACATGAGAAAATTGATAATATCAAGAAAACCTATGATGTAAGGAGTGTGAAAAAACTTTTAATCAGGGCTCAAACCTGATTACACATCAGAGATTTCATACAGGAAAGAAACCTTATATATACATGAATGTGGGAAAGACTTCAATCAGAGCTCTAAGCTGGTTAGACATAAGAGAATCTACAGTGGCGAGAATCCCTATGAATGTAAAGAGTGTGGGAAGACCTTCAAGATATGTAATGAGTGTGGGAAGGTCTTTAATCAAAGCTCAGATCTTACAATACATCACAGAATTCACACAGGAGAGAAACCCTATGAATGTTTTGAATGTGGACAAACCTTCAGTCAAAGTTCACACCTTGTCACACATCAGCAAATTCATTCTGGAGAGAAACCAAGTGTAATGAATGTGAAAAAGGCCTTCCAGCAGCGTTCAGACCTTACTGAACACTAGAGACTCCACAGTGGAGAGAAACACCATGAATGTTGTGAATGTGGGAAATCCTTCAGTGGGTACACAGCTTTCCTGAAACACCAGAGACTGCATACTGGAAAGAAAGAAACTTGAATGTGAAGAAGCCTGCACTTCTGGCTTGGACCTTAGCAAACAACAGAGAATTCATAGGGAAGAAAAACCTTTGTTATGTACTGAATGTGGAAAAACTTTCTGGGGAAATTCAGATCTAATTTGGCATTGGATAATTCATACTGGAGAGAAACCCTATGAGTGCAGTGAATGTGAGAAAGCCTTTAGCCGAGGTCTTACTTTGTTACACATCAGAAAATTTATACTGGAGAGAACCCCTATCAGTGCAAAGAATGTGGGAAAGTCTTCCGGCAGTGTTCACTCCTTAATCAACATCTGAGAATCCACAATGGTGAGAAACCCTATGAATGTAAGGAATGTGGAAAACCATTCATCCGCCACACAGCTTTTCTCAAACATCAGAGACTTCATACTGGAGAGAAAGTTAAAGAAAGTGAGAAAACATTCAGCAAGGATGAGTTGTTTAGAGAAGAGCAAAGAATTCATCAAGAAGAGAAAGCTTATCAGTGTGGTAGAACTTTCCAAGGCAGCTCAGACCTCATCACTCATCATTTAACTCATATGGGAGAGAAACCATACGAATGTAAAGAATGTGGGGAAACTTTCCATCAGGGCTCAGACCTTATGAAACATCATAGAATTAACAGTGGAGAAAAACTTACATTCAGCTCGGATCTTATTAAACACTATTGTGTTCATACTGGAGAGAAATCCTATGGGTGCCTTGATTGTGGGAAGGCCTTCAATCAGAACTCGCACTTTATTTAGTCACCAGAGAATTCACACTGGAGAGAAACTCTTTGAATGTCGCAGATGTGGGAAGGCCTTCAGTGAGCATACAGCTCTTAAACATCAGAAACTTCACACTGGAAAGGAACCTGGGGAATGAGAGAGAATCTTCAAGCAGGACTTATTCTAGTAGGTAACAGAAACCTAATGAATGTAGAAAAAACCTGGTAGAGACCATATCTTATTGCACTATAGAGGATTTTTATTAATGAAAACCATTTGAAGAAAGGAAAACATTAGAAGAATCCTACTAGATGGAAAACATATAAGTGTGATCAGATGGTAAGTTCTTGGACATAATAGCCTTTTCTGCCTCAGAATTGACACTGGAGTATGGTCCCCAGGATGTAATTGCTTCAGAATGTCTTAGGAAACTTCTATCATTATTAAAACCAGTAGAAATTACTTTAGCAACAACCTTAAAACTAAATTCTTCATGAAAGGAGCCATTTGAAAACTAACCTTTTCATTTCATCCCTGATAGAGCTTGTACTATATTGAATGTATTTGACTTTTGAAAGCAGAGGGAGATTTTTGTTACAGTATGGAAATGCTTTCAACTGTAAATGTTAAAATGAAATAAATGCACGAAATAATTATTGAGTGCCTAATATGTGCCGAGGGCCATAGTTTGATAGGGCTAGAGAAATACAGTTCTTCCAGGAGCTTACAATGCAGTGGCGGCTGAGGGAGGGCAAGAATTAATCTGCAGATAAGTGGACAATTTATGAAATGAAGATCCATCCAAAGCTTTAGTGGAATTGAACGTAGTCGTGTCCAGTTTGTACACCTGTACCTGTTAGAGAGCAGCCTGCACTGGAACGTTGAAAAAAAGAACCTAAAGGATAAAAGTCTGCCTTCATGAGACCTTAAACAGCTAAAGTCCTAAACTCCAGGAGGACCAAGGCAGAGACATTATCAAGTCTCTTTAAGGAACAGGTGTGACTGGGAAGTGGATTAAGAGCGGTTTCTCTATTTAAATATTTCATTAGGAAACAAGATTCTTGGGGAGAAAGCATGTGAATATAGTAAAGGAAGGGAATGTTACCCAATAATCTGCAGTTTAGTCCGTTTTTCTCAATTTTTGATGTCCTTAGAGTGAGGCCAACGTCATCACCTCTTGCTTGTGTTATTTCTAATATGCCTCCTGCTTCCATTTTTCTACAGAGCAACCCGAATGTCCTTTCTTTAGAACAAATCTGGTAGTGCCACCCATCTCTAAACTTCTGCAGTGCTTTCCCACTAACCTGAGCCTGAAGCCCAGTCCTTAAAGTGACACACATGTTCTGATATGGCTCCATTCGTCCACTCATTTAGTAAATATTTATTGAGCTTCAATACGTGTCAGGCACCGGGGGGTACAAAGAGGGGTGAGCAGAAATAGACAACCGTCTCGACCCTGGTGGATCAGAGGTGAGATTCATTAGAATCATAAGTAAATTAACACCATGGTAAGTGCCACAAAGGAGAGGCAAGATACTGCAGGGGATCTGACCTAGTTGGGGAGGATTTTCTGCAACGTGCTTACCTTCCTACATCCAATATTTACCTCTGAACTATCTGCAGTTCCCCAAGGACCTGGGCCCTGCCCTCTTACCTGTGGCCCTTCCACAGCTGTTCGCTCTGCCAGGAAAGCTCCCTCCCTCCTTAACTCACTCTAGTCTTTTCTTAGCATTTCCTATGTGCTGCTGGGTACTGTGATAAAGACTTAACTCCAATTTTCTCTTGCGTTCTTTGCCTTGGTCTTAATCGGTGAAAACGACTGTTTTTCTAAACAGGAAACTAAGGTCAGGAAGGCGAAATAACTGTCAGCTCTGTGCCCAGAGATGGTGCGGAATGCTGCCAGGCACCAGGCACTGCCAGTCCCCGCACAAGGCAATCTCCCTCAGGACAGAGCGCAGGGGAGTGAAGGGTACCAGGGCTTGCTGCATCTTGAAAGGTGTTTATGAGGACTCAGAAACTAGTTATGAGGAACTTCTTTAAAAATATAATTTTATTCATTTCAGGGAGGAAGGGAGAGATAGAAACATCAATGATGAGAGAGAATCATTGATGGGCTGCCTCCAGCACACCCCCCACTGGAGATCGAGCCTGCAAACTGGGCATGTGCCCTGACTGGGAATCGAACCTCAACCTCAATCAGGTCGATGGTAGATTGCTCAAGTCGCTACTAGATTGCTCATGTCCTCACCAGCCTCTTAGTGCTTAGCCCCCGAACCCAGAACTGGTCTCATTGCCTAACAGTTGCTCAGCAAGTGGCTGATGAATGTGTATCTATCCGCACTACTGAGGCTCCTTCCTCGGGTTATTACCAGAATCGTCCTAGCCCATCCAGTAGATTTGACTGAGACTCCAGCCCCGGTCCATTTTCAGCGGTTCACCTAAGCAGGTTGTTTTAACATAGCTTTATCCCCAAAGCTAAAGGATGCAGTGAGGGAAAGGTTATTATGATTACTTGGTAATTTTTTTAAGGTAAAACTTTGCTTTTAGGAACTTGTGAAGTACTACAGGGGTTCAAGGATGGGTTTCAGATGGTCCATGAATTCCCTGAAACTGCATGCAAATTTTTATAGGCAGAGCTTTCCTGAGTTTCAAAGATCCCTGACCTAACAACCTCAGGGGCCTGCCTTAGACCAGGAATCACTTAGAACACTTTTCTTTTAATGTACCTTAGCCAATAACAATAATAAACACCAGCCCAGACATCTCAGTAATAAGGTGATTTAAAAAAAAAAAAATGAACCCACCCAGCCAGCATAGTTCAATGGTTGAGTGTCGAACCAGGAGATCACGGTTCAATTCCAGTCAGGGTATATGCCCTGGTTTCGGGCTCAATCCCCAATAGGAGGTGTGTAGGAGGAAGCCCATCAATGATTCTCTCTCATCATCAATGTTTCTCTCTCCTCCTCCTCCCTTCCTCTCTGAAATCAATTAAAAAATATATTTTTTAAAAACACACACACACACACAAAGAACCTCCAAATTCTCAGAGTATCTTACATTAAGTTGTTAATCACAAAAAACTACACACACAGACACAAATAGGTAACACTTGTCCCATTATGAAAGGTAAAGGATCTCACTAAGCAGAACAGAAGATCAAGGACAGAGTGATCAGCTTATGCAAAACCAGACACTAACAGAGCACAACAGGGTGGGGTACTAAGGTAAGGGTGACACTTACAGGATAGGGACTGTTATACAAAATCATATTTAGACCATAATGAAACAATGTACTTTAGAAGAAATACTTTACTTATCCAAAAGTTAGCATACCAGTAAAACCGTTTAATTAGGGGAGGATGAAAACATACATGAACATAGCTGCAAAAATTCTGAAGGTCTTTGTGGGTATTTAGGCGGCCTTTGAGATTATGAGACCTGGTTTTTTTAAATGGATCTAAAATTAAGAAAATTCATGTTTTTTCTCTTCCTTGATAGAATTTTACTTGCACAAAATCATGTCTACCAGTCAACATTATGGTCAGGTTTTGACTCCCAAGTAAATTGAGAGGGAGGGAGGCAAACAAGGAGAAACCCAGAGGTAACGGAGGTGGACAATAGCAGGGAATGAGGTTACTGGATGTGTGGAAACAATTAGTACTATTATAACAAGGTGAATTTTATAGTACTATGTGGAAATAATTTCATTCACCAGAATTCCTCTTGTTGGAAGATTCTTCTTGAAATGAAATGTGAGACCTACCCCCCAATATGCTCAGGTACATACAAGTTGGTCACTTAATTGCCTACTAACGAATGTCCCAATGAGTGGATTGTTAACTGAAGGATCTTTTCTTTTGCTGAGCAGTGGGTGTAAGAAGGTAATTGCGCTGAGGGCAGGGCTTGGATATCTGAAGAAAAAAAAAAGGGGGAGAGCCAAGGTGACAGAGCCCTGAGGGAGGACCGAGAAAAACTTCAGTGGTGGTTTGGCCAAGGGACGTCTGAGGTCAAATGTCTCATAGGATGTGAACCCACTTCTCCACCTCTTACACAACAGCATCTTCAGGAAAGTCATATTCCTCATGGATGTGTTTGTGTGAGGGGATTCTTTGAGGGGGAGCTTGGAGAGGTGCTGGGATCTAAATTAAGGGCTGGTAAGGGTTGAATGTGGAAATAAAATATGCAAACACAGAAATCAGAAGTTAAAGGGATAGGTGACACCGAGGTTTCCTGTGAGAAAGATATGATCTGGGTATAATTCAATTTGAGCTTGAGATTACACTGCACTTGTAATCACCCTATAGAAAGAGATAAGTTAAAGAACTTGTGCTAATTTGACTGTTAGAGGCAGAAGTACCTGATAGGATGTAGAAACTGTGAAATCAACTGTTTATTTGTACAGGCTTTTCTCAAGCCAAGGGTATGAACCTGGAAGACCATATATTGCGGTACAGAACAAATCCACTTGGTGGGGTTTGGCTGTGACCAGTAATTTTCCAAAGTACATGATATAAATCCTTTATATTCAAGTCCATGAAGCAATAATAATACAAAATGTGTGAATGATTTCAAATAAGTCAGTAATAGACCCACTTAGCCACAGCACAGCACAGTGGTTAAGAACACAGACCAGGGTTGGAGTTTGGGCTCTTACCAGCTGTGTGATCATGGGTAAGTTACTTAACATCCCTCCTGCCCCTCCTCATCTTTTAAACTGGAGTGGGACTACACACATTATTGATGGGTGTGCAACTGTAAACCAACTAAAAAGCATTTAACTCAACACTTAAAACAGGTGAATTTTATGGTATGTAAGGTATGCTCAAAAAGCTGTTTTTAAAAACACTAAGAATACCTAGATCATAGATATGCTGTGAAAATAAAAGTGTAAGCTGGCATTGTGCCTGGCATATAGGAAACACAATAAATACTAGTGATTAGTATTAGAGTAATAAAGAAAAAATTAAAAATAGAACACTTAAGGTATATAAAGTTAGATTTTAAAAAGAACCAAAGAACTACTGGATTGGTTTAGTTCAACTCCCCTCATTTTAGAGAAAATTAGGAACCAGCAGGTGAAGTGCCTTATTCAAGGTCTAGCTCTAAAGCCAGACCCTAAGACTGCCAGGTCCCCATTAGTGCAATTCCCACTCCCACCCACTGCCTCAGAAACATGGACACGTGAAAAAATGAGGATGTGTTTCCTCAAAGGAAAAATACACAGGAGGAACACAGAAAATTCATGTAGAGATGCTGAAGAGAGATAATTCCAAGGCCAAGGGCAAAATGAGAAGAGGCCTATCAGTCCATTGGGATCCAGGTCATAAGAGTATTAAGTGCTTTGGCAAGGTGGCCCTGGTCAATCAGGTGAACCGGTTCACCACTGTGGCCAGGTGCCTGGTGATAGTAAAACTGCACTGTGCTCTCTGCTACTTCCTGACATGGTATCTGTCCGCAGCAGCAGGAGCTGGGGCCAAAAGTGAATGCAGCTAAGTTCTTGGGAGCAGTCAGCCTGAGTAGCCCAGTGTGAAATAGCTGCTAACAGCTGCTCTGCCCCTGCTGAATAGTCTGGCCTCACATGTTTTTCATCCCCTGGCCTTGCTCACCAGCCCCTCTAGATTCTAAGGGCCTTTACTTATGATCCTATAAACTGTCTGTCAGTTTCCTCCATCCAGGAAACCTTTTTGAGAAGGAGTTATTAAATGGCCCGGATTTCCATTTCATTAGTGCTGCCATCTTCATTGGGAACTTGATAGCATGTTTGAAAGATTCTGAAGCTAATAAAAGCTTACTAAATTATTCCAGTGCTAATTGTTGGACAAGAGAACAAAGTATGTCTTCTAGGCTGCAACTTTCCAGCACTTTAGGAGATAACATTCAATGAGTTGACTCCCATTCTTAGGAAGTGGAGGAATCACATTCCTCCAGTTTTCTTGACGAGTACAAATTGAGGCTAGATGGCTGGTATGTAGATCCCTAATGGTATGTGACCCACTAGGGGAGGAAGAAGAGAAGGAAAGAGGGGCAGAGAAGAATTAAGACCTGAAACAGCTTTTATAATTTAACTCAGTACACTGAAACTTCTAAATGAATAACTCATAAAAGTGCCTCATACTATTTGACCAAATGTTTAAATTAAAACCAGATCAGAGGAGGTTCTGTTCATTCATTTGATCTGAAAAATTGGGGTGTAGGTTATGAATAAGTCTAACTTCAGCTTTTCCATAGAAAGCCTTCCAATTTTGCAAATCAATCCATACAGTGAACACTTTGATGTCGGAGGAGGTGAGAGCTCCGACTAAAGGTCTTCTGACATTCTTGGCACTCGTAAGGCTTCTCTCCAGTGTGAATTCTCTGATGGATGATAAGTTGAGAATGCTGGCTGAATGTTTTCCCACACTCATTACATTTATAAGGTTTCTCTCCAATGTGAATTTTCTGGTGGAGAAGAAGCTCAGATTTATCCAAGAAGGTTCTTGCACATTCATTACACTGATGAGGTTTCTCTCCAGTATGAATTCTCTGGTGGACAATAAGATGGGAAGTCCGCCTAAAAGCCTTTCCACACTCAAAGCATTCATAGGGTTTCTCTCCAGTGTGAATTCTTTCATGTCTAAGAAGTTCTGAGTTCCCCCTAAAGGCCTTCCCACATTCTTTACATACATAAGGCTTCTCACCAGTATGAATTCTAATATGTCTAATAATCTCTGAGTTCTGGCCAAAAGTTTTTCCACATTCATTACATTCATATGGTTTGTCCCCTGTATGAATTCTTTGATGCCGGATAAGCTCAGAACTCTGACCAAAGCCTTTTCCACATTCGTTACAAAGATATGGTTTTTCTCCAGTATGAATTTTCTGGTGTCTAATAAGGCCTGAGCTATGCTTGAAGGCTTTGCCACACTCGCTGCATTCATGATATCTTTCTTCAGTATGAATTCTCTGATGCTGAATAAGCTGTGAACTAACCCTAAAGGTTTTCCCACATTCATTACATTCATATGGTTTCTCTCCAGTGTGGATTCTTTGATGTAGAATAAGGGCTGAATTCTGACTGAAGGCTTTACCACATTCTTCACATTTATAAGGTCTCTCTCCAGTATGAATTCTATGATGGTGGATAAGATGTGAACTCTGAATGAAGGCCTTTCCACATTCATTACAAGCAAAGGGCTTCTCTCCAGCATGAATTCTCAGGTGCCTGCGAAGGCTTGAGTTAGTTCCAAATGTTTTTCCACATTCTTTGCATTCAAAGGGTTTCTCTCCACTATGAACTCTCATATGCTGGATAAGATGTGAATTCTGATTAAAGGATTTCCCACATTCTTTGCATGTATGAGGCTTTTCTCCCACAGAACTTCTCTTTGTTTTGTTAGGTTCTAAATTCTCTATGAAGTTTTGGCCAGAGGTAGCAAATGTACTAACTGTCTGTGATGTAATATCTCCCTGATGTGTAATCAGGTTTGGGCTGGGACTGTAGACTCTCTCACTTTCATTCTCCTGGTCTTTCTCACTTGAGGGTGATTTCTTAAAGATAATCAGCCCTGATTCAAAGTCTCTCTCCTCAGGAGACATCTGCTCCATAATCTCTTCTGTGGACTCTCTTGAATGCCCTTCCGACAAGCTGTCTTCACATGCCACTCCAAACTGGTGACCCTCGTAAACTACCTTTGGAAGTTTTTCTAATATTGCCCCAGGTGGCTCAGATTCTTCAGAAATTTCTTCCTTGGGAATTACCTCCTTGTTCTCAGTCCCCATCTTACAATCTGCAATGAGAGAGAGTAAGTATGTGAACTGTCCATATCATATCTAAATGAAGCTAATGCTAGAGGAGTATGGAGCTTTAACATGGCTCTGACAACATTCAAAAACAGTCTTGGATCAATAAAACTTAATTACTGGGGGGAAAAAACAGTCTTGGTATCTGGTGAAATTGTAGAATGTAATTGAAGAGAAGAAAGATGTTTATAATTATGGTGGACATGCTAAACAAACAGCATATGCTGACTGAAAAGAGTGAGAGAAATTATCAGAGGAAGAGAGTTAAGGAAAAAAACAGGAAATGGATGGTAAGGAGGGTGCTGATAAAAATTCCGTAACATTAACAGTGAGTTGGGGAAGAACTGAGGTTTGGCAAGAAAAACATTTAAGGAAAATGGTGGTTATATTAATGTGGATGGATCATGAGAATTCTCGCTTCATACTACACAATGTTTTACAAAGTATCATACTTTAAAAAGATATTAGCTTGTAAGAACATGTAATAACTTCAAAATGCAATGGGTATTTAATTTTAAAGTGTGCCTTTAACATTTATGTAAAACATTTTTTGTACTTGTTCTATAGAAACTTATCTGGCCACTGGGTAAAGCTAGCAATAAAACTACTGGTCCGCAATGTGTTAATACATGGTATAGAAAAGGTTGGGAGAAGGGGCAAAAATGACTAACACAAACAACTTTTCGATTTATAGAAAAAGTAATCAGAAAAAAAAAAAAGAAAAGAAAAGAAAAAGTAATCAGAAAATGAGTAGCAAGAGAAACTTCCTGAGCCCAGTCCTGTGGTACTCACCAGCTTTACAGAACAGGGGATTGTATATGTACCCATTCAAACAGTTAACATGACTTAGCTATAACTAGCACAAGCACAGTTACTTCTACCTTTGACTCCCTTACATTTGGATGAAGTAAGGTTCCAGCTTAATTGTCTCCAGACAGTAAATTGTATAAATAACTATTTTTCTCTTCCCTACTGATTTGAAATGTCACCTATATCCTAGTCTAAAAGGCTATATATATTTGGGTTAATTTCTGGGTTAATTTTCAGACTCCACTCAGTTCTATTAATCTGTCTATTCCCTCTCTAATACCAAATTGTTCAAACTGCTATAGCTTTATTAAAATGTTTAAAATGTTAGAGAAAGTTCTCTCTCATTAGTCTTCTTTTTCACATATTTACTATTTTCATATTTTTCTAAATAAATTTTAGTATAATTTTGCAAAATTTCCTAATTTATCTTAATGTTTGTATCCATCATGTCTCTGTATGAATTTTCTTTTGGTATGTTTTTCATATATTTTCCAACTGGTTATTATTTATATAGATAGCAATGCTGTTGATTTTTGCATACTAATTTTGTAACTGGCCCCTTTATAGAATTTTCTTTGTATGTTTATAGATCCAAAGCCTATGCTTTTTAAAAACTTCTAAAAAGGCTGTGGCAAAGATTTTTAGTTGTCTATCCCAATATCCATTCTTCCCTCCCTCATCAGCAACATAATAATGAATTAATTTTGTATAGCAAAAAGCCAAGCTAAAGAAATAAAGTCTCGGCTCTCTCCCCCAACCCCCACCCCCAGAGCACAGCCATTCAAATCTTCTTTTTAAGTGTACTTTCCTAAGTAAGAAGGGCCTTTTGCTTTTGTAACTTGTTTCCTTTGCCCATTTCTTCTACAGCTCACTTTTACTACCTCTGTAACTTTCTACATAAACTTTCTCTTTTAATTTGAAGGAAAAAGAAGAAATTCTCAGACTTCTTTGCAGCTAGGTATTACCATGTGACCAACTTCTGGCCTACAAGACAAGAAGATGCAAATGAAAGAACATAGGACTTATGGGAGGTCTCCTTCAAGGGGAGAGGATGCATTTCTTCACCCTCTTCTTCATGCTGCACCTGGGGCATGAGCTGATAGTTGGAGTGTTATCTTGAACCATGAGTACACTGGCATACCCTATGACAGGACTAGAGCTGGAAGGAACTGGGTCCCTGATGATTCCATGGAGCTCACATAACAGTCCTGGAATGTCTGCCTCTGTACTTCTTTCATTTAGGAAAGAAATACTTTGCCTTGCTTGAGCTATTATGTGTTTTGTTTTTAATTTATAAAGCCACTACTCCTAACTGGCACAATGGCCCTAGGAATCTAGCTGTCCCAGTCACAGAAGTAAAGTCCAAGTGATGGGAGAATAAGCGTGGTCTCTGTTCAGGTAGTAAGCAACCTGGAGCTAATACTGAAGAGGCCCTCTGCCTAGGCCAGTGCATTTTTGTACCATAGCAAATCTGAGGAACACAATCATCCCATCAGTAAAAGTGTTAACTGTGAAAGGTGATTCTCAAAGGGGAATGGGCAGCTATGGGACTTTAGTTAAGGCAAGGATAGTCCATTGTCAGACTAGCATTAGGTAGATGTACACTACTGGCCATTCAATGGCTGAACTAGAAAGTACTATTCCTAGACATAGGGAAATCGGTTAGAAAATTGATGAAGTCATCAAGATAAAGAGTGATTAAATCTAACTATGGCAACAGTAGTAATGAAAGGACACATACTGGAGAAATATTTAAGAGGACAAATTCTGTAAAATTAAGTGTATAATTGGATATAGATATAAGGAATAGGGAAGAGTTAAAGATGGTGCCAGATCTCCAGTTGTTTGAGGAATGGTAATTAGATGAATAATGGTACCACTGAGTTTGCGAATACTGGAGGAGCATTTAGTTTAGAAAGGAAGATTAAATCTATCTGGACTAGATGAATCTCAGTATATCCATATAAAGGTATCAAGGAATCTATATTTTATATTTTGTATCAAGGAATATATTGTATTCGTCTAAAGTATAAAGCAGTCAGGACTAGAGATACAGACATGAGAGTATTCAGCATAAATGGTATGAGTATAGTATGACAACTGTCAGATATACTAAGGACAGAAACATAAAAAGCTAACACTTAAGGGTATTCCAGTTATCTTCCATCTTCCCCTCCAGATCGCTCTACGTTTCCCCACCCTGCTCTCTGCCCCAGAAGACTAACCTATACAACACAAATCAATAAGTCCTCTGGCCTCTAGTTGTGTTCCATCAATGGGGAGGCTCAGCAGGAGGCTGGAAGTAGAGAAGAGAATAAGATCAGGGTATTTACTCTCCTGACTCCTGAGATCACGTTGGGTTGACAGTTTCCCTCAATTGAAGGTCATTACTACTCTCAAGAAGTCTATCCTACCCAAATGTCTCAACAATTAACTGGGTTCCCCAGTAACCTCTCCTACCTCTTATCTCTTATGACCTGGGGCTGGTGATCACTCCACAGTTGCCTCAACACCATGCCCACACACTTAACATTTATAATTAACCTCTTTGCAAATAAACCATCCCCAAATTATTCTAATTTGAGTGAAGTATCTGTTTCCTGTTAGGGCCCTGAAAAAGGAATGGGTGGAAGAAGAAAAAAAAACGGTTAGTGAAGTAGGAGAAGAATCAGAATACCGTGTCATAGAAGTCATCAAGGCAATGGCAGAGGGAATTTTAAAATGTCACATGCAGTTAAGTGATCCAGTAGAATAAGAACTGGAAAACGTCTACTGGGACAATTAGGTAGTCACAGATGATCTGTGAGAACAGATTCAGTAGAATGACAGAAGCAGAAGCCAGTGACAGTGGAGTGATTAGTAAAGTTGCTGCTGCTTTCAAAAAATTTGGAAGAAAGGAGAGAACCAAGACGAGCAGTAGCATTAGAGATCAAAGAAAGGCCAAAGAAGAATGTTCTATGATGGGAAAGATTTGAATATGTTTATATTAGGAGTGATGGTGCCAGTAGACAGACAGGGATTAAGGGGGAAAATATGCGATTACTGAAGAAATGAAGACCCTGAAAGGCAGGAGAGACTGGGGTCAAGTGGTGAGGGAAAGGGGAAGCGATGATTTTTGGGTGACCTTTGTACTGCCCTTTTTCTCTGCCCAGCCTCCCAGTCATCCTCAGGATGGTAGTTACTACCACCATCCTACCCTGGGGCCTCTCTAGTCACTCATCAGTGCAGCCCTGGTAATACCCCCCCACAATACCTCCAACACCTGTTAGGAACTTGACCTCCTATTGGAATACTGAAACCTTGGAAACTCTTTGTGCTACTCCTCAAAATAAACTGGAATCTTCTTCAACTTTTCTTGCCTCAGCATTTCTCTTATTTTCCCATGGAGTGAGGGTGGGCACCCAAAAGCTGGATTTCGCCTATTTGTTGAAAATTATAAATAATATGTGTCCATATAATTGTAAGAATCCATTATGGAGAATTTAGCTATCTTCATCCATGGTACCATTTGAGTTGGGACATATTGCCTTAAATAAATTTCTCTCTGATACTGGTACTCAGCCAAGAACAAGTCCCTATCTACTTCAGGCCCCCTCTCTGGCCTTTCCTTTTCACCCTCATCCCTCCTATAGTTACTTCTTTTCCATCATCTAGCTCTTTACAAAGTCATCAACAATGGCCACACCATATGGAAAAATCACTTGTCCACCATAAAACAAGATAAAGATATGAAAGTTAGGTAAGCACCTATCTCCAGCTTCAAGATCTGGTTCAAAATTCAAATCCAGAAAGTCTTCCCCAACTAAATTTGACCCCATCTGTGACCATTCTTTTGCTTCGCATTCTACCAGTGACACAATATTAATGTCATCTGTTAAATACTACTTTATAAGTATCTCCTCATATACAAATCAAAGCCAATCTCCATTTGGTTGATTTTCCCAGAGGCACAGACACACATTAAACCTCATCCTCATATGGAAACACTCTACTATGCATAGCCTAAATTTACATTTCCAAACAGAATTTCCTATCTTTCTGTTTCTCACTTCTTTACTTTTCTGAATTGAAATTAGCTGTTTCTGGAGAGAGATAAGATGGAGGTGCCAGCTGAGGAGGAAGATGACCACTCTTGGTCCTCAGTCTGGGAGGTGACAAGCAGACCTCAACTGGATCTCCACGGTTCAGAATAGAGTCTGCAGTGCTGCAGACCTGGATTTGTGGTTGGTTGTGTTTTTTTTCAATGCATCCTAGAGCAGGCTAGGAAAACCTCATTCACAAAATACTAATGCATAAGCCAGATACCCACCTATTAATTAACAATGAGAAATATGCTCTGAAAGGACCACAATGCCCAGATGAAAATCTACAATGGGAAACCACATAAAACACTCAAAATTGTTTAGTAAGATCTGAAAATTGTTTAGTAGGCTTGCAATCATAGCAAGATGTTTTTTATTTTGTTTTGTTCTGTTTTGATGAATCTTAAATAATGATTCTGGCTTGGAACTAGGCCAGATGCATAAGATTCAACTGGGAAATCTTTTAAAATACTTATTTCCCACCTCAGAACTCTCAGAATGAGAATCTCCAAGGGTGGGCCAAGGAATCTGTATTTTTAACAAGTACCGCAGGTGATTCTGATGACCTACCAGGTTTGGAAACCACTGTGTTCGGCAGTCTTAACGACTGAAGTTATCCCACTCTCCATCTGGTGCAACCATCCCTACCCAAGGTCTGATCTACCAAGTAGCTAACCATGTGCACAGCAGCAGTATTATAGATACATTGTCAGTTCTTGCTCTTTTTTCCTATCCCCATCTTGACTGCCCCTACCTTTCCCTAAACTTCTGAGGGCAGATAGGGAAGATATAATATAAGTGACTAGATTCCTTTTTCTGAATTAGAATCACATTCCTGTTATGCTTATCAGACTGACCCTAGATACTGGGACTGGACCTGAGTTTTCCCAAATTGCTTAAGTTAGCGTTTACAACACCTCTTGTGATAGCAAATATCACTCAACCCTTTGAACTTACCTGCCAAAAATCATATTGTAATTTGCAGTAAAAAAAATACATAAATAAATAATCTATCATCTGACAGCTTGATTTGATATTTTAAAATTTTTGTTGAAAGCAAAGATTAGGACTTAAATTACAAAAGGCCCAGGATCATTTACTTACTCAACAAACCCTCCCTTTGTGTATTACTCCAGAGGTTTTTCTACCCAGAGTAATACACCATAGCAAAATTCAGGAGGCCATGGGTGAGAGGTGTGTCTTTCTTTTGTAGAGGAGGAAAAGAGAAAGCTATAGACCACAGGCCCAATCTCAAGTACATCGGTTGTAAGCAACAATAAATATTGAACTCAAGGATCTAGAAACTGATTCCCATTCAACAATCCATGTGCCCAACAGATGTTACAGAAAGAGTTTGTGTACATCCTCCATGTATTTCAGTTCGAAGACTACTACACAACAGCATTTTGAGCAGAGAATGGAGTAAGCAAATCCTCAGAGGCCAGGAAGTACAGAAGGAATAAAGGAACAGAAAGAACATTCTAACATAAATGTATTATGTGTAGAAGTGAGAATGCACTGACATTTTGATGTGGAAAGTAATAATGAGCGCTTACCATGTACTGTGTGCTAAGCAATTTATAGACAATAGCCTGTTAACCCCTCATAACCTCCTTATGAGACAAATATGATAGAGAGCATCAGTATGAAGAGAAGTCAAGAGGCATCGTTTCCTATCTTTCTCCAGTGACACTTTTGACAGCCCCAGGGCAGCTGAGGGTCTAGAGATATGCATGATGGAAGAGAGAGGGAGTGAGGGACTTGAGCATGTTAATCAGGACACACTTGCAATGACTGAGACAGGGAGGCAAATGAAGTGGGGGGAGGGAAGGAGGAGTAGAATGCTAATAGATGGAGGTCACAGAGAAGGTGAAGAATGTGGTGAGCACAATGAACCAAGGACAGGCATCCAGGAAAATGGCATGAGGTTTAATTTTGAAATGTCAAAATTTATAATACACCGAAAGTAATATTCTTTGCAACTATTGAAATTTATGACAAAAAAAGATGAAACCTTTTGGATTTCAACTCACATATGTGTAAGAGGATCCAAAGCTTTTCAAACTATTTTATGGGGCATTTGAGAAAAAAGTTTGCAGTGGCCTTGCTCTCAGAGCTCCAGGAGTGAATCCCAACTGAGTTAACCCAGTCAAGTGAGTACCACCCCCCTTGCAAGTGACTGCTCAAAACAGCAGGAACTGGTTCAGAACTGAACGTATGCCTTCATCTGGCTCAGTGACAATCTGAGGAAGTTTGCTGGGAGCTTCTGGGAATAGTTTCCTGCCATCCTGAGAGAAATCTCAGGAAGAGACTTCTATACATGGTTGCCTGGAACTGCTACTGCCATTTCACTCCCAAGTTGTGGGTGACGGCAGGTAAAGCTAAGAAAGTTGAGGGGAAATGGAACCAGGACCAAGAGATTAAGTCAGTCCTGAAACCACTTTACCTGTTGTCTTCCATAATGAGAGTTAATAGCATGCATTAAGCCAACTTGAGCTGTAGTCTTACTTACATTACAGACAAAAGCATTTACTTTTGATACAAATCCTTTCCCTTAACTTCTGAAAGGCCAGATACGCAATATCTAGTGTAAGAATCACCTCCCCAAAGTTTTCACTAACACCCTGCAGGAAGGAGGTTCTCTCTTGGTCCTCCCACCCAGCATTTCACTGACCTCTTTCTTTGGACTATAGTTATCATGTCGCTTCCTGTTCATTTCTTCCCAAGACCTACAGAACAAAAACTTAACATGGCTCATAATGCCCTCCTGGTCAGGCCCCTGTCGCCCTTTCCATCACCTGTCCCACGCTCTCCAATGACTGCTGAAAGGGTCCTGCAGTGCAAACACTCCCTATTCTTGAAAGCGTCTTTGCCTTTGCAAACAGGTTATTCCCGCTGCCTGGCCACCTGTGCACTTAACATCTACAGGACTCAGCCAAGCACAGACAGTCCCTTCTGTCTTCTTCCCTGCCCCTAAGACTCCTTTATCTTGTAGCAGTTACCGCATTGCATTAGTCTATCTTCATGTCTGCTTCCCTCTCTATAATGTGAGCGAGGATGACATTCCAGCCATCTTGGTATTCCCGGTGCCTAGCACATTTCCGGTACCTGGCAAATGATGTTCAATGAATCTGTGTAAATGCCTTCCCTACATAACGAATCTGGGATACCCTTGAGGACTAACTAGATATGTCATTCATTTTGTATCTAAACAGCCTAGAACGATACCTGACACATAGCTGATGACAATAACTGTTTGTAGAAATGAGTTCCTTTTCCCAGTCGGGGTGGTACTTAATTTAAAGCATTATTATCCTCCTTTCCGCTGTCCTCCCCGTGGTTCCTACAATCAAGAAGGCTCTATTACTTGTCTCCTTTCCAAAACTAACCCTCATAAGCCAATAACCTACCTGCCGGCACAATATGCGGAGGGGCGAGGGGGGGTGAGTTTTTGTCGTCGCCTCACCTTTCCTCCCTGCAGTCTACCTGGGGAGGGTAAGTCGGAAAACCACAGCTCCCACTGGCCCCCACCTCGGCCCGAGGAAGGGAGTAGCCCTGCTTCCTCCGCCCTCGCGGCTGACAGGCACGGAACCGCACGCTCTGTGTGCGGGTGGGACACGGAGGCCCGGGCTGACCATAAAGTCCAAGGTCACAAAGCGAACCCGGGTCCGGAACGGGCCTAACGCGGGGTTTCCCCTCGGCTCGCGGGCCGGGAAGTCGGGAGCCTAGCGCCCTCCTCCCTCCCGCCGGGACGGAATGAGGTCTCACCGAGGCCTCCCC
>NW_005370875.1:376874-389854 GCF_000412655.1 Myotis brandtii | reverse complement strand
CGCCTCCTCCCCTCTCCTGCTTAGCTCTCTGCGGACTCGCAGCGGAACCTGCGCGCCTTCTCGCCACCGCCTGCCGACGCTGCCCCCGGAGTGGCCCTGTGAGCCGGCCATTGCCCACTTCAGCCCCGGGGTCACTAAGGAGCTGGGTCCTCCGGGTTTCCTAGAACGGCTCCCGGGATGAACTTCCGCCCTGGGACCGGCCGCTCTGCGCGCTCCCGTCGCTCCCTGAGCGTTGACGGCTGGAGAAGCTGGGAGTCGGCTTCGCTTCTTCGCGGGGCAGAGGCTGCGGGGCCTCCTTGAACCCCCACCTGCATCCCTTATGCCTGAGTCCAGTCAGCACGGACCCGCTAGCTCCCAGGAAGAAGCGGGGGTCGCAGGAGGACCTGCCAGCGGTCCCGGAAGGCTTATCGGAGACGGGGGTGAGGTTTGGACTGAAATCTGAAGGTTCACGCAACGGGAACAGCATTCTACGCTAGCATTTTTTACGCCTTGAACAAGCACAGCCAGCCCATCTCGCTTCAGAACGTTTGTACTTGTTACTTCCTCTGCTCTTCTTTGTACAAGATTCTTTTTTAAAATATATTTTATTTTGATTTTTTACAGAGCGGAAGGGAGAGGGATAGAGAGTTAAAAACATCGATGAGAAACATCGATCAGCTGCCTCCTGCACACCCCCCACTGGGCATGTGCCCACAACCAAGGTACATGCCCTTGACTGGAATCGAACCTGGAACCTTTCAGTCTGCAGGCCGACGCCCTATCCACTGAGCCAAACCAGTCAGGGTGATTCTTTCTTTTTTATTTTCATATATATATATATATGTGTGTGTGTGTGTGTGTGTGTGTGTGTGTGTGTTTATTGATTTCAGAGAGGAAGGGTGAGGGAGAGAAAGGAGAATCATTGATCGGCTGCCTCCTGCACGCCCCCCACTGGGGATCAAGCCGGCAACCCAGGCTTGTGCCCCGAAGGGAATGGATCCGTGACCTCCTGGTTCACAGGTAGATGCTCACTGAGCCACCCCTGCCAGGCAGATTCTTGTTATTCAGGTGCCCGTTCAAAAGTAACTGGTTGGAGTAGCTTTCCATCCTATCTAATGTTGCCTCAAACTCCACTACCCCTCCCAAGTATCAGTTACAGGGAAGGGTTATGATTGGCCCTATTTGGGTTTGGTGCTCACCCCTGGACCAATCATTATATTCAGGGGAAAGGGATAGTAGGATTACCCAAATCTGGGTCACTATTTACCCCAATTGTGGGGTCTGGCCTTTGTGTTCACCTCACTACAATAGGGAAGGGAGTGACTATTCTCAGAAAGGGATATTGTATATATACAGTGTGTTTCCCCACCCCCAATGTTAATGGCTGGTAGCTCAATGGATGTTTCTTTTCAGATTTAACCATTGGAATTAATAATTATTCAAAGTGTGTATACATTTTTTGGGACACCCTCTTATATCCAGTACACGCCTAGCAGAAAAGAAAACTTTCTCTTGAGTTCATCATTGGGATTAGACTCTTAAGGTCCATCATTTTAGCCACTCTCACACCAATATCCTTAACTTTTTTGACCTACTGTCTGCAACTATCCAGGAAGTTTGTTAACCCTGGGTCAGTTGAAATATCCATTTTCCTTGCCCAGGCTAATAACTAGTGGGGAAAATTACACATTTGGAGGAAGAGCCCCAGGATCAATGTATAATTTCCACTTTCCAAAGGTTTGTCACTGCTCCCCAGAAATCATTTTCTTTTTCCCTAGTCAGCTTGCCTACCACTTTCCACGATTGCCATTTCAACCTTCATTCTGCTCAAGCCATGATCCAAGAGGAGTCCGTTACCATCACAATTTATTGCCAGCCACATTCATCCCAAGATGCCCAGACTACGAAAGTATCCTGCCTCAGAACCACATCTGGTTCTACTGACTTTACCTAATGTACCTGCATTAATGGGCATCTGCGTCAAGAGCCTAGATCAGTGATTCTCAAACTTGGTTGCACATTGGAATCCCCTGGGGACCTTTACAATATTAATGTCCAGCACCACCCATATAGATTCTGTTGCAATTAATCTCAGATATAATCTGGGCAAGGTTGTTTTCTGTTTTGGTTTGTGTGTGTGTGTGTGTGTGTGTGTGTGTGTTTGGAGAGGGGTTTGTGTTTGCTTTTTTAGCTTTCCAAGTGATTCTGACATGCAGCTAACAAGGTTGAAAACCAATAGCCTAGGTCAGTGGTTCTCAAAGTGTAGTCTCTGAATCAGAAATTCAGGGGTAGGGCTCAACCATTTGTGTTTAACAAGCTCTTCAGGGGTTCTGATAAACACTAAAGTTTGTCCCAGACATTGACAGTGCTTCATTTGATCAGCCCTTGTATGTGAGTTAGTCAGGAAAAGGATAAGGTCTATCCTCCCGGCTATTCCCCTGCCTACCTGATTTATCACACTAACCCAGCATTTCTCAACCTGTGGGTCGCGATCCCTTTGGGGGTCAAACGACCCTTTCACAGGGGTCACCTAAGACCATCGGAAAACACATATAATTACATATTGTTTTTGTGATTAATCACTATGCTTTAATTATGTTCAATTTGTAACGATGAAATTGGGGGTCACCGCAACATGAGAAACTGTATTAAGGGTCCCGGCATTAGGAAGGTTGAGAACCACTGCACTAACCAGTGTAGGGGCCATCTGGAGCAGTGGGAATCTACTGAAGAAAGGAGATCAAGGCATATGATCTACAAATGCCATTCCAATATCCAGTGTGAATGAGGATGCGAATGACTGGACAGGGGCTGATGTTTCATGGTCTCCTAACAAGCTCAGGACTTTCACTGAATAGATTTTTATGAGCAGTGTTGCTCCTCTTGGGGAAAAAAAAATGGCAGGTAGGAACCTTGTCTGCCTTCTTCAATTCACACAGGGACAGGCACATGAAAAATAAAAGACATACTGCTCATGTTCACCCTTGTCCCTTCTCTTCTGCCCATGTTCCATGGGAAGGGGGCCTGTCAGCACTAGCTACACTCATTTCTAAAACTTTCAATCACATCATCTATCTAATTAGTTTACAGCTCTGTTTTGGGCCTGGTGCTGCTTGCAATTATATTTTCAGTTGTCTATTGTCATCTCAGACAGCATGTAAGTGTAAGCCATTGTTAGGATTCTGGAAGAGATGACCATAAGCACACACACACACCCCACCCCTCCGAAAACCTTCAGGTCTTTCAATAACCACATTCCAAGTTATTACTGTTATTGTAGGTAGCTAGATGTTAATAAAGGAAGGGAGCCAAGGGAATCAGACATTAATGAGCATAAGCAACTGGGGAACATGAGCCTGCTTGCTTTACCGGGAAGTCACAGCTTCACACATTCCCCAGGGAATCGCCCATCTGTTCCCCCAAGATCACTAGGGGAAGGGATGGAACACAAAGAGGGAGGTAGGCACAGGCACAATAGTAGCCAAGATGGTGACCGTAGAGGCCTGTCAGTCCAGCCTGGGAAAAGAACGGATTGGTTAGAAGGCGGACCCAGGGCAAGCCCTGCAAAAGTTTGGGGAATTGATTTGTTATTTTGAAAGTGGGCCTGGCCCTTCCCAGGCCCGAGATGATATACAGGGACTTGCCCCATGTAATTGCGTATTCATTCTCCTGAATATACAGAACCAAGCAGCATGGCAGTTGTTAAAACTTTTCCATGGGGTTTAATTGCATCTTCTCCTTTAAAGTAAAATTTCTGCATACATTTTTCAGTGCTAACATTATTACAATTATGTAATAACTGCAAGGGTTATAATTATAAAAATTATAACTACATTTTTTCCATCTTTGTAATCCTTTATTTTTTATTTTAAATAAACTTTTTTTGCAATATAATCTTATGCTGTACAACATATGTGGTGCACCTTAAACTAATACAATGGTATCTGTCAATTACATCTCAATAAAACTGAAAAAAATAAAAATAGTAAACTTTTAATTTTAGAACAGCTTTAGATTGATAGAAAAATTGCAAAAATGGTACAGAGTCCCATATACCCTACATCCAATTTATTCACATCTTGCAAGAATATGGTACATTTATTATAATTAATGAACCGTTGATACATTGTTCCTTATTAAAGTCCATAACTTATTCAGATTTCTAGTTTTTACTTACTATCCTTTTCCTATCCCAGGATCCCATCTAGAATACACATTACAGTTAGTAGTTATGTCTCTTTAGGCTCCCCTAACAGCATTTTTTTAAGATAACAGCACAATCCACAACATGACCACAGGAGGTGCAGAAGCAAATCAAAACAACTGCCCCGTTCCTCTGAGACTCGCAAAGGAGGCGGGCATTGGTTTCTCAGCTCAGGAGGCATTCGTGTGAACAGTGCACAGTTTCCTTCGCAAACTTTCATTTGGTGGGTCTTGAAATTTTGTTTTAATTTGAAGGGATTGGCTTTATTCCAAATGAACTTTCTATCGTATGCTTTCAAAGTACTCAACATCACATAAAATGTCCAGGGACACCACACAGACACGAGGCTGTTCCCCTGGTGAGCAGAAGACAGATCCAGATTTCCGGGGCCCCTCAGGAGACTGCGGTTTAGAACATCCGGATGGGATTTTTAGAGCAGTTTTAGGTTTACCACAAAATTGAGAAAGAAGTGCAGAGACTTTCCTGCCCAGTGCATTTCCTGTTTTCCTCATTATCAGCATCACTCACCAGAATGGTACTTTTTTTTTTTCTTAACCAAGGATTAACCTATTGACACATCATAATCAGCTGAAGTCTGTGGTTTACCGTAGGGTTCACTCTTGGTGTTGTACATGCTGTGGGTATGGACCAAAGTTTCATGGACTCCATCAATCATTATAAATATCGGATAGAGTATTTTCACTCCCCTAAAAGCATTGTGCTGTGCCTATTCATGGCTCTCCCCCTTCCTCCTAGAAACCAATATTTTTATCTTCATAGTCTTACCTTTTATAGAATGTCATACAGTTGGAATCATACAGTATATAACCTTTTCAGATTGGCTTTTTTTTTTCACTTAGTAATATGCATTTAGGTTTTCTCCATGTCTTTTCATGGCTTCATAGCTCATTACTTTTTATCACTGAGTAATATCCCATTGTCCAAATGTATCCAGAATTGTTTATGCATTCATGTCCTGAAGGTCATCTTTGTTTCCAATTTTTGGCAACTGGGAATAAAGCTACTACATTAATAAAGTAAAAAAGAAAAGAAAGTCTAGGATGGGGACAGAGCTATCTATATTTTAATCCCCCAGGTGATTAAAATATAAAATATAAATCTAAAAGTCACCTCAACTCTGAGGAACAAGGCTGTCAATTCAAATTCAGTATCCAAGTAACACAGCAGCCTAGATACTGAAAATCACACTCAAGAGAATTAATAATGAATATTTCAGTAAACATGCGCCAAGCACATAAGTATACAGACATCCTTAAACCTACATTCAGGAGATGCTACCAAATCTCATTTTCAGTGTGGTTACTGAAACCTGAAATACTTTTATTTACCCTCGGAACGTTGTATGCATGTTGGATAAGGTCTCCTAACAACCCGAAAAAATGTTGTTTGTCTAATAACACAAGTGAAATAGCATACCCTTGCAATGAGCAGCGTGAAGGAATGCTGTGGTGTTATAGTCATAAAACAAAAGGAAAGCAGATAAGAAGGAATATTTTATTTATCTGAAGTGTTGATGTTGAGTAAATAGAACAAGAATAAGAGAAAATGTGGGCACAGTCAGAGTTATTGAGAGAACCATCTGAATTATTCCAAGAATTCTAAAGATGGTTAGTCCATTTTTACCCCAGAATCCAAGACTGCCTTTTCTCTTGGGATTTTCTTTCAGGTATTCTCACCTGCATAACCGTAGAATTACCTCAGGAACTAACAAAACAAAAAGAAACCAAAAGAAAAAAAAAAAAAAAAGAAGTCTCCTGAGGTGTTAGTGTGCTAGGACTATCATAATAAAGTACCACAAACAATGGGGCTTACACAACAGAAATTTATTTTTTCACGGTTCTGGAAGCTGGGACGTCCAATATCACGGTGTCAACAGCGTGGGTTTCTCCCGCAGCCTCTCTCCTCGCCTCGTAGACGGCTGTCTGCTTATTGTGTCCTCACATGACCTTTCCTTGATGCAGGGTATCCCTGGCATTTCCTCTTTTCTTAAAAGGACATCAGTCAGATTGGATTTGGGCCCCACCCTTACGACCTCATTTTACCTTAATTAGCTCCTTAAAGGCCCTCTCTCCCAATGCAGTCACCTTGGAGGTTAGGATTTCAACATATGAAGTTGGGAGAGATGACAATTCAGCCCACCATACGATGCTTCCCCCCAGATCAATTAAATTTTAAAAATGATCCTTTTCTCAGAGCTTTCCGGGATTGAGAACCACTGCCGAGCATGAGCTTTGGAGGCAGCCCTGTGCTACACGTGGGCTTCGAGCACTTACTAGCTCTGCACCCCTGGGAAGATGACCGGAGCTTCGAGCCTCAGTGTCCTCTCCTGTAAAATGCAATGATATTAGAACATAGGGTTCTGGTGAGAATTAAATGCACAAAAAGTACTTGGCACATGCCAGGCACTAGAGTGGACGCAGTGGCAGTTACCACGGCAGCTGCTGCTAGTGCAAATAAGGAGAACGAGCTTTTCTGGAGGAAGCAGGAAGGAGTTGGAACAATGGGGTAGAAAGAAAGGGTGTCTGTGTGAGAAAGGTTATCTGAAGTGGAATCAAGTAGCTGGGGAATCGTTAAAGGCACAGGAGTGGGAGCTATGTTTATGTATCTAGGCATCCCCTCTCCGAGCGCGGATGACGAGACAGTGTCCTCCCTGGGCATCAGGTGGCGCCCCGAGCCTGCACATCAGAGTCAACTGTGGCTGGGAAAGTGGATGAGAAGGAAAAAGTTGAGTCTCCGAGAGCATGCGTCCACCTGACACAGCTGCCACTTTGTACAGATAGGGCATCTTAAGTCAATGTTTACATTTCACTGACGCCATAAAATTCAGTCTATAGATAAATCCTCTAGATTTCCCCCCCTGATTATTTGTGTATCAAGGGACATATTAAAACACTAGAGGCCCGATGCATGAAATTTGTGCAAGAGTAGGCCTTCCTTCCCCCGGCTGCTGGCACCAGCTTCCCTCTGGCACCCGGGACCTGGGCTTCCCTCACAGCCCCAGCTTCATCCAGAAGGTCGTTCGGAAGGATGTCTGGAAGGCCGTCCAGTCTAATTAGCATATTACACTTTTATTATTATAGATGTACTGTGACAGGTAAATAAGTTTGTTTTTAATAATTAGGTCCCATATTGTTAATTATAGAGTACTACTGTTCATCATAAACAATACTAGGACAATGCTAGATTAAAGTGATATATTTTCTCAGTGATTTATCCACATCAGCTAAATTAAGGAGGAAAATTAAAAATCCTTTATATAAAGGATCTAGCTAAGCAACATCTAGATTGTCAAGTTTTGCCCTAACCGGTTTGGCTCAGTGGATAGAGCGTCGGCCTGCGGACTGAAGGGTCCCAGGTTCAATTCCGGTCAAGGGCATGTACCTTGGTTGTGGGCACATCCCCCCATCCCCAGTTAGGGGATGTGCAGGAGGCAGCTGATCGATGTTTCTCTCTCATCGATGTTTCTAACTCTCTATCCTTCTCCCTTCCTCTCTGTAAAAAATCAATAAAATATATTTAAAAAAAAAAAAAGACTGTCAAGTTTCAACTGCTTTTGCACGTCTTTAAAATACCAGATAACAGCCCTAGCCGGTTTGGCTCAGTGGATAGAATGTCAGCCCGAGAACTGAGGGGTCTCGGGTTTGATTCCAGTCAGGGGTAGGCTCGATCCCCGGCCCCAGTCAGGGCACCCCAGTGCCCCGCGTGCAGGAGGCAGCCAATCAATGTGTCTCTCTCACATCAATGTTTCTCTCTCTCTGTCTCTCCCCCTCCCTTCCACTCTCTCTTAAAAAAAAAGAATCAATGGAAAAAATATCCTCAGGTGAGGATTAACAACAACAAAGTATCAGATAACATTTTATTAAGGCAGGAAAAAACATGCACACTGTATGTTATAACAGTATGTTAGTGTATTACTTATTATCCTAAGTAACATAACCCACATGCCAAACCAGACAAGCCATTTCTGCTGGCAAATACAGCAGTGAAACATGGGCCCTGGTGGAGGCAAGAAAGAGAAAAATCTGAGGAGAAGTCGTGACAGCTGAGACGGAAACTGGTGGTTGTCTGTCCCAATAATACCCACTCCTCTCAGCGCCCTGGAGGTTTAGCTGGGCGCAAGGCAGCCGCAGTCTTCCCTGAGCTGCGCGTGGCCATGTGGCGGCCGGTGGGAAGTTTCCTTGAGAGGCACATGGCAAGTGCCCCCGCCACGCCCTGCCTGGAACATGGTTTTGATGACAGGAGCTCCACCTTATACCTGCAGGCTGAGGCTGTGCCCTAGGAGGACAGAGTGGGAAGCTACAAACAGCCCGGATCCCAGGTGCTACAGTGGCTCCATGGAAACCCTGAATTGTCCCCCTCGGGACAATGGAGAGGAAAATAAACGTAAATAATGCGGAAGCCACTGTTATTTCAGGTCTTAAATCACAATCCAGCTGATACATCATAGAAGAACGCTAGCTTTGTTTACACAGACTATTTCAAGAAAATAATATGGATCCGAGAAGGGAAGATCGAGTAGCGAAGGTGGTGAGAGGGAGAGGAAGACAACCCTTTTAAAACCGAGTAGCGTCAGGCCGAAAAGCAGGGGGATGGGGGAGGACACTGCTGTGAACGCTTGGCTGATGGGAGTCCTCTCGCTGCTGTCTGCACAGGAGCCGGATGCCTAGAGCGGGAGGACCACGGGAAGACCTTCGGGCCCCTGCTGGCCCTGCTGGAATTAGTCACCAAACCAGTGGTGGTGGTGGTGGTGGGGTAATCAAGGTCCTAAGTTTCTGAGATAAGAGAGTAACAAGTGGAGGTGAAGCTTAAGGTATTAATCATCCAATAAATTATTACTGAGTCACCATTGACAGGCACTTTTCCCCCAATAAGTAGTTTACTTTTGTAATGACTGAGACGTTCAGGGATGATTGTAAGGAATGGTAGATAAGACACTATACTTAAGTGTTTAGTCCTAGTCTCTTCCTCTGGGAAAAGGGATGCTTTGGCCCTGGCCAGTGTAGCTAAGCGGTTAGAGCAGCCACCCGCACATCGCACCAAAGGATCGTGGGTTGGATTCCCCGTCAAGGGAGGGCATGTGCCTGGGTTGTAGGCTCCAGTTCGTTGGGGCCTGCATGGGAGGCAACCAATCAATGTGTTTCTCTGGCATCGATGTTTCTCTCTCCCACACCCCTTCCACTCTCTAAGAATCAATGGAAAAAATATCCTCCAGTGAGGATTAACAAAGATAGATAGATGATAGATAGATAGATAGATAGATAGATAGAATGCTTTGATCGTTATACCAGGGGCCCATTACCTGAGAACGTCACAGATGGGTTCCTCCAGGAAAGCCAACATCAAACTATGAGGCCCTGCGCCTTGTCTCTAGTCCAGAGACATCCTGTTAGGCATTTGGTGCAATCCCTCTCGAGCCGCGAGAATTAGCAGCATATAGACGACAATAGCTGTTGGTGTCCTCTTTTTGTTTTGTTTTTGTGTGATGAACTTTTATCTTGGGTACTTACAATGGCTTTAAAAATAAAGTGCTGTGGCTGAAAGTTACATTTAAAAGGAAGAAGTTCTTTCAGCAAACCATCCGAGGTCTTCCTGTTCGGCTTTTCCCCCCCGGTCCCCTGCATGAGCATCTGTCTGTGTTGAGGGCCCCCAGGCCACCCTCAGGTTTGATGATTCGCTAGCGTGACTCACCAGTCAGACAGCTGGGATCCTCGGAGTTGTGTTTCACTGTGGCGAAAGGGGACAGATTAAATCAACAAAGGGAGAGGGCACACAAGGTGGAGTCCAAGAAAGACTAGACTGAAGCTTCCAATTGTCTGCTGCCGGTAGGATCACACGGACAGCAGCACTTTGCTCTCCCAGCAACGATGTGTGTCGACGTGTACAACGTGTTGCCAAACAGGGAAGCTCTGCCAAGCCTCAGAGTTCAGAATTTGTATCGCAGTCAGTTGTGGAAGCATGGTGTGCCCTTGGGAATGACCTCAGCTAGTCAGGGTCCTTCCCAGGAGTCAAACTGATGCAGTGTGTTGCCCTGGCCGGTTTGGCTCAGTGGATAGAGCATCGGCCTGCAGACTGGAAGGTCCCGGGTTCGATTTCGGTCAAGGGTATATGCCCGGGTTGTGGGCTCAATCCCCAGTAGTGGGCGTGCAGGAAGGAGCCAATCAATGATTGTCTCTTATCATTGATGTTTCTATCTCTCTCTTCCTCTCCCTTCCTCTCCGAAATCAATAAAAATTTATATTTAAAACAAAACTAGAGCATCGGCCTGCAGACTGGAAGGTCCCGGGTTCGATTTCGGTCAAGGGTATATGCCCGGGTTGTGGGCTCGATCCCCAGTAGTGGGCGTGCAGGAAGGAGCCAATCAATGATTGTCTCTTATCATTGATGTTTCTATCTCTCTCTTCCTCTCCCTTCCTCTCCGGAATCAATAAAAATTTATATTTAAAAAAAAACAAAAAAACACTGATGCAGTGTGGCCCAAAGCCTCTAGGAAGGCAAAAACAGGTGTTCCCCACGCATCACCTTGTTAGGTGGTGTGGCCCAAGGCCTCGTGTACACACAGATACTCCTGTCCCCCAGAAGGTGGGCCAGTCCTGAAAATCTTTGGAATGTTCAAGGTTTGGGCAGCCCAGGCCCTCTAAGTGATAGCCCTCCACCTTTACAATAAAGCCAAAATGATAAATAAATCCACAAACCTAGTACCTTTATAAAAAGGCACCATTCCCGGAGCTAGCTTCTGAACACCTTCACCCCTTGCTTGAAAAGGGTCCACAGAGCATATTTCTAACGGCAATGTGTCTGGCATTGTGGGCGCTTGAAGGTGTGAATGAAACACCTCCCAGGTGTTTTCCCTTCCTTCACTTTCTCTCTGTCCCAGCTGTTCCCAAACCCCCAAGATCCAGCTTTCCCTTTAGTCGCCTCCAAGCAAGTCATTCAGGCTCCAGGGCTCTTGTCCAGGGCCAGGACCAGGGTGAGGCCAGTGAGGCGCAAGGCCACAACATTTCAGGTGGCATCACTCTCGGGGTCACACAGGAGAATGACCACCTCCGCACATTCTGAACCCCGGCCGCCTCGCTCCCTCTTGGCCCTGCACTCTATCATGAAAGCGTCTCTGCATGGGGACCCACACCCCTTAGTTTTGTGTGTTCAGCGGGAACGGGCAGGTATGAAGGGAAGCACAGGGGCCGAGTCCGGGACACAGAGTCAAGCATTCATCCAGGTAAGATGGACTGTCTTGTGGCTGCACCATCCTGAAGGCTAATTCAGTGAACTTTAAGGGCCGGAAAGTAACTGGAGTGGGTCCCGGTGGCCGGCATCCACTTCCCTCATTGTTACCAGGGCCCCTGCACCAGTCAACCCTTTCAGAGAGCTTTTTCCACAGCATCTCAGAATCTTTATGAACTATATCTTGATGGTAGAAAACTATATCTTTTTTTTTTTTACATCTGTATTTATACCAGTTGATTTTAATCCTATCATGGTTGGGTTCTCTCGCCTGGTTCTATCCAGGATCTCCAGCCAGTCTTTTTTTTTTTTTTTTTTTAAATCCTCACCTGAGGATATTTTTCCATTGATTTTTAGAAAGAGTGGAAGAGAGATGGAAAGACAGAAAGAAACAGCGATGTGAGAGAAACACACTGATTGGTCGCCTCCTACACGGGCCATGACCAAGGCTGGGGAGGAGCCTGCAACCGAGGTATGTGCCATTGACCAGAATCAAACCTGGGACCCTTCAGTCCTCAGGCCGATGCTCTATCCACTGAGCCAAACCGGCTAGGGCAAAAACTATATCTTGATGGTCAGCACCCTCCATCTCTGGGCTACCTTGCATTTCCCTGATTTGGGGTACAAAAACTACTGCAGGAGATTTCAAGAGATTTCAGAAGCTCTGACCCTTATCAACATGGACATTCAGGCTGGTTACAAGGCATGACAAGTCAGAATGTGTCCATTAACTTCCAGAATTGCATCCACTGCTTTTCCATCTGGTGTGGCACAAATAAGTAGGACTAGAAAAACTATCCTCCAGGCTTACTTCTGGATCCGTTATTTACATAGGAAATGTACGAACCTGGGAGGTGCATAGCTGGCCGTTTTGCATCACAAAATAAATTCACAGATATATTTTAATTGCTCACATTTTTGTCATCTCTTTTTTCACGGAGTAGATTCTCAGGAACTAGTCTGGTGGAAGGTATCCTCGCTTCCACTACATTCATAGGATTCTTCCCTGAAATGAATTCTTTGAGTTGTAAAGCTTGGCCTAGGCCAGACAGCATTTTCACGTTTATTACATTCAAGCAGTTTCTCTCCCATAGGAATCATCTGCGGTCAAATAAGGTCTGAACTATAATTGAAGGCCTTCCCACACTTATGGCATTTACAGGGTTTCTCTCCAGAATGAAGCCTTTGATGTTGAATGAGACTCAAGCTCTGATGAAAGGCTTTACCACATTGGATAAATTATGGGGTTTCTCTCACAAGCAGACACAGTGATGTAGATAGAGCAAGGTGTGTGGCTGAGGCACGGCTTTCCATCAGTCATTACCTTCAAAGGGGTTCTCTTCTAGCCCAGCTGCATGCATGGCTCAGTGGTTGATCATCGACCTATGAGCCAGGAGGTCGCAGTTTGATTCCAGCCGAGGGCACATGCCCAGGTTGTGGGCTCAAGTCCCAAGAGAGGGCGTGCAGGAGGCAGCAACCGACCCATGATTCTCTCTCATCATTGATGTTTCTATTTCCTCCCTCTCCTTTCCTCTCTGAAATCAATAATATATAT
>NW_005370875.1:367588-376826 GCF_000412655.1 Myotis brandtii | reverse complement strand
AAGGGAGGGTTCTCTTCTAGCACGAAGTCTCCGGACTGGTAAGGCTGAATTATGTCTAAATGTTTCCCCGCGCTCCTACATGCATAGGTTTTTTCCCAGAGTGAACTCGCTGATGTTCACGGAAGCCTAAGCTGAGGCTCCTCCACGCTCAGTGCACCCCCAGAGGCTCCTCCCAAACGAACTTCCTGAGCTTGGGCAATGCATGAGCTCCCCCAGGAGGCTTTCTCTCTACGTGCCAATGCTGTGTCTCCACTGCGAAGTCTCTGATGCTGAACAAGTCAAAATTCAAAATTGCCACCTCGGAAGTTTCCACGCGTTCCTTACTCTCACAAGGGTTTTTCCACTCTGACTCCAATAATACCTAGTGAGTTCTGACTTCCCTTTGGAAACTGTCCAGCATTTACGACGTGTACGTCGTTTTTCTCCTGCATGGGCTATCCTGTGTGGCGCATGGCACACATTCCTCTGGCCACACGTTTTCACCCAGCTCGTTAGTACAAATGAAGAAAATGGGTAAATCCTTGCTGTGGGGAGGGCAGCACTTGCTCCTTGTCGGAGGAACCCAACTGACATAAACTTCAAGGAGAACAAACTTTCCCAAGTGAAAAACGCAAGCACCTTTTGGCTGGACAATTCCATTTCTAGTAACGCATTCTTCAGGGAGACGTGCTGTGCGTAAATGACAAGTGTACAAGGTCACTTACAAGGTTATTGAGTGCAACATGGTTCTTAATAGCAAATGGTTTGAAACAGTCTAAATGGACCCATGGGAAAGTGGTTAAGTAAATGATGATATAGCCATAAAACGGCATACCTTGCAGCCACGACTGAAAATGAAGAAGCTCTTCCTGCCCTAGTTGGTTTGGCTCAGTGGATAGAGCGTCGGCCTGTGGATTGAAGGGTCCAGGGTTCGATTCTGGTCAAGGGCATATACTCAGGTTGAAGGCTTGATCTCCAGTGGGGGGTGTGCAGTGCAAGAAGCAGCCAATCAATGATTCTCGTTATTGATGTTTCTCTCTCTCCCTCTCCCTTCCTCTCTGAAATCAATAAAAATATATTTAATAATAAGAAAAAAAAAACTCTTCCGCCCTGACCAGTCTGGCTCAGTGGACAGAGCGTCGGCCTGTGGACAGGGTCCCAGCAGGTTCGATTCCGGTCAAGGGGATGTACCTTGGTTGCGGGCACATCCCCAGTAGGGAGTGTGCAGGAGGCAGCTGATCGACGTTTCTAACTCTCTATCCCTCTCCCTTCCTCTCTGTAAAAAATCAATAAAATATACTTTTTTTTAAAAAAAAAAAGGGTCTTTCTATCTTTTCCTCCCTTTTCTCCCCGCCCCCCCCTATAATCCCCTACCTCCCACCTCCACTTATTTTTTCCTTTTAAAACTGGGTGTCATACATTTCAGAGAGCATAAGCATACATTCTCAGAGACAGGAGTTCGGAAGTGGCCTGGCACTCAGAAACAACTGGCTCGGGAAATGCTGGTGCCTGGGGCTCTGGGTAGGGGCTCAGCCGCCCGTCTGTGGGTCAGGCCGTCTGTCTTCGGTTCGCCTCCGCCTCTGTGGTGGGCTGCTTCCTGAGCCTTTGCTTCCATCTTGACTGAGTGGCCCACTTTGCAGAGCTTTCTGCTGTTGATGCCACTTGACCAATGTCAGAATTTCCTGGATTTTCCTCTAGGCAACCTACGAAAGGAAAGAGTTTTGAAATTTCTACCTGGTCAAAAGTTACTGAAAGTTGTTTTACTTTTCAAAAACTTCACAAGAAGTTGGTTGGGAGATTAATTACACATACTAATCAGTTTTGTTTGCTAGTAAGTTTTTGGAATCACCTGCTAAAAGAAGGATTAAGAATGTTTGGCTCGCCGGGACCGGCTTGGCTCAGTGGATAGAGCGTCAGCCTACAGACTAAAGGGTCCCAGGTTCAATTCCCGCCAAGGGCACATTCCCGGGTTGTGGGCTTGATCCCCGGTGGAGGGGGTGCAGGAGGCAGCTGATTAATGATTCTCTGCCATCACTGATGTTTCTATCTCTCTCTCCCTCTGAAATCAATAAAAAAATATATACATACTTTTTTTAAAAGAGTGGCGCTAGAATCTGTGGCCCACATGGAGGCAAAGGCAGGGGGTGGGTGTGGAACAGGGAGCTCAGCTTCTGGTGGCAGGGTCTGGGGGAGGAGCAGGCGCCATGTCCAGCGCCAAGGTGGCGAGAAGAAGCCCCTGGTGCAGCCCAGCAGCGGGCCCAGGAGATGGACGAGGAAGATAAGGCATTTGAGCAGAAACAAAAGAGGAGCAGAAGAAACTCAAGCAGCTAAAAACAAAGGCCTCGGGGCAGGGCCCCCAGGCCACGGGTGAAATTAGGAAATCTGGCAAAAAGTGAACTGTTCTTGTGCCTGGGGCAATGGCGGTCCTTCACTCCACTCCTGTTTTAACATCTCTTGCCACCTTTCGCAAGAAGGAAGTGCTGCCTTGGGGCCTGTTCTACGAGTAAGAATGAACTTTTGTAACTGATAATAGTAATAATAAGTAAAAACTAAGAAGCTCTTTATATACCATAATGGAACTACCTTAAAAATAAAAATAAGGTTCCGGGATAGGGTTACCGAACAATACCAACTGTGTAACTAACACCAACAACAGCAAAAGGAAAGTAGCACATATTTGATTGAATGCACACAGACTATCTCTGGAAGGACTCAGAGACCCCAACTCTAGGGAGGAAAGCAGGGTGCTGGTGCCCTTTTGTTCTTTTGAATTCTGTACTACAAAAAGGTATTGGTGCTTATTTCTTTAAAATTTTGTATTGATTTTTAGAGACAGAGGAAGGGAGAGGGAGAGGGAGAGGGGAGGAAGAGGGAGAGGGAAAGGGAGATTGGATTCATTGTAAATGTATATTGCAACTCTAGGGCCAATTCTAGGGCAACCACTAAAAAAGATTTTAAAAAAGAAACATAACTGATATACTAAGAAAGGAGAGAAAACTAAATCATACAAAATGCTCAATTAAAACCACAAAAGGTAGAAAAAAGAGTATAAGACAGAAATAGGAACAAATAAAAAGAGCAACAAGTAGAAAATAGTAACAAATATAGTAGATACACATCCAACTATGACAATAATCACTTTGGACACCAATGGTCTAAATGAACCAATTAAAAGACAGATTGTCAGAGTGGATCAAAAAACAAGATCCAATTATATGCTGTCTACAAAAAACCCGCTTTAAATATAGAGACACATACAGATTAAAAGTAAAGGGATGGAGAAAGATACACCAGGTTACGACTAATCAGAAGGACGCAGGAGTGGCTATGTTAATTTCAGACAGAGCAAACCTCAAAGCAAGGAAAATCATCAGGTTAAAGAGGGGTAATTACATAATGATAAAGGAGCCATTCTCCAAGAAGATATAACAGTCCCTAGTGTGTATGCACCTAACAACAGAGCATCAAAATACACAAAGCAAGCCCGGCCCGCGTGGTTCAGTGGATAGAGCGTCAGCCTGCGGACTGAAGGGTCCCAGGTTTGATTCCGGTCAGGGACACATGCCTGGGTGGTGGGCTTGATCCCCAGTGTGAGGCCTGCGGGAGGCAGCCAGTCAATGATTCTCTCTCATCATTAATGTTTCTCTCTCTCTCTCTCCCTTCCCCTTCCTCTCTGAAGTCAATAAAAATAAACATTTTTTAAAAATACACACGGCAAAAAAAGAAAAAAGACAGAACAGCAAGAAGGGATAGATGCATCCACTACTATAATTGGAGACTTCAACACCCTCCATCAGAAATGAGCAGACTCAGCAGACAGAAAGTCATAAGGACAGGACTTAGTTGAGCTCAACAGCATTAATCAGCTGGATATAGGGAACATCTGCAGACTATTTCACCCACCACAGCAGAATACATATTTTCCCCCAAGTTCACATGGAACATTTACCAAGATGGAGCACTTTCTGGCCATAAAACATACCTTCACAAATTTAAAATAATAGAAATCATGCAATGTTTGCTCTCAGATCACAATGGAATTCAACTAGCAATCAATAACACAAAGATAATTGGGAAATCCCAAAATACATGGAGATTAAACAACACACTTCTAAATAACACACTAGTCAAAGAAGAAATCTCAAGAGAATTTTAAAAATATTTTGAACGAAATGAAAATTAAACTCGGTGGCGGCCGCTGAGCAGATCCGCCTCGACTCGTTCGCACGCCTCACCCCACTTCCTCTGCAACCACGTCTGATAAACAAGATATGGCGGAGACTGAGAAATCCCCTAGGTCGACACAGAAGACAGAAATGCAAGAGAAAAATCCACTGCCTTCAAAAGAAACAACTGAACAAGCAGGCAAACATAATGAGGCGTGCACAGCCAATGTGCACTGCCTTCTCATTTTGCTCCTTTTAGTTGTTGAATTTTGTGAACTGCAAGGAGGCTGAGTCAGTGTAAATGCTGCCCCTTTCACATCAGAGAACTACTGACAGCAAAGGCCACACCTGCCTCTCTCATCTGCCTGTCTGGCTGGCAGGAAAGGAAAATAACTTGCATGTTGATGAAGGGAGAAGCTGGGTGGTAGGACAGTGAAATCTAGAGCAAAAATCCAGCTGATCAAGTGTCCTGCAGGCCGTACAAGGCACTTTCATCAGAGTGCCATTTTTCTCCCATTCAAATGATTTCAATGATTGGAATGCACAATATTTAAAATACGAAAATGAAAGCTTTAAAACCATGGGGAAAAAAGAAAATTAAAACATAACTTACCAAAATTTCTGGGGCTCAGTGAAAGCAGTACTTAGAGGGAAATATACAGCATTAAAAATGAGGAACATGTGAAGATAGGGAATATATAAAAGGAGTCACTTTAACCAAGCTGCTAAAATTATTAACATTACGAAGTTTCAGGCATGAGGAAAGATTCTGTTCTTGTTCTAACTATCCTGGGAACTTAAACTTGTTTTGAACTTTCCAGTCATGCATCAATGCCTAGATAAACATCTGGACATACACCAAACTTCCAGATAACCCTCTGATTACCCCCCAAAGGCCTCATATCCAGATTGCCTGACATCTGACGCTAACCATTCTGGAGCAGGGCTAAGAATGCGGGACAGGTAATTCTCAAGAATGTCCTCTTTAGCCCTAGCTGGGTGGCTCAGTTGGTTGGTTGGAGTGTCTTCCCATACATCAAAATGGTTGCAGGTTCAATTCCCAATCAGGGCACATACCTAGGTTGTGGGTTAGATCCCCTGTCAGAGCATGTGGGAGACAACTGATAAATGTTTCTCTGTTTCTCTCTCACATCGATGTTTCTCTCTCTCTCTCTCTCTCTCTCTCTCAAAAAAAAAAAAAAATCAAGAAAACATATCCTTGGATGAGGATTTTTTTTTAAAAAAAGAATGTCCTTTTTATGATAAGAAATTTTAATTTTTTTTTTCTTATTTGGAACACTTCCAGGTTTTTGCCTAGCTGTTCCCAGTTCACAAACTCTAAGATCCTTGAATAAATCTTTATCGTTTATTTCCAGCAAAGCCTCCCAATTTATATTGAGTTCATTCAACAAAAGCATATATCATAACAAAGAGCCATTTAAAAATCAATCATCCAAGCTTCCACCTTAGGAAACTAGAAAAAGAAAGCCAATTAAATTCAAAGTAAGCATTAGAAAATAAATAATAAAAATTAGAGAGCCCTGGCCGGTTTGGCTCAGTGGATAGAGTGTGGGCCTGCGGATCAAAGGGTCCTGGGTTCGATTCTGGTCAAGGGCATGTACCTTGGTTGCAGGCTCCTCCCCGGCCTGAGCCCTAGTCAGGGCTCATGCGGGAGGCAACCAATACGATGTATTTCTCTCACATTGATGTTTCTCTCTTGTCTTTCCCTCTCTCTTCCACTCTCTCTAAAAATCAATGGAAAAATATCCTCAGGTGAGGATTTTTAAAAAATGTAAATAAATAAATACAAAATTGGCCGATGTCATTAAGAAAATTTGAGAAAAAAAATCAGTGATACTGAAAACAGGAAATCAATGGAACCAAAAGCTGGATCTTTGTTTCCAGTCTTAATGCAATGCCAGAGCTTCGGAAAATCACATTAAACAATAATTTGAGAGCAAGCCTGTCTGGATGCAATGAAAAAAAAAACCTACTGTAGTTAGAAGCTATTTTATTTTAATTATAGGAAACAAATTTGTGAACCCAAACAGGAAACAACAGTAAAAGAAATATAGACCTGCCCTGGCCAGTGTGGCTCAGGTGGTTGAGTGTCATCCCATGCAACTAAAGGTTGCGGGTTCAATTCCCAGTCAGGACACATACCCAGGTTCAATTCCTGGTCAGCGCACATACAGGAGGCAACTGATTGATGTTTCTCTCTCTCTCCCTCTCCCTCTCCCTCTCTCTAAAGTCAATAAAAACATAATTCTAGAACATTTTCATCATCCCACAAAGAAACGTTGTACTCATTAGCAGTCACTCTCCATCCCTCCACCCCACCTCATCCTAGCAACCCCTCATCTATCTACTACCTTACTCTAGAGATTTCTTATTATGAATATTTCATATAAATGGGACCATCTAATATGTTGGAACGGCTTCTTTTTGACTCTCATAAACTCAGAGCTTCAATGGTTTAGTCGAATGTCTAAAGCTCAAAAAAGTCTAACCACTGAACCTCCTGTGATGAAAAAGGGATTCTATGGAGTCACCTCACAGCACGATCAGAGCATAAATTCCTAACTGGGCAGGTCATGGTGAGCAGTCAGGCCCCAGGCCTACTGTTGTGAACCCCCTCTCCACTGTAGGGGAGTGCTTGTGTGTGATGAGGGTTAACTCTAACGCTTGTTTCCCGGACATATAAAACCAGCTCAAGGATGCAGTTAAGGTTTCCACGCCTATCTTTGCCCTCTCCTCCCCTCCCCCCTTGCACAGCTGTACAGAAAGCAGGAATACACCCCCCGCCTTGAAGTTCCTCTGATTGTCCAGCCCTCCACAGGACATCTTATTATTTGTTTGTGAGAACAGAAACAAAATAAATGTCCTTAAAAGGAGACAAGCACCAGCATGAGGAGGAGGATGCTTGCCCAGGCTGCCCCCTCCTTTCCCAACTCTGGCTGCCCCGAGTGAAGGAGCCCGGGCCTGGGAAGACACCCAAAAGGGGTGTCTGCAGTGTGTCCCGCCCTCGAAAGAAAGCAGGGCTTGGAGAGGCTCCCTATCCCTGCAGGCCTCCCTCCAGTGCCAGATGTGGGTACTGGGGAAAGCAGTGCAGCTCCATCCCAGGGCCTTACAATAGGAAAAGCTTCAGAAACACAAAGTATTTGTGCAGCAAAACCGGGCAGAGGGCCAGCTGTGCCGGAGTTAATAGCAGAGAATCAGTCAGAGCAACCTGCTTCTTTCCCTTCACGGGGTGGCCACCCCTTTCCCTCCTATTTCCCTTAATGCTCCTCACTTCTGCTTCTCAACCCTTTATCTACAAATCCACCTCACCCTGTGGAATTTAAAAGCCTATCAGCCAATCAATGATTCTCTCTCATCATTGACGTTTCTATCTCTCTCTCCCTCTCCCTTCCTCTCTGAAATCAATAAAAATATATATTTTTTTAAAAAACTAGCTGGTTTGGCTCGGTGGATAGAGCGTCGACCTGCGGACTGAAGGGTCCCAGGTTCGATTTTAGTCAAGGGCACATGCCCAGGTTGCAGGCTTGATCCCCAGTAAGGGGCATGCAGGAGTCAGCCGATCAATGGTCTCTCTCATCAGTGATGTTTCTCTCTCTCTCTCCCTCTCCCTTCCTCTCTGAAATCAATAAAAATATTTTTAAAACAAAAGAAACCAGAAAAAAAACCCCACCTCTGTGGCTTCTCAGGAACCTATCTAAAGGCCTACCTTCTTGCAAAAAAAAAAAAAAGCAAATTAATAAGTAAACTGTACAATGAACTGGAAAACATGATACAGAACCTTAATTTTCTATCTGTAGACTGCAGACCCAAACCAAGTAATCCACAGAAATATCTAGAACAATTTGAAGTTCTCTGGGAGGATTTCACAACTCACTGGTGGTTTGCTCACAGCAGAACCAGGGACTGAGGAGGAAGGGCACTCATTCAGGGAGGAGAAAGGTCTCATTACCCGCGGGCATTTAACACTGAGGACAGCATTCCAGCTCTGGCACATTTTGAAGGTGTGGACTAGTCTCACGGCTAAGTGCTCACTGGCTCCTCAACACCCCTCGTGAAGCAGGTACTATTATACTCATTTTCTGTTGGGGCAACTGATACACAGAAAGCTTACTTCGCCCAAAGTCACACAGCTAGTGAGTGACTCAGAGTTCATGCCATTGGCCACGACAGCTCACTGATAAAAGGGAGTCCTTCTTTAGGTCAACAAATATTTGAGCATCTACCATAAAGTAGGTAATAAGGAAGCTGCACGAGTAAATATGGTCTTTGTTCTCAAGGAGGAGGAATCTAATGGGGTTAGTTTAGTACAGTGGTTCTCAACCTGTGGGTCGCGACCCCTTTGGCGGTCGAACGACCCTTTCACAGGGGTCGCCTAAGACCATCCTGCATATCAGATATTTACATTATGATTCGTAACAGTAGCAACATTACAGTTATGAAGTAGCAACGAAAATAATTTTATGGTTGGGTCACAGCATGAGGAACTGTATTTAAAGGGCCAAAAGGTTGAGAACCACTGGTTTAGTAGGAGAAACAACTACGTAAACAGTAAGGCAGAACAAGACTAAGTTTCCTAAGAGAGGTATGTAAATGTGTCTGTGGGGACTCAGAGGTGAGAAGAGAAATCCTCACCTCACCTCTGGTTAGGGAGATGAAGAAGGCTTCACTCAGGACGTAGGATTAGAGCTGGATCTTTAAAAAGGGCAGTATTTTGACCAGGAGATCACTGGGAAGGACAGAAGTTATTCTAGGCTGAGGAGTAGATATGACAAGTTGGGGAGTCCCATTCGGCTAGTGGGTGCTCATTATGGGCTGAAATGGATCTAAGGCAAGGGATCAGATGGAACAGAGTATGAGCCAGGACCCAGGTCATCTCTTGATGCCTGGTCTTGGGCTCCTCCCACTACTTGTTGCCTCCTTGTCGATCAGAACATTCACCTGATTATGACTTGGGCTCCTGATCTTTTCTTTTTTAAAAAATATATTTTATTGATTTTTTACAGAGAGGAAGGGAGAGGGATAGAGAGCTAGAAACACCGATCAGCTGCCTCCTGCACATTTGGCTCCTGATC
>NW_005370875.1:364825-367492 GCF_000412655.1 Myotis brandtii | reverse complement strand
TTTTTTAGAGAGAGAGAGAGAAAGTGAGAGGGGTAGAGAGATAGAAACATGGATGAGAGAAACATCATTGATAGGCTGCCTCCTGCTCGCCTCCTACTGGGGATGAAGCCCACAACCTAGGCATGTGTCCTTACAGGGAATGGAACCAGTGACCTCTTGGTTCATGGGTCGATGCTCAACCACTGAGTCACACAGGCCAGCCTGGGCTCCTGATCTTGATATAACCTCCCTGCGACTCAAGGCCTTTAGCTCTGACGCTAAGTCTGATGTGGTTTCACACCCCTCCCCAGGCTAGTTCCTCCAGCTGGAGGTGGACTTCTAGCCCTGGCCTGCTGCCAAGAAGCCGAGAGTTGACTTTCTGCAAGTAGCAGCCTCAGCTTCCTCATTTATACTATTATGGTATTTATCACACCTACTTGATGTAATCATTGTATAAGCCTCATGCCAGTTTCTATCCTACTACACTGCAGTCTTTTTTTTTTTTTTAATATATTTTTATTGATTTCAGAGAGGAAGGGAGAGGGAAAGAAAGATAGAAACATCAATGATGAGAGAGAGTCATTGATTGGCTGCCTCCTGCACGCCCCCTATTGGGGATCAAGCCTGAAACCCGGGCATATGCCCTTGACTGGAACTGAACCCGGGACCCTTCAGTCTGCAAACTGACGCTCTATTTACTGAGCTAAACCAGCTAGAGCTGCACTGCAGTGTTGATTAGAGGAAAATCTAGGGCTGATTCAAAGGGCAAATAAGGTCCAGTCCCTAACCTCAAGGAGTCTAGAGGCAAGGGGATGAGACAAGGACAACATTTACAATCATGTTATTATACATGGTGAGTGCAGTGATAGAGATGTGCCCAGGGTACGCTTGTGGGGAAAGAGATCCCTAACCCAGACAGAGGGAATCAAGGTCTCCTGAGACCGCAGCAGCCAAACTGAGACTCACGGGTGAGGAGGAGGCGGACAGTGGAGGGGGGCTGAGGGGTAGGAGGACCTCCCAGGAGGAGGAAAGGCACGGAGGCTGGAAGCAGTGTGGTGTTCACAAAGAACCATAAACAACTTGCTGGAGGCAGAGAGTGCCAGAAAGAAGGCAGGAGAGGAAGGACAGGGCCAGGCTTTCATAGATACGTAATATGTCTTTGTGTCGTCCAAATTACATAGCAAAACACATCCTATCCTATGCAGTAGGCCCTTCAATTTAAAATAAATAAAATAAGAGGATGGGTTTAAAGTTCCTAGCCCTCCTCAAAGTCAGTGCTGCCGCCACAGTCTCTCTGAGCTCCGAATATTGTGGGTTTCTAATGGGAGTATCAAGTCTCGTTTATGGGCTTATTTTCTAGAACGTTTGCTCGTAGAAGTATCTATTTGGGGGAGGGAGAGCGGTGTAAAACCACCTGAAGGTAGTTATGCCATTCAGCTGGGTTTGCCCTCCCCCTGGGGGAGTTGTCAAAATCAGACCTTGGACTGGAGACAGTCACACCCAGGGTAGGACTGGCCCTCGACAAGCCCGGGGAGGGGTTCTGGAGGAGCCACTTGAAGCAGAGGAATAAGATAAGAAAGAAAAGAATTCAGGTTGACTTGGGCTTATCCTCCTGCTCTGAGCTCTGAGGCCACCGTTCCTGAGACGGAGGAGAGAGGAGAGGCTAGGGGCCTGCTGCCGGGTAGAAGGCAAATGCTGGGCGACAGCCACAGCTCCAACACAGACGTGGGATGAGTCACTGAAATCAGTAAGGATGGTTGATCCCATGCACAACAGTCTATGAATAAAGGTGCCTACCGCAGGGCCAGCCCAATCCGCTTTGAGGATTTTGTGTCCGCCCTCCTAACCCACTCCCTGCAACATTAATTGAATGCTGTGTGAGGGCTTCAAAAAAAGAAACCCTTGCCTGGCTGGCTTGGCTCCGTGGTTGAGCATTGACTTGTGAACCAGGAGGTCATGGTTCAATTCCCTGTTGGGGTGCATGCCCAGGTTGTGGGCTCGATCCCCAGTGGGGGGGTGTGCAGGAGGCAGATCTGTGGTTCTCTCTCATCATTGATTTTCTCTCTCTCTCCCTCTTCCTTCCTTTCTCTGAAATCAATAAAAAAAAATATTTTTTAAAAAAGAAAGAAACCCTAGCAATTGGCTAGGATTCCAGGTACTCTGTGGCTAATAGATAAGGACATTAGGGGAAGTGAAAAGTCAGGGAATGGAGATTTGGAAAATCCTTACCACTGGCACCTCCCACCCAAATGGACTGGATATTATGAGGGAGCATGAGGAGCCATCATCTTTCTGGGCAGCAAAATGGGAACAGCCTTAGGTCCCAAAACTCACTCACTGTTTGTCTTAAGTGCTATTCCCTGGGGGTGCCTGTCCCCTGGGGCACACAGTAGGGTGGCTTAGGGTCCTTAGGTACTATGAACACAAGTTCACCAGGGAGCATAGGGATTCTACAGGTGAGGATAGCAGGTTAGACCTTGGTCCACTTGGTTGTTCCCCGGCCCCATCCCTCCCCCAGGGCCACTACTCCTATTCCTTGTAACCCAGCTTCTGCTCTTTTGTGAAAATTCTGGTAAAGCCCAACGTGTGAGGCACTTTCCACTTGCCGGGAGCCGGTCCATCCTTGCTGCTGGTCCCAGTTGCTGCAGGGAAGAAACATCTGCACAGCATATGTTTCAAGGGACCTGG
>NW_005370875.1:362212-364249 GCF_000412655.1 Myotis brandtii | reverse complement strand
CGAGAGAACATGGCAAAAGATCCTGGATAGAACCTGGCTACAGAACTTGGCTGGAGAACCTAGACAGAACTTGGCTGGAGATCCTGGCTAGAGAACCCAACTATGCTGATCAACTGAAGGCTGTCTCTGTGTCATTCCCTCATCGCCGACTCCGTCCACACCTTTGGGGTCCCCTGGACCTGCTGGGGTTGGACCCCAGCATCCACTGAGACCTACAGTGACCTTTCTCCCCCAGATGTGTCAGCCCTCACCCCCGTGACGTAAACAAGTTTGACCTTGGGACATGGCAGTGCCCAGTAATGTTCTTTACTAAGTAAGGTTCTTCCACTTCCTACTACAAGTATCCACTCCTCGCTGGATCCCCCTCCCCCACAAAAGGCACCTTTACAGTCACAAGCACCCAGGCACACTTGTTCTGACAGTAACTGTTCACAGCCCGCTCCTAGACTCCGTTCTTGTGGGCCTGGCTTCCCTTGTTGAGGCCTTTGTAGTCTTCTGCTTCTCTTCAGTTACAGAGCTCCGGTTCTAAAGACATCATGATTTCTTTTGCCTCTGAACACGTAGACAACTAAATGTTCAATAAATGCCTAGGTTTTGAGCTTGATCCCCAGTAGGGGGCGTGCGGGAGGCAACAGATCCATGTTGTACTCTCACATTGATGTTTCTCTCTTCCTCTAAAAATCAAAAGAGAGAGAGAGAGAGAGAGAGAGAGTAATCACGAAATTCTGAATCACAAAGAAAGCAAATTGTGTGGCTCCTCCAATCACAAGAGTGACAGGCACCCATCTGGTTCTATGGAAGTTGTAAACTTTTACAGGAGCTAATTCAAGAGTGTGTTCCCTGGAATTTAACAAAGATAAGAATACTTCTGACTTCTTATCATATTTATGAAATATTTAGCTACTTTCCAGTATAAACCCTGCTATCTCCTAAAAGTTATGATATAGCCCAAAGCTACTCATTATCTCTATAGACTATCTTCTCAATAAGAATTATCCAAGATATAATTTTTATCTGAGAATGCCAGTTCTGATTATGTTTATAGATTTATTTCCTCCAAGATGCATCCTCTGAAACTCAATAATGTCAGAATTTCATTTAAAGCCTGAGCTACATTTGATACAACAGAAACAGGACCAGCCTGGACATCTGAGGTCCAGGGTCTAGTCCCAGTCCTGCCCTCCTTGACTCTAAGCAAGTCATTTGGCTTTTCTGGGCCTCAATTTTCTCATGAGTATGACAATTCTGATAGTTTACAATTTTATATATAATTAACATTATACATTATTATTTTGTTTTTTAAAGTTAAATAAAAACCTTATAAGAAAAAATTAGTAAAACCAGAGATTTGGGCTAAATAACTTTCTTTACGTACTGTATGTATTCTCTAACGTGCAATTAGATTCGGGTGCAGATTGTAGCTCCTCGCTTCTGTGTGTTTTCTTTTCTGAAATCTTCCTTAGTAAAGTGATTCTCTGGCTTTGCCCTTCTCCCTTAAGATATTAACATGTGCTCATTTGCACGGATTTCTAGAAATCCTGCTTCCTGATCATCACTCTCGTCCCTCTGTAGTCCCCACACAATCAAACAGTAACTGAGCAAACAGTATATGTAGGTGTCAATGAACACTTATGGTTGTTGTTGTTTTTTAATCCTCACCTGAGGACATTTTCCCATTGATTTTTAGAAAGAGTGGAAGAGAGAGAGGAAAGACAGAGAGAAATACATCGATTGGTTGCCTCCTGCACGAACCCTGGCCAGGGCCCGGGCAGTGGAGGAGCCTGAAACCGAGGTCAGTGCCCTTGACCGGAATCGAACCCAGGACCCTTTGGTCCGCAGGCCAACGCTCTATCCACTGAGCCAAACCGGCTAGGGCTCAATAAATACTTATTGAACACACATTTTAGTATACATCTTCAGGAGGCACCAATGGGTACTTTGGGGGTGAGGGAATATGGATTATTTTAATTTTCTTCCTTCTACTTTTCTGTATTTGCTAAATTTGGGATAAAGCACACCCCAAACCTCCTCCCCTCC
>NW_005370875.1:342757-361892 GCF_000412655.1 Myotis brandtii | reverse complement strand
CAGACTCGGGGCCGCGCTTTCGGGGCAGGGAACGCGCAGGGGAAAGCAGCCAGAAAGGGAACCGGCGCCTTTCCTCCTCCTGGCGGACAACCGTGGAACAACAGAGCTTAGGGAACAGGTGGGTTGGGGTGTCAAACGTTGAGCAGGGTTGAGCTGTACAGTTTGACATTTGGGGGGACCTGACCTGACCTGATGTTGCGGCCCCTCCCTTCTTTCCCAAGAATTCGTTTCCAGTTAAAAACAAGGAAAAAGGCAACGCAAAACCTTGAGCTCCTAATGTGTGCTAGGCACTCTGCATCAAATCTTCACAACAGCTCCCCTGGGCTAATTGTCCTCTTAACAGACAAGAATGATGAGGCCCAAAGGGGTGACTTTCAGCTCACTCGTGACCAGGCTGGATCTGTGTGCTCCAAAGGCTGACTGTGGCCCTGACCTGTCGGGAATGGGGCCCTGGACGGGGAGAAAGGAGTGTCTCCTCGAGCTGAGAAGGTAAAACACCCAGAACCGTTTCCATGGTCATTTTTAAAGCTCAGCTCACGAGGCATGAAAACTTGTCAGGCTAGTCAGTCCATCTGTTGTATCAGGCAGGAACCCAGCCACAGCCCAGAACGACAGCTCCCAAGGTATCTGAAACCTAGTCCTCCAGGACTGGGGGTGGAGGGAGCACAAGAAACTGGGGGAGGAGGGGTTGAGGAGGGAATCCTCGTGGCTGAGGCTATCAGGGGCATTGCCGGTTGATGTCAGCCCCTGCAACTGGATTGTTCAGGGATGAGAGAAGCCGTTTCCACAACATCCATCTGGTGACCAGAACGTTAAATATATGTTTATTGATTTCAGAGAAGAAGGGAGAGGGAGGGAGCTAGAAACATCAATGATGAGAATCATTGATTGGCTGTCTCCTGCACACCCCACACTGGGGACTGAGCCCACGACCCAGGCATACGCCCTGACAGGGAATCGAACCGTGACCTCCTGGTTCATAGGTCGACACTCCATCACTGAGCCACCCTGGCCAGGCTGGTGACCAGAACTTTATGAGACATATATCCAGATGATGCCAGTCTCCTCCTGCCTTTCAAGAGAAACAGAATGGATGGTAGGAGTGAGAACCTGTATAATGAGACAGAGGCTGCTGGCCTTTGACCTGCAGAGAGGTTTACACTCAGCCCACCTTAGTGGGTAGCCAGAGATGTTAATGAAGCAGCTCAGTATGCCAGGGCCACAGGGAGAGGCTGCGAGCCATCAGGTTACGTGGATACTTACAGCCAGCCTGCCTTGAGGAGTGTTCTCTAAAACTACTAGTAAAAGGAAGCAGGACCCCGGGGACACTCAGAGTCTCACAGACGCCCTGTGGAGGAATTCGATGATGCAAGCAGAGGTTGTGATCTGCCAGGAGTGGTGGGTCTTCGGGGATGGTAAGAACCTACACACAGTCCACCTGAACCAAAATGTCATTAGGTAGCTGCTAACGTTACTGGTAAATCTTTAAAAGGGAAAGGAACAATTTCAAACCAAACCAAATTAGAAGCTAGGAATATAGGAAAGGTACAAAAGACTGTTTAAAAAATCTTGGGAATCCCCAAATGTACTCAAGATATAAAAATTCCAGGTGAAAGAACAAAAAGTCTAAGTGAATAGCTAACAAAAGAGGCCTCCAGAGGGAAAAATTTTAAAAAGCAAATGGCATTTCCAAGGAAACCAAGGGTGAAACTGTAGACATGTCCAAATTGGGCAAAAAAAAACCTGGCAGATAGTTGGGGTGACTTCTGCCCCTGATTTCGGAGGAGGTCCACAAATAGTTCTCACTCCTTCACAGGACAATGTTGGGAGATCAGAAACTAGAGACAGACTCATGAAATAACTGAGAAGACCTAATGTGAGAAGGCAACATGGTTTCTAGAGGAAAAGTGGTGTCGGATGTCCTAGAGCAGCGGTTCTCAACCTGTGGGTCGGGACCCCTTTCACAGGGCTTGCCTACGACCATCAGAAAACACATAAATAATTACATATTGTTTTTTGTGATCAATCACTATGCTTTAACGATATTCAATTTGTAACAATGAAATTGGGGGTCACCACAACATGAGGAACTGTATTAAAGGGTCACGGCATTAGGAAGGTTGAGAACCACTGTCCTAGAGGCATCAGAGATAAAGTCTGGGCTTCAGTCACATTGGCTTCGGTTGGAATCCTAACTTTGCCTTATGAACTGTGTGACCTTTGGAAACTCATTAATCTATTGAAACCTCAGTCTTCCCATCTGATAAACGGAGACAAAAAGAGACTGACTTTACAGGGCTGTTCTAAGGAGGATATGCTAGTGTGTAGCACGATAAGAGATAAGCAGGCACTTCTCTGAATAAAATCTAAATTTCATCACATTTTTAAAGATTGATTTGGAAGTCAGAAATGGATAAAAATATCAGATAATACATTTAATAAGGCAATCTTTAGAGAAAAATAACCCAACTGTATTTTACATCAATGAGCTATCTTTCCCACCTGAAGTCCCACAGCACTGTCTGTACCACTCAGCTTGCTCTGATTCAGAGAACTTCCCCTTCAATCATCATCTTGCTCACAGGTCGTCTCCCTGAGCAGATTATAACTGCTCAAGTAAACACTGTCGCCAAACTACCCATTACAGTCCAGATCTTGAGTCACTGTCAACAGGTCCCTGAAGACCTGTCTTTAGTCAAAGGTGCCAAAACAAAGGTAGCCAGCATTCGGGTACAGAAACCAAGAGTAAACCTAATCGCACCCTTGCCCAGAGCTGTGGTTTGGCTGCAATTGGGATAATGTCTGTGGTTTTGGCTGGTTGCACCTCAAGACTAACATCAGGAAGCTGCGGAGAAGCAGCTCAATTTCCAAGTGGGTGGGAATGTTTTTGTGAGAACAGGATGAAAAGTGGGGGTTCCAGGGTTTGACAAGGTGAAGGCAGAGCAAGGATACAGCGTAACTGTAAAACCTCCACAATATTACATTGCCCTGGGCGTGTTCCTCCAAGTCAGAACATGACAAGCAGCCAGCATCCATGTTGAAAACAGTCTTAAGACAAAATGCTACTTGGAATGCTGCGTGGACCCTGCCCTAAGGCAGGAAACAGAAGCAGGATGAAAATAGGAAGTGCAGTCGGCCTGACCAACAGTCTCTGGCGAACACATCCAAGATGAACAGGCTCTGGGGAAACCATGGCTCCTTGGGAGACCTTGCCAGCAGTTAAGTGATCACATGAAGCAGAACCTCTCCTTGCCCCTCGGTTTCCTGTTAGGAACAGCCAGCTGGGTGCTGACAGACCTGTTCCTCTACCTCCCCTCTCATCCTCCCTCTCCTTTGTCCTAGACAATGACAGCTGTGTTGGGGGCAGAGATGGAGGCACTGGGTAAGCAAAAATGAAAGGGAAATAAAGGCAGGGAAGGGTGGGCAGGGATGAAGTAAGAGAACAACCAAAGAACGTGTATGCATGTAAACATAACCAATGGACACAGACAATGGGGGAGGGGGGGCAATACCTGGGCTGGGGGAGGACAATGGAGAAAAAGGGGACATATGTAATACTTTCAACAACGATTTTTTAAAAGTGGGTAGTGCACTCTGAAGAGAAGGCACCTGATGTTGAAAGTTCAAGAAACCAAGGTGGACTTGTTCTTACCTCGTGATCCGGGTGGTGACTATGTGAAATTTGGGGCCGCTCCCTTAAGATCCGTGCATCTTCCCTATATGATCGACACCTCCATCAGACACCATAACCAAACGACCACCAGCCACAAGCTCCGTTTGCTATCCTTTATTGAAGGGTCCCACACCCTCATGGGACCCCAGCCAAACCAGAAACCAGACAGGCCCTCCATTTATAGCAGGAGGCCTAGAAGGGGAGGGGAATGACTCATGATCCCACCACACCTCCCTGGAAACAGAAACCACCACAGACAGACAGACAAGGGCCGGGGAAGAGAACGTGCCTCACTCTAGGTTCTCTCCCCATTGCGCCCACTTGAAAAGAAAGTCAAACACTGGTTACACAGCACCCCAGCCCCGCCCCACCCATAGCAGCGTTTGTGGGACTCCCCTCTGCAAGGGGCGGCCCCCAGGCAGCTTCCCGTGCTCTTCCTTCACTTTGGTTTGCTCCTGGCATCTCCGTGCCCTCTTCCTTCCTTCAGCCTCTGGCCCATCACCTGGCCATCTAGCGCCTACTCAAACCTTCTCTCTCATCTCTAGAGCTTCCCTGCCCCAAGGCTTCTGGGGAAGCAGCGTCTCAGGCATCTTCTCTCCTCCCAGCAAGGGGCCCACCAGGCCCCCTCTGCCCAGGACGTGGACTCACACGGCTGCCCCGCTCTCCTTGAGGTCAGGGGCTGAGCGCTGCCGTCTCATTCGAGGGGGAGTAGTGTATGGGGGGTAGCGGGGCCCCGGGGGCCGTTGGGCCGGGTATGGTTGGGGCTGCTGGGGATAATAGTTGTGCTTTTTAGGCTGGAAGTGCTGAGGTTCAGGCTGTGCAGCACCCCCTCCCCGGGATCGGCCCCCTCCATCCAGGGAATTCCTGCGGGGACGGTGGGACCTTCGGGGACTTGGGGGCCTGCGGGCAGGGGTGACCACTGGTGGAGTAACCTCCTCAGGGGGTTGGGGTGGCGCTGGGGCCTCCCCGCTCCCCATCCCTGGCCAGGACTCCCGGTGCTGGGGGTTGCTCTTGAAGGGGAAGCGCAGCTTACAGTCGTGAGGGGGCACAAAGCGAGCTGGGGGCCTGCGCAGCCCCCCACCCCGGCCCCCAGAGCCCTGCAGTCCTTGCAGCCGCAACTGCTCCTGCTTGAGCCAGCGAAGGCGGCCACGACGAAAGGCAGGGTCCTCCTCCATCAGCCGTGACACCCGCTCCCAGCTTGACAGGGGTGGCGAAGTAGACCGGGCTGAGGGCCCGTGGTCATTGGAGGCTTCCTCCTCTACGACCTCTGACCCTGGGGACGTGGCCCAGGTGGCCTCACTGGCTTCTTCATTCTCATCCTCATGATCCTGGGAGGAAAAGAGGGGAGAGAAGAGAGGGAATGTGAGAAGAGCCGAGTCTCCTGAGCACAGCGGGTTTGGGAGAAGTCAGAAGGCCCTGAGTGGCCGGATGTCAAGGGGTCCCCAGAAGGGCTTGGAGACAGGGAGCTAGAACAGTGGTTTAGGAGCGCAGGCCCGGGAGCCAGGGGGTCTGAGCTCAACGCAGGTCTGCCCTTTCACAGCTGTGTGGCCTGGAACTCGGCTTGTCACCTCTGTGCCTCAGTCTCTTCATGTGTAAGATGAGGTCAATAGTAATAATAGCTACTGCATAGGGTTGTTTTAAGAATTAAATAAATTAAACAATGTAAAGTTTTTAGAATAGTGCCTGATACACAGTAGGCACTCAGCAAACAGAGCTGAATAAATAATGTGCCTTGGGGATATGGCAGTCAACAAAAAGGGAAGAACAAGACTTGCCACCATTTTAGTGGTGAGACAGTTGATAAATAAGAAAAATTATAATATGGTACATATATTATAGCTCAATAAAAAGTTAAATGTAAGTGTATATATTTAAACTACTTAGTATACATTACCCATATCATATATAAATGCATACATTACACAATATACTTTATATAAATTATACATATTGAGATAAAGAAGAACAGAACGAGAAAGGGGGATGGGAGGCCTGGGTGAGGTGGCTGCAATGAATCGCCAGAAAGGGATTTACCGAGAAGTTACCCTTACAGGAAACACCTGAAGGAAGTGAGGGGCAAGCTGTGAGACTTTCATGGGGAAAGGCATCCAGACAGAGGGAACAGCAGGTGCAAAGGCCTTGAGGTAGGAGTACGCCCAGCAAGTAAGCCAGAGCGGCAGGAGTGGAGAGAGCGAGAGGGAGCTGTGTTGGAGAAGTAAGCCTTCAGTAGCCACAAGCTGCTGTGGATGCCTGCCTGCGGCCTCCATCAGAAGGCAAGCTGGCAGAGCAGCAACCATGTCTGCTGGGTAGCCCCAGTGGCTAGCACAGAGCCTGGTACACAGTAAGCACTCAAGTGTTTATTTATTGAGTGGATACATGCAAATGAGGGATCAGTGATAACGCTCCCTCGCAGGGCTGTTGTGAAGATTAAATGTGGTGACACAGGAAAGTGCTCAGCACAGCAGCAACCATGGAATAAGTGGTCCCCCGTGAAGGGGAGGTTATGAGAAGGCACATGTGAACATTCATCCAGCGGTAACTGAAAGTGCACTGTATCTCAGTGGTCCTGAAACTTTATTATAGCTCAGAAACACCTGGGTACTTATCGTAAGTGCAGATTCATCCCCAAAGATGCTGATTCAGTAGGTCTGAGGTAGGACCCAGGAATCTGCATTTTCAGTTACTGCCCTAGTGACCGAGGCACATGATTCACCAACTACACTGAGAAAAGCTCCTATACATGAATGACATTTCTGAAAGCAAGACGGGGAAGGAGGTTGGGAGGAGGTTCAGATTCTGAAAGGGGATAGCTGAGGAGGGAGAAAGCCGGGCAAGGCCCTCTGTACCTGGGTCAGGGGGATGACCCTCTCCATGCGGAGCATGCGGTCCCGCAGGGCCTGCAGCTCCCGGTCCTTGCTGCTGTTCTGCAGCTTCACCTCCTGCAGGATCCCGGTCAGCTTGTCAATGTGCGCCCGAAGGTCCTCCACCTCTGCCCCGCGGGCTCCCTCCTCGCAGCCACCACCTCCACCTCCGCTGCCTTCCTCCTCGCCCACTGTGTCCCAGACATCCCGGGCCACGGCCCTCCAGGCATCCCCGGGACCCTCCGGCTTGCCATAGGTACGACACAGCTCCCGCATCTTGAGGGCGGCCAGGGCCTCGATCTCGGCCCGCCCGTGGCGGAAGTCAGCCAGGGCCACCTCATAGCAGATCTCCTTTACTGCCTGCATCTTCAGATCAGCCATGGTGGCCCAGCGGGGGTCTTTGCCCTGCAGCCGCCGACGCTGCGGGATCTGATACACCCTGCGTGGGGCCCGGCGCTTGCCACTGCTGGGCAGGCCACAGCGCTTGACGATGGTCTGGACTGTGGTGGGTGGCAGCTGCTCCCTCAAAGAGGAGATGAGCCTCCAGCTCTCTTCACAGGAGCGCTTGTCAGAGTCATCCCCACTGTCAGAGTCCGCGTACTGGGTGGGGCCAGAGAGAGAACAAATGGGGAGGAGGCTAAGGACATCCCAAAACCCTTGAGTCCCAACAACACTGGAAACACCCATCAGAACCGCACACCCTTAGGTGGGCTGCTTAACCTCTGCTCATCCACGCAATAGAAATGATACCACTATCTCCCTCACAGGTACAGTTTGAGGGTTAATGTACACCAAGTGTGGCAACAGTGGCTGGCCTAGAAAGTGACCAATAAGCATAAGCTGCAGCTATATCGTCTAGATTTCTTGCATATGTATTGCTGCTCAGGATGAGGTTAAAGATTTAAAAGTCACCCTAGCCGGTTTGGCTCAATGGATAGAGTGTTGGTCTGTAAACTGAAGGGTCCTGGGTTCGATTCTGGTCAAGGGCACATGCCCAGGTTGTGGGCACGATCCCCAGTAGGGGGCATGCAGGAGGCAGCCAATCAATGATTCCCTATCATCACTGATGTTTCTATCTCTCTCTCCTTCTCCCTTCCTCACTGAAATCAATAAAAAAATAAAAATAAACGATTTAATAGTCCATGTGAAAAGCAATCTTAAATGAATAATAGGAGAGGTAGGTGCCGCAGGATAGACTGGAGTCTGGGAAGCCCTGGGAGGAACTCCAGTTCCCTGCACACAGTGTCCTGCGGGTCACATTTCTCTCACAACCGTCTCCTCCTAGACACCACCCCCACCCGTCTCCATGCCCACTCCTCACTCTGGCTCACAGTGTGCACCAATTGCGGAGTCAGGCTGCAGCGCTGCCAGCCTGTCTCCTGCCTCTGCACCCCACACGCCTGCCAACTCCTCACCAGTCGCTGCTGCTCCAGCAGAAGGTCAGCCTCTTCCTTCTCTTTCCGGTACTGATTCTCCAGGTCCTGCAGCCTGGGGTGGGGAGGAGAGAGGAAGGCTTTGTGAGATTCTGGAGCCACCTCAATGGGTGTCCAACAGCAAGATGTTGGGGGCCTAGAGGAACAGCCTAGAGGGCCCGGGGCCTGGAGCACCCCCTCCTCGCACCTCTTCTCCATCTCCAGCTTGATGTCAATGCCTTGCTGCTCCAGCAGCTCCTTCTGGGCAAAGTTCCAGTCCACGGGCTCAGAGGGTGGTCCTGGGGGTGGGGGGACCCCTCGCTCCCGTTCTAGCCGTGCCTGCTCCGGGTGATTGAAGCGGAAAACGTGGTTCTTGCCCATCACAATCCTATTCCCTGGAGATGGGAGGAGGGGAAAGTGGACTCGCTTCCCCATGGCAGCAAACTCATCCCCCTGCCCAAGACGTGCAAGGTCTTGCCCACAAGTCCCCGGGGCCCTGACACCAGCTCTCTCATCATGCCAAGCCTGAGGGTGGTCTAAGCCCAGGCTCCTCCGGCTGGCACCAGGAACCACCGCCCTGGGGGAGTTGGGCATCCTGTTCCTGTTTGCCTGGGCAGCAAGAGAAACCAAAAGCTGACTCCTTGATCTTCACTTCCCAGTCCCTTCTTCACACCCCACGCTGCTCCCTAGTTCTCTTTGGGTGCTGCCTAAGGTTCACCAGGAAGTGCGGCCCTAGCACTTCCTCTGCACAGCATGCCCAGCACCTTCCCTCTGAACATTTCCTCTACCTGACTTCAGCACCAGTGGCTCGGTCACAAGTTTCCCATTGACATAGGTCTCGGCTCCTTCACAAGGCTCCAGGGTGACCACCACTGAGGAAGAAAGGAAATGAAGTGATTAGACCCTGGGAACAGGAGGGTTATGGTCATACTCCCATCTTGCATTACCCCCCAAAACACATGCATCCCCAGTCCCACCCCCCCAGTACCTGTTAGGGGTGTCATGGCCCCTCTGGTGGCAGGCAGCAAGGGAAAGGAAGAGCAGAAGGAGGGTTAGCGCCCCAGCTGGAATTCCCAGGAGCCTCTGCAGGAGCTCAGTACTCACCCACCACCATCCTCCCCACAGCATCTTAGCAAACCAGTAATTCCCGGCCAAATGGTCATCGGGCCCTGTCATTCCTGCCTTCCAGATGTCCATCCCTTCCTTTCCAACTAGCATTATCCCGGGGTAGGCCTGGATTCCTCCAGCAGGCCCCTAGCCCACTCCTGTCTGATGCATCTTACAAAACACTACTGGACTAATCTGCTCAAGCCACAGCCAACCAACAGATCACTGTCTTCACAGGACAAGGTAAAGTCAACCCAACCCAAACATTTATCGAGGTGCTCCTCTGAACAAATCACCAAGCCCACTGCTTGCCGAGACACAAAGATGCCTGAGGCAGCTTCCTGTCTTCCTGTTGTCACAGAGAGCCCTGTATCCCAAAAATCCAGGCTCTGCAACTCTTGGGCAGAGGGACACTGAGCAAGTCATCCAACTCCTGTGAGCTGTAAAATGTGATCATCGAAGACCTCCCATTCCATAGCTCACAGATGTTAGCTCAGAGTGGTTGAAAGCCCAAATAAAGTGATATGCAAACTCGAGTTACTATTTATGCTGGAAGTAATAGAAAAACTGGAGTGAAATTGTAAGATAAGGCAGAGATGGGACTACTGATACTGTGGGAGTCAAAGAAAGCAGAGGAACTCAGCTTAGACAAGAGGACTAGAAACAAGTATGGGAAAGCAGCAATTTCTGAGCTGATGCTTGACAAGACCCTCAAATTTCAAGGGGAAGACATGATGGAGAAGAAAAAAAAGACAGAGAAAGAGGCATCACCATATGCCCCAGAACAACAATGAAAGAAGGCAGCAAAGGAGAGGATGGTGTGCCTGTACTGGGTACCAGTCTATGCCCACCCTTATTCCCTGTCATGCCCCAAAATTCAATCACCCATTCCACACACATACTGCATCCCTACTATCTGCCAGGCACTATCTGAGGTCATGGAAATGCAGTAGAAATAAAACCCCAAATCCCTGCTCTTACAGAGCTCACTTCCAGGTGGTAAGACAGACGGCAAAGGAATAAGTCAGGAGGTAATCTCAAGTCAGGAGGATAGGTGTAACAGAGGAAAATGGGTTCGGGCAAGGAGAGGATTTTGCCACAGCTGGCCAGGACAGCCTTCTCCATGTCCATGAACTCACAGCAATCCAGCAATCCGTACTAAGGCAGCCCAGACCAGAGCTCACAGCATAGCCCCGGAGCCTGCCACGCTATATTCAAAACTAGTTCTGCCATCGTCTAGCCATATTGGTCTTGGGCAAATTCCCTAACCCTGGGTCTCAGTTCCCTCACAGGAGCTGCATGAGAAAAAGCAAAGGCACGCAGTAGATGGTCAGTGATAACTATTCTTCTAGGTTCGCACCCACCTCCTCTGCCTGTCTTTGGCCAAGTCTTCAATGTGCTGTAAGAACAGAGGCACAAATGGATGGAACCTTTAGGGCCCCCGATGTTTGGGGCACAGATTCATCAGCTGCTTTTACTGATGTAACTAATGGTTTTTCACCTGTCATCTCTCAAAACACACTCTGAGCTCCTGAGGGTGGGCTCACTCCGCATGCCTGGGATGACTTGAGGGAACCTCAGAACAGGAACTCAGCAATAACTCAGTGGGCTGGACTGATGCAACAGCTTTTAGCCCACAGTGCTGGAAGCATATGCTGCCACTAGGGACCTGAACCAGACCAGAACGATGGCATGAATCTGCTGACCCAACTTGACTTGGGGTGGTGAACACACAATACAATGTACAGATGATGCACTGTGGAACTGTATACGTGAAACCTGTATAATTTTATTAACCAATGTGACCCAATAAGTTCAATTTAAAAAATAAAAATAATCTGCTGACCCTGAACCAACTGCAGCCCAATGGGCATGTCTTAAACCTGAACTGCAAGCCACATAACAGTGTCTTTTCTTATTTTTAAAAACGTGCTGACATTGCTTGTCCCATTTCCCTGTGCCTTCAAAAGCATCAGACTAGGCACTCCTTTCAGATTTGTGAGACACAAGATATGAGTTCAGGTGATGAAAAGCTCATGTGTAACATCTGCCACCCTGCCCAGCACATTTCCTACAGCTCAACTTCACTTGAGCCTAAATGAACACAAATCATTGCATTTTTTTAAAAAATGACTGATCAATTACAAAATGGTGACCTCGAAATACACCCTGAACCTCAGGAGCATTGTTTTGTCAACGTCAGACAGGCTACTACCTTCACCGTTTGGGCTTGTGATTCTTAAAAGCTTTTGCAGCTATGGCCATAGAGGGGCAAAAAAAACCTCTGAAAGTTTTGGAATCAAAGGGATACATGGGCCAGTTAACTCCCTGAAACCATTGCAGTCATAGCTGGATAGATATACACATTTTCCAGAGATAAATTCAGATAGCCCACTGGAACAAATATAATTTTCCATAAAAAAATGACCAGGATGCTGTTTTAGGATAAAAAAGTCAAGAAAGAAGGCAGACGACCTCTTCACCAAAATGCCAGTGCTCTGCTTCTGCTTCGGGACCCTCGCCACGCACTGCCCCTTGCAGCACTCGGGGTGCATGCAGACAGCCGGGCCCTTGATTTCCCTAATGCTTACCAGGAGCTCAAAGCCCCTGTGAGGGCGAGGACACGTGCCCTCTTACATGGCTGCACACCCAGTGCCCAATTCAGAGTGTGAAACATGGGCCCTGTCCCTCTCCTTGTCTGGCCACTCCCCTCTCGCTTCCTCAGCCATTACCTTCTCCGTCCGGCTGAGGGATGCTCCGGAACACACAGTGCTGCTCCCGAATGAACTTCCCGGTGAGTTTGATGTCCACATCTACCTGGCCGACCCTGGGAAAGCAATGGCCAACATTTCCTAAGCAGGTGTCGGACATTCACCAAGCCACTTCTGAATGCCAGCTCTTCCCCATCTATAAGCCAAGTGTAATTATTTCTACGTCACAGATGAGGATGCTGAGGCTCAGAAAGTAAAGTAACTGGCCCAAGGTCATGCAGCCCAGGAGGGGTGAAGCTGGGATTTGAACCCAGATCTAAGATGAGGATGCTGAGGCTCAGAAAGTAAAGTAACTGGTCATGCAGCCCAGGAGGGGTGAGGCTGGGATTTGAACCCAGATCTGCCTGACTCACAGTAGAAGAGAAAAGGGAACCTGGAGGGGATGGGCCTCCCATCATCCTTAGAGCTGGTCACCCTGAGGGCTCACTGCCTACCATGGACAGCTAGTAAATGCCTGTGGTGAGACAGAAAGGGGCACCCTCACCTCGTTAACTCCAAGAGGTGACCTCAGAGGCACGGAGCCCCAGGGATTAGCATTAGCCATGCAGCCACCTGCAGCACAGGCACTGCCCCTAAACAACGAGGGCCTGGGACCAGGATTCCCTCTACCCCACAGGGAGGGTCCCATCAAGGGAGGCCAGGCAGTGGTGCTAAGGGCTAAAAATGCGGTGGTCTGGATTCCAACCCCCGCCTGTGCTCTAAGCAGTCAGGAGCTATCCCCGAAGCACTGGGTCAGTTTGGTCCCAGGGGGCATCTCAGCCAAACCGAAGTGGTGGGTGAGGCAGGACAGCTGCTTCGCAGCCAGGCTCAGCCACTTCTCAGGAAGCCTAGAAAGTGGGCAGAGCTGTGGAGCCAGCCGTCCTGACATCTGGGGTGCTTCCAGCAAGGTCACCAGGAAAGGGAGTCACTAATGTGGCCGTCCCTCTGCAAATCACACCCCAAAAGGAGAGGCTGCCCCACAGGCACTGATTAAACACTACCTGGTGATGCCATCTTTAATGTGGTAGAGGAGACATTCTGACATCAGGGGGTCTTCATTCAGGTTCACCAGGTGGGGCGTCTGTGGGAAAGCGGGGGTCAGGGAAGGGATCCTGAGAGACAGCCAGGGGGTGCCGCAGGGGAGGAAAGGAGCTCCAGCGGACATCCCTCCCGGTTCCAGCACTGAGCCCGCTGCTCCTCCCCTCACTCGGAGAACTCTGCCCTCTCCTTACTCCCACTCCAATCACTTTCAGAACAGCCTAACCCACCCTCTCCTCATACATAAGGGGCCTAAAATAGCCCCCTCCATCTACCCCTTCTCAGGTCAGCAACCCTTCCTAAGGCCCATTTCTTCAGAGGCACCTCGACCCACCCATCTCCTTGAAGCCTAGAATCCACCTGCCCTCGCCTCTGCTTTCCCTGTACTCCCTGTCCCCCGGTCTCATTTCTTCCTTCAAAACGTATCTTGCCACTTCTGGAGAGTACAAGAAGGGACTGGGTGAGGGGACTGGTACTTCCCACCTTTTATTACAGCTTCAATTTCTTAGGAGCATGGATTACTTTTACTTACAATCATAATTTAAAAATAAAAAGTGTCAGTTCAAGACCGGGCCGGGTTGCTCAGTAGTTAGAGCATCGACCCACACACCAAAAGGTCTGGGATTCAATTCCCAGTTAAGGGCACATACCTCAGTTGCAGTCTCTCTCACATCAATGTCCCTTCACCTCCCCTTCCCTTCCATTCTATCTAAAAGAGCTTCAATTTCTTAGGAGCATGGATTACTTTTACTTATAATCATAATTTAAAAATAAAAAGTGGCAGTTCAAGCCCAGGCCGGGTTTGCTCAGTAGTTAGAGCATCGGCCCACACACCAAAAGGTCTGGGATTCAAGTCCCAGTTAAGGGCATGTACCTCAGTTGCAGTCTCTCTCATCAATGTCCCCCTACCTCCCCTTACCTCCATTCTATCTAAAAGCAATGGAAAAATATCCTCAGGTGAAGATTAAAAAAAAAAACACAGTGTCAATTCAATTCAAAAGCATATAAAACAAACAAACCCCCTTTTCCCAGCAGACTCCCCAATCTTCCCTGGCCACTGCCCGTTCCCAGCCCTGCTTCACCTGGGGCCAAGGTCACACAGCAGCTGCCTGGTGCTGTCCCTGTCGAGCCCCCATCTAACGGGCTGATCATTATGTTGCTCCACATCGAAAACTCAGCCCATTCCCTTCCCCCAAAGCACCCTTTCCTGACTTGTTTCTCTAGCAACACCCCACTCTCCCCAGGCATGTAACTCTGGAAAGCACAGTACATAAGCCTTTTCCTCTCTACACCCCCTCATGCCGCTGCTGCCATCCTGGGGAGTCTCCCTCCCTACACTATCTGCTGCCTCGGCCTACCCTGCGCAGGCATGATGAGAGAGAATCATTAATGGGCTGCCTCCTGCATACCCCCTATTGGGAATCGATCAGCAACTAGGGCATGTGTCCTTGATCAGAATCAAACCTGACTTCCTGCCGTCTCCAGGGGTCTCCCAGTTTTCCTGCTCATACCGCACCATGACTGAGTCATGCTTCTCCACTCAGACCACCCCAGCTGCCACCCCATGCCTACCGGACTTAAGCTTCGACACTCTATCCACTGAGCCAAACCAGCGAGGGCTAAGACTGCTTTTTACGCTGGCATCCGTGGGCCTCATCCACATCAGGGTCCCAGCCCACCTATCCCAGCCCCTTCCTGGGATCCCTCTCTCCTGTGTTCCCACCCAGTGGGACTGCTGAACACTTATTCCAGAAGACCTCCTTCATCCCTAAACATGCCTGGGAGCTCCTCCCCATGTTCCCAGCCCCACCCCTATTCCCACCTGTCCTAGTCATTCACTTCCCTCAGTCTGTCTCAAATGCCACTTCCTCCACAAAGCTCTCACCGCCTTCCAACTGAAGACAAGACCCTCTGCCTCCTTTCTACAAGAATTTACTTTCTAAAGACCCTGTGAAGTGCTAGGTGGGACACAGCGATGAAGCAACCCCCAATGCTGCTGTCCTGTCAGCAAGAAAATCCGTCAACTTGGGGAGATAAGACTTGGCAACGTTACACGTGGGAAAGGGATGCCTCACAGGAGAGTTTCTGATCTTTCCACATCTTCACTTAGTAATTCATTCACTCATTTGTTCCCAGGAGGTGAGTGCCACCATATCCTGGGCTGGGGGGAGGGTAGATGCAAAGATGAATAAAGTGAAGAACTGCAGGAACTCAGAGGAGGTTCAAGAGAACCTCGTGGAAAGGCAGCATGGGATCCGATCTTTGAGGACGAGGACGTGGACATGCAGAATGGAGAGCATTCCAGGTTAAAAGAGGAGTGTGAGCAACAGCATGGAGGCATGAAAGCGCACCGTGTAGGAAAAAAGAGCCAATAGTCAGGCCCCATATTTCTTTGGGGACCCCCTGAATGGTGATCCATGGTGGATATACCATGTATCCATGTGTCTGCCCCTCTACCCAGGCACCCCAACAATTCACTGCTGCCACACTTCCTCTTCTCCCAAGGGACTCTCACGCCCCTCCCAACACTGTAGTGTCAGGAACGCCAAACACTGATGGGCTCTGAGAGCAGAAAGTGATCCATCCCTTGGGAGAGGGGACATGATTGAGGACAGTGCTTTTCAATCTTTGTTCAGCCCTGGAGCCCTTTGTTCAAATGAAACCTTACCTAGAAGCCTAATATGTCAGGCAGATAAGCAGGGAGCCACTCAGGATGAGGCTGGGGGTGGGGGACCCAGAGTTTGGTCCTCCCCCCGCCACCCTTACCCACTCCCACCCCTGTGAAAGCAGCACCAAGCCAGGTTTAAAATCACCTAGGTAAGCAGGCCTGGTGGTGGGGGGTCCCAGAAAGAGGGAACTTTCCCTAAGTCTCTTGGCCCTCTCCAAGACCAACTACAGCCTCTCCCCTAGGACCACATTTCCTCACCCACCATTCCCAGGCTGGAGCCACCAAACCCATCTCCCCATCTGTAGTCTAACAGCTCCCCCTCCTGAAACATACATGTCTTTTAAACATATGAAAATATGTTCATCCTTACCACCTTGAGAAAATGCAAAAGTAAAACACCATTTTACCAGATTGGCAAAGGTCAAAAATTAGAAGAGGGTGAGGATGTTGCTTCTGGGAGTATAAAGTGACATGGTTATTATCTTTGGAGTGCACTTTGGCAAAATAGATTGAAATTTCACATAGCTACTATTTGACCCAAATCTCCACTTCTAGGAATTTTTTCTACAGATAACAGACCTATTTAAGACCAACCGTTGTAATATTATTTATAATATTAAAAAATGGGATACAACCTAAATGACCATCAGCAGGAAACTGGCTAATTAAATTATCCTACATCAATAGGATATTCTGACACCACAAAAAGGAACAGACAGAATTTCTAGGTTATATGAAAAAATAAAGTATAAAGTACTCAACCACTACTATTCCAAAAAGAGGTCATGTATGTAGGCACTCGTGCCTGCATGCACACACACCTGCGTCTAATTATACATAACACACACTGTGTGTGCACTGGCTACCTCCAGACACGTCGGGACCCGGTAAGAGGGCTTGCCTCTGGGAGGGGAACTGAGGGTGGGAAGGAAAAGCACTACATGAGGGTTCTCTCTGGTATATATCGCCTTTATAAGAATAATTACAAACAAAAAACAACACATCCCTGTTGGTCCCTGGGCTTCAGTAGGTGGCTTCCCTGTGCAATGGAAGCCCTCCAGGGAAGAAACGTCCACCACATCTACCTTTCACACATTTCTACCTTTCCTCTAACCCTGCAACTGTGGTGGAAGCTCCTCAGGTACCAGTACCTCAAGGTGGCTGCAAGCTATGTTGAGAGCCATATGTAGCTCCTCCCCCAGATGCAGACCTCAGAAGGACCCCAAGCCCTGGGTACTCACCCCTGGACCAGGTCCCTCAGTTCAGCCTGCCACCCTCCATCATCCACCCATAGCTCTCTCACTCCCTCACTGTGCCGTAGGCCATGCAAAGCACACCCCTTTCTTTTCAGATCCCTGTCCAATGATCCCTGCTTGCTCAGCCTCCCAGACGGCCCTGATCTTATGAAACCAGGAGGACCTTCTTCCAACCCACCACCTCTTCTAGGCAGTCCCCGTGACCCTGTCTGCATCAGCACTGTATCTGACTTAGGTCCTGATCCTATTTTCCTTCGTAAAGTGGACCAAACAGATGTGGCTAGCTCTCCAGGGGACTGGGAATTCCTGACTTACTCCAACTGGCCTCCACGTCATCCCTTCATCAGTATGCCTGACCCATACAGCTGTGCCAGCTGTCTATGGCTAGCATCCATTCTGATTGGTCCGTTCCTATGCTTTGCTGGTGTCTCCAGCTGAGGCTGATCACTCCTACCCTGTTTCCTTCCTTCCTTCCTTCCTCTCAGCAAAGATGTACTGAGCACCCGCTACCACTACACACCAGGCACATGACACATACGCCCCACCCACTGACACCTGTGTTTCCTTAGCCTAATGTTCTCTCTGCTCTTCGCTACTCCCAAATCCTGACCTTCGTTCACGCTCCATTTTCCAAACCACCTTCTCCAGGAAACCAGTTTCCATTCATCTACAGGCTGTACTGATGCTACCATCTTTACGCTTCTCACTGCTTCTGCAATCACCATCATACAGTTTGGTGCTTATTTCTTATCTGTTTCCAAGTTATCCTTTTTGAAATGTATTTTAAGCTCATTTTTTGAGTAGATACCATATGTACAGAGTATAGAAGTCAAATGATACAAAATAGTATACTGTGAATAAGTCTCTATCCAACCAACCTCCAACCTCCCAGGTCCTCTCCCTCTTTCCTGGGGCAACCACTATAACCAGTTTCTTACTGAGATAAATTCCAGGCATGAATTCACATACACACGTGTGAGGTTACGTTTGCAAATACCTAGATTCTAAGCAGCTCTTGAATCCCCCTAAGGGCAGGGGCCCTGTCACCCTTCTGGGTCCCTAGAGTCCCTGGCCACAGGCACTTACTGAGCACCTGCCTCTTTGGCTAACTGTCAGATGGAGGGAGAGAGAAGGCAGGGATGGACAGGCAACACAGAGAGAAGATGTAGGAGTGGGGACAGAGGTGATGGGGGGACAATTTAAAGACCTTGGAGATCAGGGTTAGAACTTATCACTCTCCCACCGCCAACCCTCTTCTCTAAGCATCCAGGGTCTCCTAGGCCTCTTCACCCAACCACTCACTCACCTTCTTCGGAGAGAAGACACCCACGGTTCCCCCGTCCTCCCGGACAGCCACCCCCATCTCAGCCAGCAATGCTTCTCTGCAGGCCAAGAAACAGATGTTAGTCTTATCATCGCTACCCATGAACTGCTCCCCTAAAGAATCTGACCTTCCCTCCCCATCCCCCATTCTTCCAAGGCTCCAGCTGTCCCCCCTCCCCTCATACCTCTCCATCCTCAGGGCTTCCGTCTTGCGTAGTTTCTCTTCCCAGGTCTCATTCAGTTCAGCTATGATCTTCTCTGTTTCCTGGGGGCAGGAGGCAGACAGGGATCAGGACATTCTGGGACAAGCACCTACCGTGGGGCCCACGTCACTCCTGGGATTCCTTCCTCCTCTTCGGCCCTGGCTTTAGAGAACTACACTCCCATCAGCCCCCAGGTCCCCAGTCCTGGCCAGCTCCAGCTTCCCACCTGCAGCCTCTCCATGGCCTCCTCAGGCCCAATCTGGGGCTCAGCATTGGGGGAGAATGATGGCTCCAGTTCCCCATTGTGTGTGGGGGGAGATGAGGGTGAAGCTGGGGAAGGGGGAGACGCTATAGCTGGCAGAGCACCTCCAGGACTCCCCTCATCCACCTTCAGGCCTGGGAAGGAGAAAGAAGGCAAAGAAGGAGGCTAAGGAAAGATGTAGCTGATTGGAAACATAGAGAAGGCCTCAGAGAGGACCAGTCTATAGGAACTTCTGAAGACATCTGGTCAACCTCCACCAAACAGGAAGCCCTCCTACTGCAGCCTTAATAAATGGGTACCCAGTCTCTGCTTGCTCCCCTCTAAGGGTGGAGAGCTCATTACTGAGCAAGGCAGTGAGTTCCTTCCATTGTTAGATGACTCACACTATCAGAAAGTTCTCGGCTATGCTGAGCTAAAATCTACCTCCGTTACAGGTGGCCATTGTTCCTGATCCTGCCTTCTGGGATAAGAGAGACTAGACTGTTTTTGTTTCTTTTTTTTACATCTACCTTATCCTTCTCTTACCAAGAATGGACACCCTATTTCCTCCACTGTGCCCCTCAGCACCCTGACTGTCCTCAA
>NW_005370875.1:325549-337572 GCF_000412655.1 Myotis brandtii | reverse complement strand
TCTGCGTGTCAGCATTTTGAAAAACCCTAACTTAACTCTGGTGCCGTGTCACATATAGAAATTTTTTGATATTTGCAACCATAGTAAAACAAAGATTTATATTTTTGATATTTATTTTATATATTTAAATGCCATTTAACAAAGAAAAATCAACCAAAAAAATGAGTTCATAGGTTCGCCATCACTGAACTAGGGCATGTGTCCTTGACCAGAATCAAACCTAGGACCCTTCAGTTCACAGGCCGACACTCTATCCACTGAGCCAAACCAGCGAGGGCTAAGACTGCTTTTTACGCTGGCATCCGTGGGCCTCATCCACATCAGGGTCCCAGCCCACCTATCCCAGCCCCTTCCTGGGATCCCTCTCTCCTGTGTTCCCACCCAGTGGGACTGCTGAACACTTATTCCAGAAGACCTCCTTCATCCCTAAACATGCCTGGGAGCTCCTCCCCATGTTCCCAGCCCCACCCCTATTCCCACCTGTCCTAGTCATTCACTTCCCTCAGTCTGTCTCAAATGCCACTTCCTCCACAAAGCTCTCACCGCCTTCCAACTGAAGACAAGACCCTCTGCCTCCTTTCTACAAGAATTTACTTTCTAAAGACCCTGTGAAGTGCTAGGTGGGACACAGCGATGAAGCAACCCCCAATGCTGCTGTCCTGTCAGCAAGGAAATCCGTCAACTTGGGGAGATAAGACTTGGCAACATTACAAGAGGAAAGGGATGCCTCACAGTAGAGTTTCTGATCTTTCCACATCTTCACTTAGTAATTCACTCAGTCATTTGTTCCCAGGAGGTGAGTGCCACCATATCCTGGGCTGGGGGGAGGGTAGATGCAAAGATGAATAAAGTGAAGAACTGCAGGAACTCAGAGAAGGTTCAAGAGGACCTCGTGGAAAGGCAGCATGGGATCCGATCTTTGAGGACGAGGACGTGGACATGCAGAATGGAGAGCATTCCAGGTTAAAAGAGGAGTGTGAGCAACAGCATGGAGGCATGAAAGCGCACCGTGTAGGAAAAAAGAGCCAATAGTCAGGCCCCATATTTCTTTGGGGACCCCCTGAATGGTGATCCATGGTGGATATACCATGTATCCATGTGTCTGCCCCTCTACCCAGGCACCCCAACAATTCACTGCTGCCACACTTCCTCTTCTCCCAAGGGACTCTCACGCCCCTCCCAACACTGTAGTGTCAGGAACGCCAAACACTGATGGGCTCTGAGAGCAGAAAGTGATCCATCCCTTGGGAGAGGGGACATGATTGAGGACAGTGCTTTTCAATCTTTGTTCAGCCCTGGAGCCCTTTGTTCAAATGAAACCTTACCTAGAAGCCTAATATGTCAGGCAGATAAGCAGGGAGCCACTCAGGATGAGGCTGGGGGTGGGGGACCCAGAGTTTGGTCCTCCCCCCGCCACCCTTACCCACTCCCACCCCTGTGAAAGCAGCACCAAGCCAGGTTTAAAATCACCTAGGTAAGCAGGCCTGGTGGTGGGGGGTCCCAGAAAGAGGGAACTTTCCCTAAGTCTCTTGGCCCTCTCCAAGACCAACTACAGCCTCTCCCCTAGGACCACATTTCCTCACCCACCATTCCCAGGCTGGAGCCACCAAACCCATCTCCCCATCTGTAGTCTAACAGCTCCCCCTCCTGAAACATACATGTCTTTTAAACATATGAAAATATGTTCATCCTTACCACCTTGAGAAAATGCAAAAGTAAAACACCATTTTACCAGATTGGCAAAGGTCAAAAATTAGAAGAGGGTGAGGATGTTGCTTCTGGGAGTATAAAGTGACATGGTTATTATCTTTGGAGTGCACTTTGGCAAAACAGATTGAAATTTCACATAGCTACTATTTGACCCAAATCTCCACTTCTAGGAATTTTTTCTACAGATAACAGACCTATTTAAGACCAACCGTTGTAATATTATTTATAATATTAAAAAATGGGATACAACCTAAATGACCATCAGCAGGAAACTGGCTAATTAAATTATCCTACATCAATAGGATATTCTGACACCACAAAAAGGAACAGACAGAATTTCTAGGTTATATGAAAAAATAAAGTATAAAGTACTCAACCAATTAAATTATCCTACATCAATAGGATATTCTGACACCACAAAAAAGGACAGAATTTCAAGGTTATATGAAAAAATAAAGTATAAAGTACTCAACAACTACTATTCCAAAAAGAGGTCATGTATGTAGGCACTCGTGCCTGCATGCACACACACCTGCGTCTAATTATACAGAACACACACACTGTGTGTGCACTGGCTACCTCCAGACACGTCGGGACCCGGTAAGAGGGCTTGCCTCTGGGAGGGGAACTGAGGGTGGGAAGGAAAAGCACTACATGAGGGTTCTCTCTGGTATATATCGCCTTTATAAGAATAATTACAAACAAAAAACAACACATCCCTGTTGGTCCCTGGGCTTCAGTAGGTGGCTTCCCTGTGCAATGGAAGCCCTTCAGGGAAGAAACGCCCACCACATCTACCTTTCACCCATTTCTACTTTTCCTCTAACCCTGCAACTGTGGTGGAAGCTCCTCAGGTACCAGTACCTCAAGGTGGCTGCAAGCTATGTTGAGAGCCATATGTAGCTCCTCTCCCAGATGCAGACCTCAGAAGGACCCCAAGCCCTGGGTACTCACCCCTGGACCAGGTCCCTCAGTTCAGCCTGCCACCCTCCATCATCCACCCATAGCTCTCTCACTCCCTCACTGTGCCGTAGGCCATGCAAAGCACACCCCTTTCTTTTCAGATCCCTGTCCAATGATCCCTGCTTGCTCAGCCTCCCAGATGGCCCTGATCTTATGAAACCAGGAGGACCTTCTTCCAACCCACCACCTCTTTTAGGCAGTCCCCGTGACCCTGTCTGCATCAGCACTGTATCTGACTTAGGTCCTGATCCTATTTTCCTTCGTAAAGTGGACCAAACAGATGTGGCTAGCTCTCCAGGGGACTGGGAATTCCTGACTTACTCCAACTGGCCTCCACGTCATCCCTTCATCAGTATGCCTGACCCATACAGCTGTGCCAGCTGTCTATGGCTAGCATCCATTCTGATTGGTCCGTTCCTATGCTTTGCTGGTGTCTCCAGCTGAGGCTGATCACTCCTACCCTGTTTCCTTCCTTCCTTCCTCTCAGCAAAGATGTACTGAGCACCCGCTACCACTACACACCAGGCACATGACACATACGCCCCACCCACTGACACCTGTGTTTCCTTAGCCTAATGTTCTCTCTGCTCTTCGCTACTCCCAAATCCTGACCTTCGTTCACGCTCCATTTTCCAAACCACCTTCTCCAGGAAACCAGTTTCCATTCATCTACAGGCTGTACTGATGCTACCATCTTTACGCTTCTCACTGCTTCTGCAATCACCATCATACAGTTTGGTGCTTATTTCTTATCTGTTTCCAAGTTATCCTTTTTGAAATGTATTTTAAGCTCATTTTTTGAGTAGATACCATATGTACAGAGTATAGAAGTCAAATGATACAAAATAGTATACTGTGAATAAGTCTCTATCCAACCAACCTCCAACCTCCCAGGTCCTCTCCCTCTTTCCTGGGGCAACCACTATAACCAGTTTCTTACTGAGATAAATTCCAGGCATGAATTCACATACACACGTGTGAGGTTACGTTTGTAAATACCTAGATTCTAAGCAGCTCTTGAATCCCCCTAAGGGCAGGGGCCCTGTCACCCTTCTGGGTCCCTAGAGTCCCTGGCCACAGGCACTTACTGAGCACCTGCCTCTTTGGCTAACTGTCAGATGGAGGGAGAGAGAAGGCAGGGATGGACAGGCAACACAGAGAGAAGATGTAGGAGTGGGGACAGAGGTGATGGGGGGACAATTTAAAGACCTTGGAGATCAGGGTTAGAACTTATCACTCTCCCACCGCCAACCCTCTTCTCTAAGCATCCAGGGTCTCCTAGGCCTCTTCACCCAACCACTCACTCACCTTCTTCGGAGAGAAGACACCCACGGTTCCCCCGTCCTCCCGGACAGCCACCCCCATCTCAGCCAGCAATGCTTCTCTGCAGGCCAAGAAACAGATGTTAGTCTTATCATCGCTACCCATGAACTGCTCCCCTAAAGAATCTGACCTTCCCTCCCCATCCCCCATTCTTCCAAGGCTCCAGCTGTCCCCCCTCCCCTCATACCTCTCCATCCTCAGGGCTTCCGTCTTGCGTAGTTTCTCTTCCCAGGTCTCATTCAGTTCAGCTATGATCTTCTCTGTTTCCTGGGGGCAGGAGGCAGACAGGGATCAGGACATTCTGGGACAAGCACCTACCGTGGGGCCCACGTCACTCCTGGGATTCCTTCCTCCTCTTCGGCCCTGGCTTTAGAGAACTACACTCCCATCAGCCCCCAGGTCCCCAGTCCTGGCCAGCTCCAGCTTCCCACCTGCAGCCTCTCCATGGCCTCCTCAGGCCCAATCTGGGGCTCAGCATTGGGGGAGAATGATGGCTCCAGTTCCCCATTGTGTGTGGGGGGAGATGAGGGTGAAGCTGGGGAAGGGGGAGACGCTATAGCTGGCAGAGCACCTCCAGGACTCCCCTCATCCACCTTCAGGCCTGGGAAGGAGAAAGAAGGCAAAGAAGGAGGCTAAGGAAAGATGTAGCTGATTGGAAACATAGAGAAGGCCTCAGAGAGGACCAGTCTATAGGAACTTCTGAAGACATCTGGTCAACCTCCACCAAACAGGAAGCCCTCCTACTGCAGCCTTAATAAATGGGTACCCAGTCTCTGCTTGCTCCCCTCTAAGGGTGGAGAGCTCATTACTGAACAAGGCAGTGAGTTCCTTCCATTGTTAGATGACTCACACTATCAGAAAGTTCTCGGCTATGCTGAGCTAAAATCTACCTCCGTTACAGGTGGCCATTGTTCCTGATCCTGCCTTCTGGGATAAGAGAGACTAGACTGTTTTTGTTTCTTTTTTTTACATCTACCTTATCCTTCTCTTACCAAGAATGGACACCCTATTTCCTCCACTGTGCCCCTCAGCACCCTGACTGTCCTCAACGGGATGGACTCAAATACTGAATTCGGAGTCAACACCTGACGCAGCCCAACAGTTCTACATCCTCGAGAATGGACATCATTTTGTATCAGTGAGACTAAGCAGTAAACTTTAGAAACCATCCCACTATTAACTGTTGTTAAGCTTATGTTTCACATGAACTTTTGCAAGACAGGGTAAGTCCCCGCTCCATATCTGTCCCATGTCACCGAGGACATAAAGGGCTTCGTGGTCAGTGGCCCCTCCCTGGCCCCAGGACTGGGCAAAGGCAAATGAGGAGGGTTGAGGCAAGCCAAGGGGCGTGCCTGAGCTGCCCCTCCCTTGGAGCCCTACCTCCCAGAGCAGAGGCTGAGAGCCCCTGAGCCATCAGCAGTTCCCGCAGCCGCGCCACCTCCTCCTGCAGCTCCCGGATCAGCCGGGCATTAGGGTCCTCATTGATGATGGCATTGCAGCGGATCTGCTTGGTGCGGTCAGCATACCTGGGTGAGGAGGAGGATTGGGATTGGTGAGGCCCAGACCCAGGTGACCTTAGTCTGCTGCCTGCTGCCTATTTCCCTCTCTCCCTCCCAGGTTTTAAAATACTGGGGCACAGTTGAGGGTCAACTCTGTCTCATGGGCAAGGTCCTGAACTACCTACCAGCCTCTGAGCTCCCCTGGCACTTTTCTTATGCTGTTTCCACCCCACCAGAGCCCCACCTGAGGGTGCTGAGAGTCTCCTCGTAATTGATGTCTGCGGGGCTCAGGGCTGCAATCATTGCTGTGCGTGAGTTCCCACCTATGCATGGAGAGGAGGGGAAAGCTTAAGCTGGGCTGGGTCCTAAGGAAAGTCATAGTGGGTCAGGGGGCCTTAGTGCCCTGACAGGGGTCTGACGGGGCACTGTCCAAGGTAGGGTGAAGCTAAGCATTGTGGAGCTACACATGAAATCTAGTAGCTAGAGGGAGCAGAGGTGAGGTCAAGGAGATGACAGACATCTGTGGGACAGAGAGCAGTAGGAGGAGGATGAAGTCAGCAGTGGGTGTAGGATCAGAGAGGGGTCATGAGTGGCCAGGTTAGTGAGGCACTTGGCTTGGCAGGCAGGGTGTGGCCTTGATCTCAGCAACAGGACATCTTCAAAGGATGTTCCCCAGGTCAGGGGAGAGTCCATCGGACAATTGGAGAACTTGAGCATCTCGGGGTGGCAAGGGGATTTATCAAAGGGGGTTAGCAGAATGGTGGCAAGGTCAGCAAAGACAGAGAGGAGGAGCTCCTCACCCAAATTCTCCTTGAGTAGCCAGGTGAGCACAGAGTCCCTGTAAGGGATAAAATCCGACTTCCGCTTCTTTGATTGCTGGGGGACAGAAGAGGGGAGGGGGTCAGGGTGGGCCATCCCCAGTGTCCCCTCACCCAGAGCCCCTTCTCTTCCCACCCCAGGTCTTACCATATCCGCAAGGGCAGAGATCACCTTCCCTAGAGTAGTCAGGGACTTATTTATATTGGCACCTTCCTGAAAAGCGATAAGGAATGTGAGGAATGAGGCCCTACTCTCGCACTCCAACCCACTTCCCCATCCTCCTCCCCGCAACCAGAGTCCCAGGTTAGGATGAGAGACCACTGCACACAGCCCCCAACACTACCCCTGTCCGCCCCTCCTAAGCCTCCTCACCTTCAGGCGCATGCCCCGGGCTCCTGAGGAGTCAGCCCGCTCACTCCCAGCAAGGTCCACCAAACTGATCTTACTAACCTGAGTCAGAGGAAAGAGGTAGAGGTGACTGGGTCAGTGGGGTGGGGCAGGCAAATCAGCAGAACACCCAGCAAGGGAACTGGGCTGTTGGCAAGGGATGGAAAAATGCAGGAGGGGATGAGGGAACAGGACAGGAGGAAATGAAATTTATTAAGACAATAATAAGGGACTGGTTATTCATCCATTTGTGCATTTATTTTGTTTATAGGTATTTACTTGCCCACTGTGTGCCAGAACAAGGTACAGTGGAATCCAAGCCCTGCCCCGAGAAGTCTAGTAAGAAGGACAAACAAGCAAATGGGAGATTGTACCCTATGATCTGCGAGGGGAAGGACAGAGACCTTTGGAAGCCTGGAGAAGGCACTCAGACCCAGCGTGGGCAGGGAGGAGGACACAAGGCCATTTCATGTTACTAGGTAGGGACAGTGGGGGGGAGGGTCCCCACCTTCTCTGAGTCCAGCCCAGTGAGCTGGTCATGGCAACGCTGTGTGAAGACAATGGTGAAGACGGCATGGGAACGGCTGCTGGTCTCATTCATATTGGTGGCAGCCACAGTCCTGGGGGAAAGGGAGTGGTCACTGGATCCCACCTCTCACCGTTCTAAGCCTGGCTCCCTTTCCCTCCACTCCACCGGCCCACCTCACCTCGCCTTATTGCCACAGTCCATGAGATCAGCAATGTCTGCATAGGAGGTCACAGCCAATTTAGACAAGTCCTGCACATAGGGGCCCAGGATGGGGTGCTCCCGGACCCGCAGAGCGCCCCGACTCTTGGGGTTCAAGAGGTCGCGTACCCGTTCACAATAGATCTCCATATAGCTCACCTAAGTGGAAGAAGAAAATAAGAAATAACAGTACGGTGATTACCAGAAGTAGAGGGGAGTGGGCAGAGGCAGAAGAGCGTATGGGGAGATAAATGGTGAAGGAAGACTTGACTTGCAGTGGTAAACACACAACACAACATACAGATGATATATAGGGTGTCCCAAGGGTAAATGGCCTCCATGGCTTTGCTGGCACATACGCAAAGCCGTGGTCTTCATTGGTCTTCATTGTCCCTGCTCCTGGGCCATAATTGGTACTTGGTAATGCTTATCAAATTGAAGGGATTGAAATCAAAGGGCAACAGATATTAGAATCTGATTCAATAAACCAAGTAAAATTAGGCTTTTATTTTTTGTTGTTGTTGTTAATGCTCACGCAAAATTCAAATCTTGCATGAATTTTGGGACACCCTATATTACAGAATCATACACCTGAAATCTATATAATTCTATTAACCAATGTCACCCCAATAAATTCAATTAAAAAAAAACACATAACAAGCAAACAAAATACTGACTATGAAACACCCTATACTCCACTGAGTATGAAACTGGTGATTTGAGCATTTACTAGGCACCAGGCATGGTGCTAAGCACTTTGCATGTGCTTACTGAACCACCCAACAACCTAGGACGGGGATCCCGCCATTATCATTTCATAGATGAACATACTCAGCAGCTGAGAGATAAAATCATTTGCTCAAAGCCACCGTTAGTAACTGGCAGGACATGAATCTCAGGCTGGCTGACTCAGAGACTGCCCTTGGTCTTAACCACTCCTCTCTCCCCCTCTCTACCCAGGATCACCACGCCCTCCCTCCTGCCCACCTAGACTCGGGCTTACCTCCACAGAATAGGAGAGCTCAGCGCTCTGGTTCTTACTAACACGAGAGAAGAGGTCTTCACAGAGCTGGAGAGGACACAGAAAAGCTGCTGTTCACAGTGCACCTGCGGCGCCCAGCATCAGTCCAGGCCCTGTCCTAAGTGGTCCAGCTGCACCCTAACTCAACCCTGAGGGAGGGGTCATTCCCGTTTTACAGATGGAAAAGCAACCTCAGAGAGGTTCACACTTGCCCGGGGTCACAGCTAGCAAACCCAGGCATCCTAACTCCAGAGCCTGTGTGCAAGGCCACTGCACTGCACAGCCAGGGAGAATTACGAGCATTTCTCAGTTATCCTCAGCTGGCTTCTGGTATACTCACCATGCTAACTACGGTACCCCAGAATACAGGGTAGGTATACTCACAGTGGCTATGAGACAAGGTAAATGTAAGTGGCAGAACCAGGGTTCAAACCAGGGCTCTCTGATGCCATAGCTTTGGCTCTCCTTACTGAGCCTTGTTGCTTCTGGAGGGTCCTGGATGTCCAGGCTGCAGCCTACCCCTACCCACCATCACATTCCCTGTCACTAAGGGCCTCAGAGAGCCAGTTCTCTGCTCCATAACCCTTAGAACCCTCGGGACAGCTGAAGATGCTTCCGCCCCGGCGGCCCTGCCAGGTCCCGGCAAGTACCTGGGGCACAATGCCCTGCTGCCCTGGCTCCTGCCGCCCCATCATGGTGTAGGATTTCCCAGCCCCGGTCTGCCCATAGGCAAAGATGCACACGTTGTAGCCTTCAAAGGCGTGGAGCAGCATCTCTTCTCCAATGTCCCGATACACCTGTTGCTGAGATGCAAACTGGGGGTCCTCAGCCTAGGTGGAAATGGAGCAGAGAAAGACAGCATGAGCCCTACATGGCTTTGTCCTTAGTGTCTAGGTCCCGGGAGGCTTGCCCCCATTGTCAGAGACTGCCCAAAGGTCCTGTGCGCTTCCCAACCCCATCACATCCTAATCATCCCTGGGGGTCCTATTCAATTTCCTGCTCCCAGTCACAACCCGTGTCCTACCCACCCCATCCCACCCAACCCCCCACAGGTGCTATTCCCCTGCAATGCCCCCGCCCAGGACCTAAATCCCCTGTCCCTTGTTGCTTAGCTCTTCCCCAGCCCAACAACCTTACCGAAGTGTGTGACCAGTAGGAGTAGTCAAAGGTGAAGCTTTTGGGGCCATCCTTGCTTTGTTTCGGATTGATGATGGCTGAGGGGGCAGCAGAGGGCAAAGGAAGGCCAAGGTCAGGTGCTCCCAACCTCTGCCCACTGCCCACAAGCCCCCGAATGCAGGCATCCTCGTACTCCCTCCTCTGTCCTAGTTCATCTCTCCCCTTTAATACTCCCCACCCCCTCCCGCACCAAAGCTAATTTTGGCCTCCTAGGACCCGCCCCCACCAGACTGCCTCCTTGGATTGGGCAATGGAGGGCTCCAGGCCAGCATTCCCCCTCCCAGGGACTGGGAGCGAGGAAAGGCCAGCCCGCCCCAACCCCCACCCTTACAACTAGCACCTGCTCTGTGCTGGGCACAGCCCTTCTCCCGGTTCAGCCCAGCAGGACTAGCCTGCGTGGTGGGCCTGGCCACCCCGCCTGTCCCCTGCCAGGCTCCTGGGACTCACTCACAGGTGGTGCTGCCCTGCATGCTGACCACACACTTGGCATCCTGGCTGGTCTCACGGGCATTGAAGGGCCGAACCCTCACTGCCACTTTCACTGAGGCACCAGTCATGGCTTCAGATACTCCCACCCTCCTCAGCTGGAGGACAGAGACACAAGAGGTGGTTAGAGCTGCTGGGGGGACCCAGACACTAACTCCCAGCTTCTCCAAGAAACCAGTCTCTCCACCCCCCTTCCAGCTACTCAACCCCCCACGAACCCAGGTCCTAGTTCCCTGGCCTTCCTCCCAAATGTCACTCTCCTCAGGGACTCCCAAAGGTATTCCTAGCCATATCCCAGCTCGCAGTTACCTGTCGTCCTGGCCCCAGACCAGGGGGGCTGTATCAGTTCTGGCTGCCACCGGCCCTCGTAGGGGGAGCCCCATCCTACACTTGGGGCCTGGCCACGCCAGCTGGGGCTGTGAGGGAAACCCTGGTTGTGGGGGAAGAGCGGTTAGGAGGCACCTGTAGCTCCAGAGGTGTGTTTGGGGTGGCATGACTGGAGAATAAGGGGTGGGGGGTAATGTCGGAAAAAGGAAGGATGGCTGTCCCTCTGGAGTGGCCGAATGCAATGTGAATCCAAGGGCAGAGATGGTGATATTTTTATTCCTCGTCACTCACAAGTGTGCTAAACGTCAGATAGAGGAGAGGCTGCACGGAAGGCAATTCTGAGAAAGGGACACATGGGCAGAGACCCTGCGGGTGTCGGGAAGGGGGAAGAGGAGGGGCAGAGAGTCGCAGATACCAAGAAAACCAGAGACACAAGAGAGAAGGCAAAATCGAGGTCATGCTATGAAGGAAATAATGGGAGGAAAAGGAAGGAGAGGCGCAGGCCAACACACACAGAAATGGGAGGACAGACAGGGAAGAGAACTCCAGGGCAAACGCACAAACGGGGAGCCCAGAAGAGAAGCAAGAGGAGAGAAAATCCTCAACACAAAACTACCCTAAAATTCCCACACAGGGTCAGGGTCGGGGTCAGCCAGGGCGAAGTGGCCGCCAGCTCCCACCAGGGCCACAACCCCCACACAGGGGCAGGGATTGCCAAAGGGCAAAGTGCAAGGGCTGGAGGTACAGTCCAGGCCTGGGATCCGCAGGGCCTGTGGCCCCAAACCCCTCGCCCAGCCCCCAGCACTTCCTCCCCAGGATCCAGGACAATGGGCAGGGGAGGGCGGGGTCATCCTGCATCCATCCAGCCCGGGCTCCGGGTGGAGGAAGCCAGGATACCTGTCTTTATGGGGAAGGGAGGGTGACCCTGGGGTCTGTCTCCCTGAAAAGGGGGAGACGGGAAAGGGGCAGGCAGGTCTCGGCCCCTGCCTGAGGCTAATGCTATGGCGTCCACTGCCCTGGGGAAGGTGCCAGACCGGAGCCCAGGAATGTGGGTGATCGGGTGCCCACACCCTGGGAGGAGAGGCTGAGCAGCCTACGCCCACGGAGACAGGGTGGAGAGTGTGGAGAGAGGGATCCGGGATGCTGGGGCCCCTCCTGGGACCCTGAAGGGCCTCAAACTGCTGTCATGTTGGCTGGGTCTCACCTCACCGGCCTCGGGGGTGGGGGTGCAGAGTGAGAGGGCTGGTGTGTCCCAGGGCAGGAAGGGAGTAGCTGACATTAGAGGCTTTCTCAGGAAGAACAGCCCTGACCCCAGACCCTGACCACACTGGGGGGGACATGCAATGGTGACGCCGAGGGGGCCAATGGAGCAGGGATCGGGATGGCACGACTCGGGGTTAGCGGGGGACAGGGCCAGGGGACAGGCAGGTCAGCCGGCGCAGCGTCAAGGAGCAGTGGGTGCAGGGAGGGGCCACGACTGGGGAGGGGGTGACCCACCCGAACCGGAGCCCAAGGACCACCTGGACCCAGCCCGCCCGGCAGATCTCACATAGGCCCGGACCCCGGCCTTCCTGGGAGGCCTTGC
>NW_005370875.1:323024-324431 GCF_000412655.1 Myotis brandtii | reverse complement strand
GCCCTCTCCCCGCAGCCCAGACCCCTCGGCCCCCCTCTGCCCGGGGAGGCCTCGCCTGCACCCCTGGCCAGCTGTTGGGTCCTCTGTCCAGCTTCCTGACGCCCGTCCTGTCCCTGAGGCCGAGGCCACACCCTGAGGCCCTAACTGACCCCTTCCGGCCCAGGGCCTCCCGTGTAGACCCTCCTGCCTTTTCAGCCCGACTCCATCGCATCCGACGCCCCAGCCTGAACATCCTCCTCTCCCCTCGCCCACCTGCTCTCTCGCCCCGTCCCCAGTTGCCCTGGGATACAGTCCCCGTTGTTCCCCGCGGGCCTTTTCTTCCATGTTCCCTGCAGGCGCTCTTGCAACTAGCACCCCACGTCCCGGGGCTCTCGGGTTGTATGTGGCTCCCCCTCCCCCGGCTCCGTGCAGCTGGCCTTTGCTCACCTTTACCTGTCGGCAGTCCCCCTGCCCCCGCTTCCCCGTCACTCATTGACCCTCTGTCCACACCTAACTGATTTATTTTTACCAGCCCTCAATTCTCTAGCTGCCCCCAACCACCAAGTCCATACCGCCATCCACAAATGCCTCCGTCCTGTCTAGTTTCCACCTTCACACCTTTTCATTTCATCATCTCCTAGCGCCAACTAAGTAACTTAACTGCCATTTGCAAATGTCACTTACTCTATAGTATAGAGTCTATACATTTGGCTTCAGAAAATTCCTTTTCTCCTTTATCTTCTGCCACATCCACAGTCCCTAGGTCAGTGATGGCGAACCTTTTGAGCTCGGCGTGTCAGCATTTTGAAAAACCCTAACTTAACTCTGGTGCCGTGTCACATATAGAAATTTTTTGATATTTGCAACCATAGTAAAACAAAGACTTATATTTTTGATATTTATTTTATATATTTAAATGCCATTTAACAAAGAAAAATCAACCAAAAAAGTGAGTTCGCGTGTCACCTCTGACACGCGTGTCATAGGTTCGCCATCACTGCCCTAGGCTCTCCATCTTCCACCTGTATATTCAGCTACTAGACCTGTCCAGCACTAGAAATGCCTTTAAAGCTCCCTTTCCCTTTGCAGGACCCAGGATCCTCTTTCCAGTCTCTAGATCTGCTCCTGGTCTCATCCCTACAGCCATGTACATGCGTGAATGACTCATTTTTCATTATCCTCCCAGCACCCATGAAGCGACTCAGTCCCGCCAGCCAGCCCAGTCCAGTCCTGCAGGTACAGGAAGATGGAGATAACCTCATCCCTTTTGCCAAGTGAGTTGTCCCCACCCAGTGGGGAGAATGGGGACAGGATGGAGGGAAGATTGCACACCTGGGCTCTTTCCTAAGAAGAGTCGGAAATAAGGACCGAGAAGCTCAATGCCTGGGCTCAGGGGATTGATGACTCATTCATTTTTCAACAAATAAT
>NW_005370875.1:318041-322551 GCF_000412655.1 Myotis brandtii | reverse complement strand
AATATATTTTATTGATTTTTTACAGAGAAGAAGGGAGAGGGATAGAGAGTTAGAAACATCGATGAGAGAGAAACATCGATCAGCTGCCTCCTGCACGCCCCCCAGTGGGGATGTGCCCGCAACCAAGGTACATGTCCTTGACCGGAATCGAACCTGGGACCCTTCAGTCCGCAGGCCGACGCTCTATCCACTAAGCCAAACCGGTTCGACGAGTGGAAGTTTTTAAGCAAGGAAATGACTACAGGCTTTTTTTTCTTCAACTTTTTTATTACAGAAAATTTCAAACAAATACAGAAGTAGAGAAGGCAGCAATAATGAACTCGGTGTACCCTTTTCAGTCAGCTTTAATAACTGTCATTACATGGATAATCATCTTATCTGTATACTTAGCCAACCTCCTACTACTCAGATTATTTTGAAGTAAATCTCAAATTATACATCATTTCACATGATCACTTTTAAAAGATCACTCAAGCTGTTCTGTGAAGAGTAGCATGTAGGAGATTAGATAGAAAGAGGGAGAGGAGGAAGAGGCCATTGCAATAGTCCAGGCAGCGTAGCGGAAGATGAGCTGGAATATGGAGACGGGAGTGGAAATGAGGAGGAGTGGTCACATTTGGGTGTATTTTAGATGTAGAACTGATAGGACTTACTGATAGATTTGGGAGGTGAGGGAAAATGAGGTATACCAGGTTTTGGGCTCTAGCAACTGGGCATTAGGGTGCCTTTCAGTGAGATGGGGAAGGCTAAGGAGATGTTGAGTGGACAGTTGAACCTGCAAGTCTGGAGTTCAGGAAAGGAGCCGGGCTGGAAATATAGATTTGGGAGTCATCAGCACATTGGTGGTATTTAAAGTCATGGTCGGGGGGGGGGGGGGAATTAAGTCATGGGTCTGGGTGAGATCACCCAAGGAGGGATGGAAATGGAGAAGATACAGGGCTCAGGCCTAAGCCCTTGGACACTCTCCTCCTAGAGAGCAGGAGAGCAGTCATCATTTAATCTGCAGGCTTTGGAAGTGATGAGCACTATTCTCAAACAGCTCCATACATCCCTCACCACCTACAAAGATATTAGTCCTTCTGGGATAGGGGAGACGAAGCAGGACTAAACAGGGATCTGCTCTCCTGCATCCTTGCATTAACCTGTCTATCATCATCTGAGTAGCCAATAGCTGGGCCTTCCTATTTAACAGCCCTGCTTGCTAAATATGATGTTCTCTGGTTGTGGGGTGTAGAAGTTTGAGATTCAGTGAGATCTGAGGCTCAACAATAGCCAATCTCCACCCTCATCCCAGCTCCAATCTCCTTTCAAATCAGAGGCTTTATGGCAGCGATTCTCAACCTGTGGGTCGCAACCCCTTTGGGGGTCGAACGACCCTTTCACAGGGGTCGCCTAAGACCATCGGAAAACACATATATAATTACATATTGTTTTGTGATTAATCACTATACTTTAATTATATTCAATTTGTAACAATGAAAATACATCCTGCATATCAGATAGTTACATTATGATTCATAACAGTAGCGAAATTAGTTATGAAGTAGCAACAAAAATAATTTTATGGTTGGGGGTCACCACAACATGAGGAACTGTATTAAAGGGTCGCGGCATTAGGAAGGTTGAGACCACTGCTTTATGGCCTTCCGCAGCTAAAATGGGTTAAGTGAGGACATAGCCTGAGGGAGTCTGAGTAGCTGGATGGTCTCATGGAAAGACAGGGCCTCTGGCCCTAGCCATTTGGCTCAGTGGATAGAGCGCCGGCCTGCGGACCAAAGGGCCCTGGGTTTGATTCTGGCCAAGGGCACATACCTTGGTTGCAGGCTCCTCCCCAGCCCAGGGATCCTGGTCGGGGTACATCCAGGAGGCAACCAATCGATGTGTAAAAATAAGATCAATGGAAAAATATTCTTGGGTGAGGATTAACTAAAAATAAATAAATAAGACAGGGCCTCTGAATCCCTGGGGTGAGTAGATATAAGGGGAGAGCCCGAGCCTAGCCTCCCTTGTCCTCACCTCAGGTGTTCCAGGGTGGTCAGCCGATCTTCACCCCCCAGCTTGCCTTCCCAGAGCCTCAGACTGACACGCCAGCATTATGGAGACGTCTTCTGGGACAACCTTAGTCAAAGGCCCAGGTGGGTAGAAATGGGGAGAATGGGGACTAACTGGCGGTGGGAAGGTGAGGCTGTACAATTTTAACACTCATAAAGCTTTCTAGCCCTGGCCAGTGTGGCTTAGTTGGCTGGAACACAGAAAAGTGACAGGTTGGAACCCTGGTTGGGGCACATACTCAGGTTTCGGGTTTGATCCCTGGTTGGCACAAGTGAGGAGGCAACTGATCAATGTTTCTCTCTCCCTTCTTCTCACTCTAAAATCAATAAAAGCAGGTCCTCAGGTGAGGATTAAGGGGAAGAAAGCTTTATATATAGCAATATGCACTGGGAATAACTGCCTCACTGGTTGATGGACTTTGTAGGCTCCTGATGCAGATAAATAGGTGGATGGGAGAGATCATTAGAGAAACAACATGGATGGGGGTGCCGCTCTGCACTTAGCCCCCTTTTTTGTGCTTCACAGCTCCACCTGGATGGAAGAACGGTACATCCCCTCCCTGCAGGTATGACAAACCTTCTGCCCTTCAATACTTCTCGGTTAAAACTGCACCCCAGCTCTCCTATTACACGTTCCCTCTAGTATCCCCCAACCAAAACACAGAACAGGCCCTCCTTTCTATCAATCGTGTTTTCCAGATCACAGCTGTTTTCGTGATCTGAGCTTCCCAAGACCCCTGACTCCCTATTTCAGTCTAAGCTCCCCTGAGAGCCCCAGTTCTGCCATCTATCTCCTTTTCCCCCTTCTTTGGCACAGAGAGCCACTGGTTGTTCTCAGCCTGGCGTGTACCCCCCTGAGGGGCTCCCACCCCCTGAGATGCTTTTCAGAAGAAAGAGAAGGAGGTCATATTTGGCAGGAATGCAGGGACCTGGGGGCATCCCAGCCCGAGTAAGGGCTGTCACTTACCACCTGGAGGATCTAAGGAGGCGACAGAGAATCATCAATGAGTAAGGAGAGACATCTGGGCTCCGGGAGCCTAGCAGGGTTTGGAGGCAGAATGGTTTGAACCAAGGAAGGGGTGGAGGATTTGGAAGGAATTGGAGGTTGTTTGGAAATGAATCATGAACTTGGTGGGATCGCAGCAGAATTTCCATAATGTGGAAAGGAGAGAACTAAGGGATGGTGGATGAGCCATACTGAGCTAGAAGAAGTGGAAACTGGATCACTAAAGCCAGGAAAGCACTCCATAGAACTGGAGGATAGTGGGGAGCTAGTGGTCACCTCTGAGTCCTTGAACTAAAAATACTTCAGTCTGAGGGGAGCAGACAGTGGGAGTGGAGAGTAGGAAGTCAAAGGACAATGCCCCTCGGTCCCAGCAGAAAGTATTTTAGGACAGAAAGGTGAAGAATGGAGAGACAGGAAGCCTGGCCTCCAGGCACCTCTGCTAAGCCTAAAATCTCCACAGACTAAAGAAGGCCCAGTGGAGCAGCTCTGGCACTGCGGCCGAGCCCCCGGTGCCTGGCGAAGCGAGCTGTGGATTCCCCAGCACCAGCCAGCACCCTCGTCAGGACGAGGAGGGGGCAACCTACCCACAGGAAGACGACCACTTCCTCCCTCCTGGCAGGGCCCAGGTACGGTTGGAGAGGAACCCGGAGGGTGATGTGGATGCCTGGTCTTGCATGGAGAGGCATCGGAAGCCAAGAGCCAAGCTGGATTGCTGGATTTGAGGGGACAAATCAGAGACGTGGGGGTATCTGGGTATGGGCACTAGGAAATCTAGAGAGAGACATACGTTTCCATTAGCTCATTCTTTTTCCCCTCTCTCTCCTCTTTCCAGCTGCTTTGGTCTCCCTGGAGTCCCCTGGCCCAGGAAGAATCTTTCCTCTCCAGGCAGCTGAGCTCTCTGACCCCCTACAGCACTGTCACAGCCTGTAGGAACCCCCCTTTCAATACCTGGGGGATGGAGCTGCCCGAGGAATAAGGAAGAGCCCTTATGAAGTCTCCGCAGACTAAAGAAAGCCCATGGATGGTAACGAAACCACCCATGCCTATCCAACATGCTCGCGCTGCCTCGGGGACCCAAGCCGCCTCCTCGTCGCTGGAATCGCCCCCGAATGCATCTCCCGTCCTCAGCCTCTCCCAACTTCCCCTCCCGCCTCTGCACTCGGCACTGACAGCCCCTGGGCCTCCCGTCTCAACTCGCAGGAGCTCCCCGAGGCCGGCGGGCCCGCTGGCTCTCTGCAGGGTTCTTTCCCCTGGTCTGTCATTAAAAGGAAAACAAGTTGAGCCCAGAGTTGTCTTTCCGGAAAGGAGTGATGGAAAGGCTCGTGGGCAAGACCCAGCTACAGTGAAGTCGGGCTGGGTCCCCAAAATTCAAGGAGTCATGCCCTGGGCGAGAAAAGCCTGCCCCCCAGTCCAGCGTTCCTCGCCCAGCGCTGGACAGCCACGCGCCCCACTC
>NW_005370875.1:311725-317319 GCF_000412655.1 Myotis brandtii | reverse complement strand
GCCTGGCCCGGACTGTGCACCTGCGCCCTGGGCGGAGTCCTTACCCAGCCCACGCAGCCGAGCTCGGAGGGGCCTCCTCCCCCTCTTCATCCTCGGACACCTGGCGGAGCCGCGCCGACCGCCTCCTCCAGCTCCATCTGTCCCCCCGGGAGGGTGGGGCTCGGGCTGGAGCCGAGTGTAGATGGTGTGGGGTACGCTGGGGGCCGGGAAGCAGAGGCGTTTGGGGAGGGTGGGAGAGAGGTGGGTTAGGGGTGGAGAGGGCTGTCCTGAGGGTGGGAAGCTGGGTCCTGGGGGAATATCCCAGATTGTCCTAGGCCTTGACCATCCTGGACCAGAGAGAGAGATTAGGGTCGGTTATCAGATGTCTTTCCTCTTGGAAAATCAAATAGAGAAGGGACTCAGGGTGTGTCTTCTAAGGCCTCGCTCTCCATTGGACTTAGCTCTCCTGCCCAGCGCCCAACCCCCAGCATCCAGGCTCTCATTTGCCAAACCATTCTCCAAGGACCGGATGCCCTGAGTCCCAGTCCCCGGACCGAGCCTACCCTGCAGGACTCCCGCCCCGCCAGCGCCTCCCCTCCCCCACCCACCCGACTCTTCCTGATTACTCCTCTGTCGTGGCTCCCCACTCACGTTGGTTCCTGGCACCAGGTCCGGGTTCTCGCCCTCCCCCATGCCCTGGCTCTACTCTCCCATCAGAGCCTATCCCCTTCCTTCCTCTCTTCCTCTTCTTTCCCATGGCCCAGTCTGTACTGCCTCTCCTGCCTCATCCTGGGGAAGGGTGAGGGCTCCTGCCATGACCTGTTCTCTCTTTTCCCAGCACAGACTCCCCCTCCCCCCGGCCCCTCCGGCCAGGGGTGACCTTGCCCCTGGAGCCCTCACCATGAGTACCAAGGACACCACCGAGGTTGCTGGTGAGTCCACAATCCAGGTTCCCACTTTGGACACAACCTTCCTCTCTCCCTGCCCTGTGGTGCGTGTAGTTCCTGGATTCCCTGCTCTCCTTGTTTCAGTCCCCCCAGTGCCCTGGATTCAGCCCTTTGCCCTCGGCCAGCACCCTAAGCCCTCCTTTCTCATTCCCTCTAGAGAACAGCCACCACCTGAAGATCTTTCTCCCCAAGAAGCTGTTGGAGTGTCTTCCTCGATGTCCACTGCTGCCTCCAGAGCGGCTGCGGTGGAATACAAATGAGGTTTCCTAGGGAGCGTGGGGGCTCAGGGCGTAGAAGGTCTGGGGAGAGTGGATGAGGGTCGCCCTGTGTCTGTCCACACTCCCACGTGCAGAGTGTGGGGCTCTCTGGGGACCACCGGGGAGCTATAAAGACCTGCATCTTGTAGGAACTCACTTCTTGGCATATCCACCTGAGTAAAAATAATAGCTACCACCTTTACAGTATTTCTTACAAACCGGGCACTGTGTTAAGCACTTGGCCTCCATTATCTCCTTCTGCAGCTCTGATGATGCTATCTATAGAGCAAGCACTGCTATCCCCGTGGTATAGATGAGGAAATGACTTATCTAACTCGCTCCAGAGCGCCTGCTTTTAACCACCACTTATGCTTGCTCCTTCTGGAGGGCATGTCCTGTGTTACACACCTTCTGTTCTCCCTACACCCAGTGCTTTCTATGTACTTGGTGGTTGATCATTATTGATTTGATTATTTGACTAGAAGAGGACTGTCAGTCAAAAGGGGTGTGTGTGTGTGTGTGTGTGTGTGTGTGTGTGTTATTGTTAGCGCTAGAGAGGTCAGCAGCGCTTCATGGAGATCTGGGAAGGGATTTGTCTATAGGATGGCTAGGAGTTCCAGACTCAAAGAGATGTGTACATGGCACTTCAGGCTTGTACAGCACTAACACTGAGGATACTGCTGCTCAGCTCACGTTCCAGACTCAAAGAGATGTGTACATGGCACTTCAGGGTGCCATGAGGTTGTACAGCGCTAACACTGAGGATACTGCTGCTCAGCTCAAGTTCAGGGAAGAACCAATGGTTCGTTCTGGCAGGAATGTAGGTGCAAATGGGTAAACAGTGTGAGCGTAGGAGCGATGGTTTGATCCCTGGTCAGGGAGAGCCTTGGAGTCAGGCTGAAGAATCTGGAATTCCTGGTGATGTCAAACTATTGAAGTTTTCTGAGTCAGGAAGTGGCACAAACGTGGAATTTGGAGAGGAAGATAATGATGAACAAAGAATGATGAAGAGCTTGGGTCTGGCCCCAAGATAAAAGCCCCAGTTGGCAGGGAGGGAAGGAGTCAGGCTGATGGAATTCCAGAGGTTAGACTTTTGTTTGCGATGGAACCTGAGATTCTTAGAAGGGCAGTGAGCCTTGCTGGGTCAGAGAGCTGGCAGCATCCTCCACTGGCTGCCAGAACTCAGTGGAGAGGGACCCTGAGGGGGTGGCCAGGAGGCCAGTCTGAGACTGTATGCAGGGGACACCCACCTGGGTACCTCCTCTTCTACAGGAGATTGCATCCTACTTGATCACCTTTGAGAAGCATGAGGAGTGGCTATCCTGTGCCCCAAAGACAAGGTGAGAAAGTTTGTGAAGGTGGCGAGTGGCAGAGGTCCTGGGTTCTGTTCACAGAGCTCAAGGCCAACCCTATCCTCTTCAGGCCTCAGAATGGCTCCATTATCCTCTACAACCGCAAGAAGGTGAAATACCGGAAGGATGGTTACCTCTGGAAGAAGCGGAAAGATGGGAAGACCACCCGAGAGGACCACATGAAGCTGAAGGTCCAGGGCATGGAGGTAAGCAAGGCATCCAGCTCATCTGCCTTGGCCCACCCTTCTCCACCCTTAGCTGGGTTCCAGCCCTGTCAGGACTTGGTACCATTGTCTGCCTCACCACCCTCCCTTCTCACTCGCTTTGCATCAGCTGGCTGATAGCTTAGCCCACCCTCCACACCCCATTTCCTTCCATGTCCCAGCTCTGCAGGCCTTAGGTTATGCCTCCCCTGGAGAACACCTATGCCCAGTCCCCTCACCTCACTTGTATTTCCCTCAGGGGTCCAAGTATTGAACCTCTAAGCACAGGTTTATCTTCCCCAAATCATTGCTCCTCATCTCAGTTGTGTTCTTGCCCTGCCCTCCGATTTCTAGATAGTCCTATATCTCAAATGTGATCCTCATTGTAAAGCCCTAGTCCCACTGTTCCCTTCTCCTGCCTCTCATCCATGATTTGGGGTGCTGGGATTTTAAAGGTGTGGGGAAGAGGTGGGGGTGGGTAAGGGTTGAAGAGGAACTGGTGGAAAGATTGGGATTCCTGCAAAGGGACTGAACAGAGGAAGAGTTGGGGAGCAGACTAGCCCTCCCCCCACCCCAGCCTGTCTCCTGGCAGTGTCTCTATGGCTGCTACGTTCACTCTTCCATCGTCCCCACATTCCATCGGCGCTGCTACTGGCTGCTCCAGGTAAGGATGGAAGCGCTCAGGGAGACACACTCTTTCTGGCTCTTTGAGGGAGATGGGGTCTGGAAGGGTGCAGTGAAGGATGACTAGTCCTGAGTGGGTACAGGAGCCTGGGAGATAGAGTTTGGGATGGAGAGAACCAGAACTTGGGGATGGAGCTGGGGGATGCCTGGGGAAAAGTGAAGACTAGGAAGCTGAGCCCTTGGATCTCAGGACCCCATCGTGCTCTGTGTGTACCCTTGTGCCCGCAGAACCCTGATATCGTCCTTGTGCACTACCTGAACGTCCCAGCCCTGGAGGATTGTGGAAAGGGCTGCAGCCCCATCTTTTGTTCCATCAGCAGTGACCGCCGAGAGTGGCTCAAGTGGTCCCGGGAGGAGCTGTTGGGACAGCTGAAGCCCATGTGTAAGGCAGCAGGGCTAGGACAGTGCTCCAAGGGGAGAGTGGAAACAGGGGCCTCCCAGAGGCACCAGGAGCCTGTGGGGTGACCATGTCCCTCTAAGCCAGAGGGTGCTTTCCTGCGGGGGTGCTAGGCCTCCTGGTGAGTTCTACAGTGGAGAAGGGACAGCTGTGAACTACAAATGCAAGCAGTCTTGAGGCTGCTGGCCTCCTTGCACCTGGCCAGAAGTCTTGGAGCATCTCAGGTGCTTGAAGGAGCCGAGCTGTCAAGGTGCTCTGGGGACTTTTGTGGGGGTCCCATAGCACTTCCCCCCAACTCTCCTCTAGTTCATGGCATCAAGTGGAGCTGTGGGAACGGGACAGAGGAGTTCTCTGTAGAGCAGCTGGTGCAGCAGATCCTGGACACCCACCCGACCAAGCCTGCACCACGAACCCATGCCTGTCTCTGCAGTGGGGGCCTTGGTTAGTGACCCCCGACTTTGGAGCTCTCTTCCTGTCTAGTCACACTGCACTTAAGCCAGGGGGTTATCTGTCTTGCTGGGATTTGCATGCCTTCCCATCTGGGTGCACCCTGACCCCGGCTCCTTTTACTTGAGTGTTGGCAGCCCGGCTTTTTATCTGCCTTCTACCGTTAGCAACTCCTTCCACCCCAGCACTACCACTTGGACCCAGCCTTAGCTTTACTGCTAAGTGGTACCCCCTTGGCTCTGTTCTTTTGTCCTTTTTTTATGCTTTTACCTATTTTTCTCACCTTTCCTCCAAGCCCTCAGTCCCCGCCCCCGCCCCCCCCATGCTCCTTCAGTCCTGTTTAACATGGGGAAGGAGGAGTATTTCTGCTGCCCCCCAGTGGCCATAATCAGTCTTACATCTCTGGTATATAGCGGAGTCCCAGGAACTACGGGAAGGTGTGGGGAAAGGTGGGGGTGGGTAAGGGTTGAAGAGGAACTTGTGGGAAGATTGGGATTCCTGCAAAGGGACTGCACAGAGGAAGAGTTGGGGAGCAGACTAGTCCTCCCCCGACCCCAGCCTGGGAATGATGGAGAAAGATGTGTCATATCCCTTCTCTCCTCCCCACCTCTTTCCATTCCAGGTTCTGGGAGCCTTACACACAAATGCAGCAGCACAAAACACCGCATCATCTCTCCCAAAGTGGAGCCCCGAGCTTTAACCCTGACCTCTATCCCCCATCCCCATCCCCCTGAGCCCCCTCCACTGATAGCCCCACTTCCCCCAGAGCTCCCCAAGGCACATACCTCCCCATCTTCCTCCTCTTCCTCCTCTTCCTCAGGCTTTGCAGAACCCCTAGAGATCAGACCTAGCCCTCCCACCTCTCGAGGGGGTTCATCGAGGGGAGGCACCGCTATCCTCCTTCTGACTGGACTGGAGCAGCGTACTGGGGGCTTGACGCCCACCAGGCACTTGGCTCCCCAGGCTGATCCTCACCCTCCCATGAGCTTGGCGGTGGTTGTCGGTTCTGAGCCCTCTGCCCCACCAGCTCCTCCCAGCCCTGCCTTTGACCCTGATCGTTTTCTCAACAGCCCCCAGAGGGGCCAGACATATGGAGGGGGGCAGGGGGTAAGCCCAGACTTCCCGGAGGCAGAGGCTGCCCATACCCCCTGTCCTGCCCTAGAGCCTGCTGCTGCCCTGGAGCCCCAGGCGGCTGCTCGGGGTCCCCCTCCACAGTCAGTAGGAGGTGGGAGGAAAGGAAACTGCTTCTTCATTCAAGATGATGACAGTGGAGAGGAGCTTAAGGTCCAGGGGCCTGCCCCACCCGTACCTTCACCCCCTCCTTCACC
>NW_005370875.1:288921-310993 GCF_000412655.1 Myotis brandtii | reverse complement strand
TGATAGCCCCACTTCCCCCAGAGCTCCCCAAGGCACATACCTCCCCATCTTCCTCCTCTTCCTCCTCTTCCTCAGGCTTTGCAGAACCCCTAGAGATCAGACCTAGCCCTCCCACCTCTCGAGGGGGTTCATCGAGGGGAGGCACCGCTATCCTCCTTCTGACTGGACTGGAGCAGCGTGCTGGGGGCTTGACGCCCACCAGGCACTTGGCTCCCCAGGCTGATCCTCACCCTCCCATGAGCTTGGCGGTGGTTGTCGGCTCTGAGCCCTCTGCCCCACCAGCTCCTCCCAGCCCTGCCTTTGACCCTGATCGTTTTCTCAACAGCCCCCAGAGGGGCCAGACATATGGAGGGGGGCAGGGGGTAAGCCCAGACTTCCCGGAGGCAGAGGCTGCCCACACCCCCTGTCCTGCCCTAGAGCCTGCTGCTGCCCTGGAGCCCCAGGCGGCTGCTCGGGGTCCCCCTCCACAGTCAGTAGGAGGTGGGAGGAGAGGAAACTGCTTCTTCATTCAAGATGATGACAGTGGAGAGGAGCTTAAGGTCCAGGGGCCTGCCCCACCCGTACCTTCACCCCCTCCTTCACCACCCCCCTCACCTGCCCCCTCGGAGCCATCAGGCAGGTTAGGAAGAGGGGAGGCCTTGTTTGGAGGAGCTAGTGGGGCCAGCGAGCTGGAGCCGTTCAGTCTTGCATCATTCCCAGACCTTATGGGAGAACTCATCAGTGACGAAGCTCCAAGCATCCCTGCCTCCAACCCCCAGCTCTCACCTGCTCTTAGCACCATCACAGACTTCTCCCCAGAGTGGTCCTACCCAGAGGTGAGTCTCTCTCATCCCTGTCCCTCTTACCTCCTGGTATGGGGCCTAGTTACCATAGCTGCTTAGTTCTCCTCCCAACCTCTGTTTTTCCACAGAGTGTGGCTTCTTTCCTGTTTCCATAGTCCTTCTGACTCACCCTTCTCCCTCCCTTCCCCTTCCACAGGGTTGTGTGAGTCCCCAAGTGCCCAGGGGGCTTCATTCCCTTGGCGACTTTCACAGGGAGGGAATTGGGGCAACTTAGTGCCGAGAAGAGAAAACATAGTCGGGATATGATTGCAGACTTTGGGAAGCTAAAGACTGTCTTCATTAGTAGAGAAGTTCTGCTTTATGCTGCCCTAGTGAGGGAAAGGAGGACCTGCAGTTGGGGCCTAAAAAAGGACTTCCTCCTGATGACAGCTATCTGCAAATGAGTCGGTGGCCTTGGGTGAGGCTAGCAGACGCAGGTGGAGGGCAGCGATGTTGGGGAGGAGGGACAGGCTAGCTGACCTGACCCCAGTGGGTCCTGTCCAGTCCCTGTATCACCAAGCTCTAGCACAGGGCCTGCCACATAGAGATACTCTCTGAGAGTCTACATTAATGAATAAGTGAGTGTATGAATACCCAGCAGAGTGCTAGCCACATGGCCTTCTGACTTCTGTCTACAGGGTGGGGTCAAGGTGCTCATCACGGGTCCGTGGACGGAGGCCTCCGAGCATTACTCCTGTGTCTTTGACCACATCGCAGTGCCCGCGTCACTTGTCCAGCCTGGTGTCTTACGCTGCTACTGTCCTGGTATGGGGATGGGGATTAGTGGGGGAAAGGACTAACTAATGGCATTTAGGACTTCTGGAAGCACTGGGGACAAATGTGTTGAGTTGTTCCTGAGAGCACAAAGCCCTCATTCAGTCTTGAGGCTGAGTCCCACGGTCCCCCAGCAGGCAAATGAGTCTGGGCTTAGGTGTCAGAAGGTCTGGGTTCTGGCCCGAGAAATCTACTCCTTACTGGACTGGTGACCTTAGATACGTCTGCTCTTTTCTTGGGTCCTTGGCCTCCCCTCCTGTAAGGTCAGGTATTTGACCCAAGGAGTCTCTAATGTCTGTTCCAGCCTTAAAGCCAGAGTCTAGCTCTTGGAAGAATGAAAAGGGAGAGATGTTGGTCTCCTCCAACCAATCTTGAGACTGAAGGACATTGGCTTCCATCTAATACAGTAACTGTTAGCCACATGTGCCTATTGCAATCAATTAAAATTAAGTAAAATTTAAAATTCAGTTCCTCAGTCGCACTAACCACATTTTGAGTGCTCAGTAGCCACCTGGCTGGTGCTACCCTATTGCGCAGTGCAGATAAGCATTTCCATCATTGAGGAACGTTTTGTTGGACGGTGCTGGTCTAGACGTCGCTGCCAGGGCAACCTCCAGTGTCTGCCCTTTTGCCACCAACCTTGCCCCTTACCCTGCACTCAGCAGTCAGCCTTACTGTGGGACCCCAAAGGCTCACCAGTGACATGGTGACAGCTTTGTTGTCGGTGTGTGTTCTCCCCATCTCAGCAGCCCTGTTCAGTGGTGCACAGATGGTGCATCAGGGACCAGGGCCTGATGGTTTCCTTTTCAAGGCTATAGCTGGGGTGTCGCTCTCACTAGACACCGTTGGTGAGCAGCTGGCTCTCCTTCCTCCCCTCTTAGTAACAGGGTCATGACGTCTGGACACTGATTCTGGGAGACCAAGGGGTTTCTATGCCATCAAATTATTTATAAGTATAGGTGTCTCTTGACCCTCCGCTTCCAGGCCTTGGTGCTGAGTAACAAACATCCTTAACTACAGGGTCTCTAGAGTCCATAGCAGGTACCGAGTTCTCACATGAATGGAATCCCTTCCCAGTTAGTGCCAAGGCCACCGAAGCCAGCAGCCTCTTGGCCCACAGCGGGGAAGCTGGGAAGCTCAATATGAAATGACCAGCTGTGGCTCTAACACAGAGGGCCAGAGAGGGAGCTGCGGGGAGAGAGCCCTTCTCACTGACCTTGCCCTCTCCAGCCCATGAGGTAGGGCTGGTGTCTTTGCAGGTGGCCGGGCGGGAGGGACCCCTTTCTGCTTCTGTGCTCTTTGAGTATCGAGCACGCCGATTCCTGTCACTGCCTAGTACTCAGCTCGACTGGTTGTCACTAGATGGTAAGTAGCTCGCCCTCTGATCCCAAGTGTCGGGCCCCATAACTTTGGAGCACGACACTCCTAGGTCCCCTCAGCACTCAGGTGGCCACCACCTAGCCCACATTTACCAGTCTTTTCTCAACTCCTGCTTCACTGGTCATTTCTAAACACAGCAGCAAACTTCCCTTCCCTCCTCTTCCCTGTGCATCTTGGAGCCATGTTTGTCTCAGTTCTTACCCTGTCTTCTCCATCCCAAAGGATGGGGTCTAGGCAAGCGAGGCCAAGAGGGACAGGGACAGGGTCTAGAGCAGCGGTTCTCAACCTGTGGGTCGCGACCCCTTTGGCGGTCGAATGACCCTTTCACAGGGGTCGCCTAAGACCATCCTGCATATCAGATATTTACATTACGATTCATAACAGTAGCAACATTACAGTTAGGAAGTAGCAACGAAAATAATTTTATGGTTGGGTCACAACATGAGGAACTGTATTTAAAGGGCCAGAAGGTTGAGAACCACTGGTCTAGAGCAATATATATAGGACGTGCGAGTATGTACATGTATATAGACATGTATTGTTTTCCTCTCCATAAAGATAGGTATTTATTATAGGAAATTTGGAAATTATCTAGAAAAGCATAAACTACAAATGAAAACTGCCGATATTACTACTCAGTAATATCTACCACTTGAATAGCATGCTGTACTTTCTCATACAAACACACTTTCTTATACAAACCCACAGACATGCATACATGCATGTGTATGTGTGTATTTATTTTTTAAGTACATTTTTATTGATTTCAGAGAGGGAGAGAGAGAAACATCAATGATGAGAATCACTGATTGGCTGCCTCCTGCATGTCCCACAGTGGGGATCAACCCTGCAATCTAGGCATGCACCCTGACTGGGAATCGAACCATGACCTCCTGGTTCATAGGTCGATGCTCAACCACTGAGCTGTGCTGGCTGGGCAGTGTTATTTATTTAAATCCAGCACTGGCGTTGAGAAATTGTTTCTCTCTGCTCCTGCTTCTTTCTCAGGGTGTGTGCTTCTCTGTCTTCTCCTCTGGGTGTCTCAGTTCTGCTGTCACCCTGTGGTGTCTCCCTCAGGGCTCGTCCTGGCTCACCTCCCTCAGAGCTGCCCCTTCAGGGGGCTGCGTGTGGGTTGCCCCGCAGCCTACCGTGGGATCTTGCCAGGTCTCCCAGGTCTCCCAGGCCTGTTCTGTCTGTCCTGCTGTGACTGCCCACCCCTCCCCCGCCGCCTTCCTTTCCTGTCCCTGTTATACCATCTCTCCTCCCTCTTTCTTTCTCCTTGGACCAGGGTCTTAACTTGTCCCCCTTCTTCTCTTCCTTGTTGCTTGCTTGGTACAGTCCCCAGCTTTCCTTCGTCCTCTCTCTCCTCTCTTCACCTTGTTTATCCTTTCTGCTCTCTCTCCTCCCTGTTATACAAAGGTCTCTGCTCATCCTTCTCCACCTTCCTCCCCACCATCACTTCTGTGCCTCAGCTCCTTCTGCCTAGCATCTCAGAACATCCCTGACCTCCAGCCTGTTTCTCGATGCTTGTTTTTCCATGGCTCTGATCCCCTCCCGCCCCTCCTCCTTGTCCTTGTGTGATCTCAAGAGGGGACAGATATAGCTTGGGATGTGTGTGTGCGCGTGTGTATTTGTGCATGGGGTGAGGGGAGGAGGAGGAATGGATGGCTATCCATCTCTGTCATGTTCCCTCCCCACCATCCTCTTTGTGGACAGCTGTGGGGGGCCAGGAGGAAGGGGCGGTGCTTTTCAAATCACAGTTCCTGAGCTCTTTGGGGCTGTGGCTAACAGAGAGCAGGGACCCTGCAGTCCTTCAGCCCCAGCATGGGGGACAGAGGTAGTGTCTGGGGCAAGCGCGGACGGTGTTTCACCTAGGAGAAGGCTGAGGGAGTGCGTGTGATCTGGAGCAGCTCGGGGCTGGATACTATGTGGGAATTCCTCCTGTCTCTGTGCCTTGAAGGACACAGTTGTGGTTCTGGATTCTGGTCCTGGGTGGATGAGTAGTGTTAAGAGCCCTAGCTTAAGGACTGAGTTTCAAAAGTGGGTGGGTAAAGGGGCTGTTGTTTTGGAGGAGAGGGAAGAATATGATTCAGTGTCTTTACCTCCCAGATCCTGGGATAGGTCCAGTTCTGTGTTAAGGGCATCACCTAGATCCTGCCCGTGAGCCTCCCATACCCTCTCCCCCTCAGACAACCAGTTCCGGATGTCCATACTGGAGCGGCTGGAGCAGATGGAGAAGCGGATGGCAGAGATCGCAGCAGCTGGGCAGGCACCTTGCCAGGGTCCTGACGGGCCTCCAATGCAGGTACTTCCATGAGGGAGCCCGGTGAATGGAGGGAGGGTCTTCCTGCAGAAAACAGCTCTGGTGTGTGACTTCTCACTCCCGTCCCCAGCCCCTCGGCCACCCTCCTCCCTAATCCCTGACGTCACCCTGCTCCCACCCCCGCCCTGTGGCAAGAGTGGCTATTCTGGGCACCCTCTTGGCATGACAGGCTTCAGACTATTTCTGGGCTGAAGAAGGGTGGAGGTGAAGGAGAGGGTGGGGGAGGGGACCAGGAGGTTGGGGTTCAGTGCTCTGGGAGTCCTGCGTGTCTGAAGGAAGAAGACTGGGAGAGGACTCTGGGTTCTGAAGGGGAGAAGCATCTGTGGATATGGCACTAACCTGAGCTGACGTGAAGGCACAACACGGGCCAGGGTGTGTGAGATCTGGCTGCCAGAGGGTCTGCAGGAAGTTGGCTATGGGAGGAGGGGACATCCAGGAACTTGAACTGGGAGAACTGACAGGCCATCAGAGGTCTGTGTGGTGGGAAACTGGAGTGAGAAGTGCAGGAGGGGCAGTTAGAAGCTGAGAGGCCAGGTATGGGATGGCCAAGGCCATCTCAGGCCAGAGGACCAGATGCTCAGTTCTCTGCATAAGGATGTGTGTATTGCAGGATGAAGGCCAGGGGCCCGGGTTCGAGGCACGGGTAGTGGTCTTGGTAGAGAGCATGATCCCACGCTCCACCTGGAGGGGTCCTGAACGTCTGGCCCACGGAAGCCCCTTCCGGGGCATGAGCCTTCTGCACCTGGCCGCTGCCCAGGGCTACGCCCGCCTCATCGAGACTCTGAGCCAGTGGCGGTGAGCAGGGGCAGCAGGGCGGGGACTGGGCAACCACTGGAACAGAAGTGTCGGGACTGAAGCCCCGCTAAGAGGGGGCTGGAGTCACTGGGAAGGAAGAGGGGCTGGAAGGTTTGTGTGGGGAGGAATTTTAATATCCCCTGAGTTACAACACTGACTTCTTGACCGCCTTACATTTATTTATTTATTTTTCCATCACCATTTATCCTCTCTGTGCCCTCTTCCACGGCCATCCCCTCTCCCCCAATCCCGCAGTCACGAGTTCCCTTTTTCTTTCTTTTTTGTTCAATCCCTCCACCCGCTCCCAACACCCCCATCACATTTATTAATTTCTGACTGCCTCATCCCACTGACTGTAGTGCTTCTAGACAGCTGGCTTCCCAGTCCCTTCAGGTCCCTTGTCCCCACTTTGCCCACTTTTCCCCTAACTGGGCTCTGCTGTCCCTTCCCCAAACCCTCCAGAAGTGTGGAGACCGGAAGCTTGGACTTAGAGCAGGAGGTTGACCCGCTCAACGTGGATCATTTCTCTTGCACGCCTCTGGTGAGGGTGCTGGGGTCCTGAGTGCATGTGGGGCGTCGGGAGAGGGGAAGGGTGCTTTGAAGGGAGGGCCTGCAGGAGTGGGGAGGACAGGGGACTGAAGCTGGGCCACCAGGAAAAGGGCCTCGGCCTCACCTCCGCCTGTCTCCCTACTCCTGTCCTTGCCCTGCCCCTCCTTAGATGTGGGCGTGTGCCCTGGGACACCTGGAAGCCGCTGTGCTCCTTTTCCGTTGGAATCGGCGGGCGCTGAGCATCCCCGACTCTCTGGGCCGCCTGCCCCTGTCTGTGGCTCACTCCCGGGGCCACGTGCGCCTTGCCCGCTGCCTTGAGGAACTGCAGAGACAGGAAGCTTCAGCCGAGCCCCCACTTGCCCTGTCGCCACCCTCCTCCAGTCCAGACACGGGTGAGGGTTACCCCTCATCTTTTTAAGAGGGGGATGTGGGTGAGACAATAGGCCAGGGGCAGCTGAAGAGTGGGAGACAGAAAGTGTGAGAGGAGGGAAATCGAGGAGGAGGCAGGGAAGGGGAGATACTACTAGCAAGGACAGACAGGGAGACTGAGAGCCAAGACGGGGCAGGCAGGTGACTCTAGGAAGGCAGATGGCCCCTGCTGCCCTCACCCTCTCCCTCCCCTTACCTTCCAGGTCTGAGCAGTGTCTCCTCGCCCTCAGAGCTGTCCGATGGCACTTTTTCTGTCACATCAGCCTATTCTAGTGCCCCAGATGGAAGTCCTCCCCCCGCTCCTCTGCCAGCCTCTGAGATTATTATGGAGATGGCCCCAGGCCAGCTCTCCTCTGGTGCCCCAGAGGCCCCCCTACTCCTCATGGACTATGAAGCCACCAACCCCAAAGGGCCCCCACCCTCACCACCTCCTCTCCCACCAGCCCTGGATACAGGGGCTGCTCCAGAGGAAGCTTACAGCCCACCGGCTGTGGACGTGATCCCGGTACTGCTTGTGTGATGGAATTATGAGGGCTAGAAAGAGGGGTGCAGGGGTGGGGGGAGGCCGACTAGTTCATGAAACAGAGTGAGTCTTGCTTCAGTTTGGGAAGGAGCAGCTATTGGCCCTCATTTTTGGACAAGCAAGGTAATCCTTTGCTTAACTTCTATCAGAGCTTAACTCAGAGTCATGAGGCATCAGAGCTTAAAAATTCTGGGGAATATCTTCAGTGAGAGCTGGATTGTAGGGGTTGCCTGTTGATCCATGAAGAGACAAGCTTCTTGGGGAACCAGAGAGATAGAGGGAAATTGGGAGGGTTGTGGAAGAGAGAGCTTGGCAAGATGGAGGTATCTGGCAATGACTTTGGTGAGGAGGAAGCTTGTACATAGTAAAAGCTAAGAAACTCTTGTGGGATAAATGATGGAGTAAATCTTTAGGTATAGCAGCAAGAACCGGAGGACATGCCTGCTTTAGAGAGGCTAATGGCTAGAGAGGTCAGGGTAGCACTGTAAGTACAAAAACCTAGAGACTTCCACAAGGTAGGCTGTGTTACATGTGGCCAGCAGGAAGTGCTGCAGGCTGCAGGACTGGAGTAAAAGCAAGGCTGAAGCCATTCAATAGGGTCATGTGGTTGGTTGAGCTGGTTCTTAGAGAGCTGAAGCGGGGTAGGGTGGCAGGCATGGCCAAACCTGGGGGTAGGATGTGCTTGCATGGGCCAGACCTGGGTGGGACAGTAAGCAGTCAGCCTGGAAGGCTAAATCCTTCATTGCTCAGCTTGAATCTCCATTTGGAGTATGTCCTCCCTGTCCTATGTTCCCCACAACGTCTCAACACAGGTGGAGACCCAGTAAGTACAAATGAATGAATCTGGAACAGTGGCTGAGAAAGATGGGGTGAGAAAGGACAGCAATCCCTGAGGCCTCACCGGGTGGGAGAGAAGGAACAAGACAGGAAGGGGACCGAGGCTACAGCTGTGTCAGGGCAGGAACATCTGTCACTGGGGACCCCCAAGGCTCACCCCGCTTCTCCATCCAGGTGGACATGATCTCACTGGCCAAGCAAATCATCGAAGCCACACCAGAGCGGATTAAACGAGAGGGCTTTGTGGGGCTGCCTGAGGCTGGAGCCTCAATGCGGGAGCGGACAGGGGCCCTGGGGCTCAGCGAGACCATGTCCTGGCTGGCCAGCTACCTGGAGAATGTGGACCATTTCCCCAGCGCCGCCCCTCCCAGGTGACCAGCTTAGGACAAAGCCTCCAGATTCTTGTTTAAGGGAAGATGGCAAGGGGAAGGCAGCTTCCCCATAGCCAAAGATCCATTCTGGCAGAGGCCCTACGGGCCTTTAGGGCATTGAAACTGGCTGAGCTCTGAAGCCATGCTCTCCAGGCTCCGTTGTTGGGGCTGTCCCTGGGCAGAAGAGGGACTTCACATGCCCCATGACTTGTCCTCTCCCTGTCCCTGCAGCGAACCGCCTTTTGAACGGGGACGCCCGGCGGTCCCTCCAGCACCTTCCTGGGCAGAGTTTCTCTCTGCATCTGCCAGTGGCAAGATGGAGAGTGATTTTGCCCTGCTGACATTGTCGGATCATGAGCAGCGGGAACTGTACGAAGCAGCCCGAGTCATCCAGACGGCCTTCCGAAAGTACAAGGTCAGGAGGCTGGGAGGTCTCAGGGAAAGAATTACACAATCTTTGAGTCAGGGGAGACTGTGGACTCCCAGGACTTCGGGAGGGAGAGCAGTCATCCAAAGTGGCTTTGGGCTGAAGGCCAGAGGACCTCAGGCAAGTTGGAAGGACAGATCACATGTCTATGAGGTGGGCCTTTAGGTGCTGAGACTTCCTGCTTTCCCCTTAGGGCCGGTGGCTGAAGGAGCAGCAGGAGGTAGCAGCAGCTGTGATCCAGCGCTGTTACCGGAAGTACAAACAGGTGAGTCCCTGCTCTCTCTAAGGCATAACCAACCACTCCCACCCAGAGCATCCAGAATGCTGCTGGAACCCTGACTCCCTTCTCTCTCCACAAGCTGACCTGGATGGCACTTAAGGTATTAGGCATGAGATCCGGGCGTGAGGTTGTCTGTGGTGACTCAAGCCTTTCCACGAGCGTGTGGATTAGAGAAAGAGACCTGCATCAGCTGAACTTGGGGTGACCCTCAGGGGTTTGGTTTCTGTCCCTCCAATTCAGCCCGCCTCTCCTCCCCACTCCTAGTTTGCTCTCTATAAGAAGATGACGCAGGCGGCCATCCTGATCCAGAGCAAGTTCCGAAGCTACTACGAGCAGAAGCGGTTTCAGCAGAGCCGCCGAGCAGCTGTGCTCATCCAGCAGCACTACCGCTCCTACCGCCGCCGGCCCACGGGCAGCCTGCCGCCCCGCAGCAAGTAGGGGTCCAGCCCCAAGCCCTCTGTGCCTGCTCACTGCATCCATGCCCATAGCCCATAGCCCCCCAACTCCCAGCTCATCGTCCTGCCCCCAGTCCTTCCTTGCTAGGGTCCCAAAGGGCCGAGGACGGGATGCCTGAGTGTTGTGTGAGTTTTCCTCATCTTTTCTTCCTTTTGCCAGAAGCTCCTTTCTCACCAAAAAACAGGACCAGGCAGCCCGGAAAATCATGAGATTCCTGCGGCGCTGCCGACACAGGTACCCATTCTTTCTCCTGCTGGATTTTGCTCAGCCACCTCCCTCACCCACCTCCCCAGATCTGCTGATCTCATCTGACTCCTTCCTTGTTTCTCTGCAGGATGAGGGAACTGAAGCAGAACCAGGAGCTGGAAGGGCTGCCCCAACCTGGACTGGCCACCTGACCTCTCCCCACCCTGAGGCCGCTCCTGGCAGTCTTAAGGGAGAGGGCTCTCCGGGGGAGGAGCCCCCTGTCGGCAGCTTTCCTCGTCACTTTGTCTGGAGATCTTCCTAGGTCTCTACCTCCTCCCCCTCCGAAGTGCTGAACTCCCTCTCCCTCCCCCAGCTCCTCTTCCCTCCGGGTCGTGCCCCCTCTTTCGGTCCCCGGCTCCAGAAGACCCACGCCCCACATACCTGCATCTTCAGCTGTGACCTCCGGAGCCCCGCCTGCCCCTTCTCCACAGCTCCCTCCTTGCCTGCACCCGCCTCACCCCTTTCCCGAATTGCCTTATTTATTTGTTCGAAGCGTCTCTGAATGTATCGGCCTGGCCCCACCTCTGCCTTCGCTGCGCTCGCCCCTCGTGTTTCAGGGCTGACCGTGCCCCCACCCGACTCCGCATGTTTGCGTCCGTTTCCTCCCTTTCTGGCCCTGTCTTCCCCCTGTCACTCCAACTCTGGCCACCAGCCTCGGGGCCACAGGGGAGACTGTATATAGGAACACGTTGCGGAGTCCCACCCCATCCCCTGATGGGAGGGGGTTTGTAAATATGTAAGATACAGAGTATAGTGAAGAATCTATTTAAGGCGCCGGGGAGGGCTGCACGGCCGGGCTTGTGGTTCCCAGGCGCTGTGGGGGGCCTCCGCCGGCCCCACGAGCACTTTCTACTTGTGCATGGGCTTAGTTTCTAAGAAATGCCATTAAACATCGCTGCACCAGCCAGCCTCCGACTTCTGTCTAAGGGGGAGGGGAGGGCCGGGGCGGGGCTTCGGCAGGGGAGGCTGCCGCGCGCCGGGCCAGTTCAGTGCCTGGGCGGGACCGGTGTGAGGTTTTCCACCGCCGACGTGTTTCCGGCCTTAAAGGCATTTCGCCCTTCCCTTTAAGACGCACCGCCCCGTCTCTGTCACTCCCAAGATGGCGGACCTACTGGGCTCCATCCTGAGCTCCATGGAAAAGCCACCCAGCCTCAGTGACCAGGAGACTCGGCGCAGGGCCCGAGGTGAGGATCCCAAATTCACATCTGCTTTTCTTCATTCGGTTCTCAGGACCGCATTCTTCCTCCTTTAGACGGTGCCGCCTCTTCCACCTTGAAAACCCCCTCAAAGGCCCCTTCATAGGCCCCCCAGAGTCCCTACAAGGTCTGCTGACCCGCCCGCTGTTCGTAGCGGACGGTGATTGGCTACCCGAAGCCTAGTGCCAGTTTCCTGCCTCTTTCCTGGCCTCGCAGTCCTTGTTTTCCATTCGCCAAGAGGCCCGCCTGTCCGCTGCTGGCGTGCTCTGATTGGTAGATTGCCTCCGGCCCCACCCAACTTGGTGCTTCTTGGCCCGCCTTCGGGTCGCAGGAGGGCGTGTTCGGTCACTCAGCCCCTCCCAACTCCGGAGTGTCCCACGACCCATTCCCATTCTGTTGGGTCCAGGACACGCCCATCCGCAATCCTTTCACCTCTATTGGCCACCTTAAAGGTCCGCCTATTAAAGACCTTCCTCTGGCCCACCCACCCACCTCAAGCACCTCCAATTGGTTGATGGGTCCTTTCGGTGCCCTTATGCCCCTCCTACTTGATTTAACCTCTTTCCTACCCTGCCCATCTGTAGCCTTACTTTCCCCAGTTCTCCGAGCGGGTGGTGATGTTGATTGGAGAGAAGAAAATGCCTCTGTCGGTCCGATTGGCTGTAGGCTCCCACTTGGGTTCTCTGAGTGACTTCCCTGCAGGCGGGCTCCTGAGTTCGCCCGCCAGCGTAGGGCGCGGTCGGCCTGGCGTGCAGCCTTCCCTGGGTTGCTCGTGCTGCTGCGTGTGAAGGAGTCAGACAGAAGTGCCTTGGGAAGGACCCAGCCCCCAACCCTGCGAGACCACAGACTAGCCCCGGCCCGGCTCCCGGCTTCCCACCCGCCCTAGGGGCCAGGGCAGGCCGGATGCCTCCAGTGCGCTCAAGTGCTGCTTAATAGCTAAATATCTATTATTTACTGAACGGTTGCTAGGAGCCAGGGTACCCTCCGAAGCCCACAGTCTGAAGCATTGATGAAATGCACGTTGATTAAATGATCACATAGAAGTTTAATTATCAACTTGATAAGTACCCTGAGAGAAAAATAGTTATGAGAGCGACCACCGAGGGGTCCTTAACCTAGTCTGTGGTGACCTGGGATCTGAAGTGAAGGATAGATGATTCAGTAAGAGAGGGGGAGCGAAGTGTTACAGGCAGATGCGTATTTGGAAGCTCTGAGGAAGGAGGGAACATAATGGGCCTGGCAGTTGGGATTATTTCATGCTCGCCATGACTAGGTGCAGCAGCAGACTAGGAAGCCAAAGTTGAGTTTAGTCACTTGCTTGAGGTCACAGGGTTAATAAGTGACAGGGTTTTGAATCCAGGTGTGGCTTTTAAGCCTATGACCTTAACCATCATCATTTGCCATCTCAGATCCAGAGAGAACTCAAACCAGTTGTGGAACACTCAGTGGCCACTGGTGGTCAGAGCCCTTGATGTCAAAGAGATGAGAGCTCCTAAGCTGTCAGGGGCCACAGAGAATAACTGGATAGGAGGTGAGCAGGGTCCCTGCCTCCTAGAGCTTCTAGGATGGTAGGGGAGACAAACAGTTAAACTATATTGGTTCTCAGCACATGCTATAGTGGATGTCTGAGTCGAATGTGTGTGGGCCCCAGAGGAAGAAGTGAGTAACTCTGACTCATGGCAAATCTCAAAGTTTGCAAGAGGAGGAAAAGCATTTCAAGCAGAAGGAACAACATGTGCAAAGGCATGGAGTGATTAGGAAAATGGGAAGAGGTCAGTGCAGCTAGAGCTATTTGGATGCTGTGGAAGAAATGGGCCTTAAGGATATAAAGGATTTAAAATGACAGAAGAGAGGAGAGGGGACATTAAGATGTAAGGATGGGAAGTTCCTCTACAATTGACTTTGAACACCTACACTCTCCAAGGAGAATGGTGTCAGATTAGTCATTTCAGCTTCATCTTGTCTGTAGAAGTGAGAAGTTTCGGGGGGCGGGGTTTACAAAATAAAGGTAGGAAGTTAAATAATTTCCCCTTTCCTATGTAGACAATGAGATGATAAACTCTTTAAGGCCAGGGCTTAGTCTGGTCTCCTTACCTCCGCAGGTGCCTTATAGTTCTTTGTATATTGTGGGTATTAAATGTTTGTGAATTGGTTTCCCCTGTGAGATTGGGAAGTGAGGGTAAGCGTGATTCTAATCTTTGCTACTCCTCCTCTGAGCTCTTGAAGAGCAAAGCTATGTCTTAAAGAGCTTGGTGCTCCAGGGCCTAGGACAGTGCCAGGTTTAAACATCGATAAATGCTTGGTGAATAAAAAGCCCTCCCTCCCCAGCCTGATACCTCCTGGTGGACACCAGACCTCCTTTGAAGCCTTACAACCTCCCCACCCATGCGTCTGCCCTGGCCTCATGCTGCCATTTCTCACCCCCAGAGCAGGCTGCCCGCCTGAAGAAACTACAGGAGCAAGAGAAACAACAGAAAGTGGAGTTTCGTAAAAGGGTGAGAACAACTGGAGAGATCAAGGCAGCCTCAGGAAGGATGTCCAATAAGTTAGAATTAGAACTCAGTGATTTTGAAAATGCCTCAGGAGACGTGAAGCCTGGAAGCCAATGGCATGGAGGCTGGGTTAGGTGTGGGGAGGCAAAGGCCCGTTGGCCCAGCTGGGAAGAGGGAGATTGGGGCAGAGCCATCATCTCATATCTTCTCCCCGTTTCCCTCTCCCAAGATGGAGAAAGAAGTGTCCGATTTCATCCAAGACAGTGGGCAGATCAAGAAAAAGTTTCAGCCGATGAACAAGATAGAGAGAAGCATACTGTGAGTGTCTTGGGCTGGGGGAGGCAGGAAATGGGTGGCCAGGGCGGCATGAAAGGTACAGTGTGGAAATCCACAAGAGGAGGGTGCGAGGCCCCCTCATGGCTCTACATACTCTTTCCTCTCTGTCCTCCCTCCCTTCGCAGACACGATGTGGTGGAAGTGGCTGGCCTGACATCCTTCTCCTTCGGGGAAGATGATGAATGTCGCTATGTCATGATCTTCAAAAAGGTAAAAGGCCTGAGTTCCCCACTCTCTCCCTTTCAGCCTGTGCCCCCCTGGGGAAGAGAAATGAGATGAAACATGTATATGGAGCCTTGACGCCATCATCCCTCTTCCCCAGGAGTTTGCACCCTCAGATGAAGAGCTGGACTCCTACCGTCGTGGAGAGGAGTGGGACCCCCAGAAGGCTGAGGAGAAACGGAAGCTGAAGGTGAGTTTGCCTGGAAGTCCCTGGAGCCCACCACCTGGGAGGGGTTGGGGTCAGGCCCCTGAGCACCAGTGCTCCACTTCTGCACCCCTAGGAGCTGGCCCAGCGGCAGGAGGAGGAGGCAGCTCAGCAGGGACCTGTGGTAGTGAGCCCCACCAGTGACTACAAGGACAAGTACAGCCACCTCATCGGCAAGGGGGCAGCCAAGGATGCAGCCCATATGCTACAGGCCAACAAGACCTATGGCTGTGGTGAGGCCACAGTGGGGGCTGGGGAGGGTAGGAGAGGGAAGGCTAAGGCACAGGGATCCTAGGCCCTCCCCACCCTTTCCTCTGCCCCTAGTGCCCGTGGCCAACAAGAGGGACACACGCTCCATTGAAGAGGCCATGAATGAGATCCGAGCCAAGAAGCGTCTGCGGCAGAGTGGGGAAGAGTTGCCACCTACCTCCTAGGCACCCCAGCTCTCTGGGACGGGGTAGGGAGGGACAGGCTGCTGCTATTAAAACCCATTCTGGAGCCCCACCTCTGAACCACCTGCTAACGGCCATCACTTAGGCTGGAGGAAGCAGGTGTTTGATTTGTCACTTAGAGTTTGGATATGTATATGGTTGTGTGTGTGTGTGTGTGTGCGCGCGCGCGCGCAAGAGAGTGAATGCACAGGTGGGTATTTAATCTGTATTATTCTGTTCTCCTTGGAACTTTCTTCCCCATGGGGTTGGGGTTACTTTACATTCAATAAACACTGTTTGAACCAATGTCTTGGTTTGTTTAAACAGAATAAGAGGTGGGTCCTGGAGAGGAAGAGAAGTGATTTTAGCTTGAGCAGGATAAAACTGTTTGTGTAAGCCAAAGATAGCCAAATATTGGCACTTTCATAAGAGAGAGTATTTTAAGAGCACAATTACTAGGGCCAGATGGCCTAGTTTTGGATCCTGGCTCTGCCAGTTACTGTTACGTTGGGTGGGGTATTTGACTTTCTTGTGCCTCAGTTTCCTTACCCATAAAATGGAGATAATAATGGTAACTATCTGAAAGGACTGTTTCAAAGATTACACAAGTCAATATATGTCAGATATTTAGAGCAGCTGCAGATCTTTGAGCTCCACAGAAGTGGTAGCTGCTCTGGTTTTCACGGTCATCTCACAAAGCACCTGACTTCGACACCACACACACTGCAGACTGTGTACTCCAACTTACTGGCAGATCTGATCCAGCTTCCCCTCATGGTGATGTCAGACCCTCGATCCCCCCCCTTCTCCTGGTTCTAGTTCCATGTTCTGTCAGTGCTTCCAGCTTCATTTCACATATGGCACCTGCTTCCCCCAGCTCCTTCACAATGTGAACTTTGTTGTCCTAGATTCAGCCCAACTTCCTCAATGACTAGTCCCTCACTTCCTCTTTGTCACAGCAGGTGATACATCTGTTCTCTCTTTCCTGCCCCATCTCCTGTCTTTTCCAGTCCGGAGACAGCATTCCTCCCTCCCACAAAGGAGCACGCCACTGTCTTGGTTGACACCAGTGTTTATTTCAGGGAGAAGGACTTGAAGGCCTCCATCTATCCTGTGGGTCCTGGGGCCCACAGCTTCTCACTTGGCCTTTGGATTGCGGAACTTGCGTCCAGCAAAGACAGCCTTGTCCCCGAGTGCCTCCTCAATCCTAGAAGGTAGACCAAGTCAGAACTGCACCCTTCTAGCCCAACAGCCCTCAGCTTCCCACACCCAGGCCCACTGCACCCACTGTACCTCATGAGCTGGTTGTATTTGGCCAGACGCTCTGAGCGGCAGGGGGCACCAGTCTTGATCTGAGGAGGGAAGAAGGATTCCAAGGGTTGCATGAGGCTAGAGAGGAGGGATTGGGCCTGGCCCTGAGGAAGTAGCCTGTGGTGCCATTCAACTCAGGGGCAGGAGGCCAGGGATCCCAAGAAAACTTGTTCTAACATGACAGAGGGGAGCCATGAGTACCTGTCCTGTGCAGAGCCCCACCACGAGGTCAGCAATGAATGTGTCTTCAGTCTCCCCAGAGCGGTGGCTCACCATCACTCCCCAGCCATTAGACTGAGCCAGTTTGCAACTGTGTAGAGAGGATAATCCATAAGGCCTAACAGGACCTCCAGTGAGAAAGCCAGGGCTGGATGGGGCTTTTCTGTTTTGGGGAGCAGGCACTTTGTGGGGAGGGTAATGTTATTTGGAAACTAGAAGAAAAGGGGGGATTCCTTATCTTGAACTTGGTTCCTGAGATGCTGGTAGAAAGAAGGGCAGAATCTTGGAGAAAAGAATGGTATGGGGTGGAGGTGGGGATAGCAGGTCACAATGGCAAAGCTCTTGGGGCCAGGCCAAGAGTTAGTCAAAGCCTTGCCCAGTTGGTGTGGCTCCATGGTTGAGTGTTGACCTATGAACCAGGAGGTCATGGTTCAATTCCCAGAGGGGCATATGCCCGGGTTGTGGGCTAGATCCCCAATGGGGGGCGTGCAGGAGGCAGCCGATCAATGATGCTCTCTCATCACTGATGTTTCTATCTCTTCCTTTCCCTTCCTCTCTGCAATCAATGAAAAAATATGTGTTTTTAAAAGTTAGCCCTAACTGGTTTGGCTCAGTGGATAGAGCGTCGGCCTGCGGACTGAAGGGTGCCAGGTTCGATTCTGGTCAAGGGCATGTACCTTGGTTGTGGGCACATCCCCAGTAGGGGTGTGCAGGAGGCAGCTGATCAATGTTTCTCTCTCATCGATGTTTCTAACTCTCTATCCCTCTCCCTTCCTCTCTGTAAAAAATCAATAAAATATATTTTTTTAAAAAAGTTAGTCAAAGTCGTGAGGTCAGTCAAGAGAGTGGGGTGGGTCAGGAGCCAGGGGAAAGGTAGACTTGGAGTTTAAGGGCAGGACTGCAGCTGGAGGGAGGCTATGGTGCACCCCAGGGCCAGGAGGCACTCACGCCTGGATGGATTCGGTCACTGAGCCAATCTGGTTGACCTTCAGCAGCAAGCAGTTGCAAGCCTTCTTCTCCACGGCCTGGGCAATCCTCTTGGGATTGGTGACTGTGAGGTCATCTCCTACAATCTGTATGTCCACCCCCGAGAGGAACGAGGTCCAAGTGGCCCAGTCATCCTGGTCAAAGGGGTCTTCAATGGAGACCACTGGCAGGAGATGGGGCAGAGTCAGGTTAAAGGTCTGAGGGCTTCATGAAGTGGGTGACAGGTCAGAAGAATTTGGATGGAGATTGCAATGGAGGCTCTGAAGTCAGTGTGTTGGGCAGTTACCAGGTACTCAGGCAGGTGCACTGAACACCTGGAGGGGGGCGGGGTCTCACCAGGATAGTTCTTAATGAAGCTCTTGTACAGCTCCCCTAGCTTCTCTCCTGTGATGTGCCGTGCGGGGTCATCGGGTGACTTGAAGTCAAGATCGTACTTCCCATTGCGATAGAACTCAGATGCCGCCACATCCATACCAATTACCACCTTGTCTGGGTAGCCAGCTGCCTGGATGGCCGTCTTCAGCAGCTCCAGGGCTGGGAGAAGGACAAGAGAAGACCTGAGGCTCCTGGGCACCCTGTCTCCACAGCCCCCTCCTCTGTGAGGACCCAGGGGTTCTGCCCTTCAGAGTGCTCACACTGACCCTCATTGTTCTCCAGGATGTTGGGGGCAAAACCGCCCTCATCACCCACGTTGGTGGCGTCCTTCCCATACTTGGCCTTGATGACCCCCTTGAGGTGGTGGTAGACCTCCGCGCCAATGCGCATGGCTTCCTTAAAGGAGCTGGCTCCCACAGGCAGAATCATGAACTCCTGCATGGCCAGCTTGTTTCCAGCATGGGAGCCCCCATTGATCACATTGAAGGCCTGAGAGGAGGAGTGGGTGTTCAGACCTGGGCAAGGGTATGAGTGATCAAGAAGAGCTGGGGAGGAGGGGTCCAGGTGGAATCTTGGCTTCCCTACTTACTAGCTGAGTGACCTAAGGTGAGTAATTTTACTCCTCAGAGCCTCTTTCCTCATTTCTCTCAGGGGAATACCACCTGCTTCCCTGTAGGATCTTATGCTGAAAATTAGAGAAAGTGAATGTAAAGCTCCTAGCATGTGCCTGTACACAACAGTAACTGATATGGCACTTACTACAGGCCAGGCACTGCTCTAAGTGATTCACATATATTCTATTAGCTCATTTCATTCTCTAAACAACCCTATGAACTAGGTACTATTATTATCCCCCCCAAATCTGCAAATGAGAAAACGGAGGCATACAGAAGTTAAATAACTTGCCTAAGATCACACAGCTAGCACACAGGCAAAGCCAAGATTCGAACCCAGCAGTTTATCTCCACAGCTCATGTTCTTATACAATCTGCCTAGTAACAATAAAAATTGCAACTTTTTATTTTACCTTTTTTTAAAAAAAAATAGCTTTTATGGTATGAAGTTGTTCATAGTTCAGGCTTTGTCTATAACATTTTTATTGACATTAAATTCAAAGGGTTTCCATAAAGAGGACATCTGAGCTTATAAGGATTAAAGAAGACACAAAGAAATGCCAAGATCCTTGCCATAAAGAAGCTCTCTATCTGATTTGGGGGTTGGGGTAGGAAGCAAAATAAGAAGCTGCAGTTATTGAGCCTCAGAGTGGAATGTGAAGGAACTGGGTTACCTGAGGGGGAAGAAGCAGAGAGGCTTAAGGGAAGGTTTGGATTGTGGGAGAGAAGGGAGGGGGAGGGGGGCTGGACTGAGCAGGAGAGGCTCCATTTCAGGAAACTGTTTCTTTGGAGCTGGGTCTGGAAGGTGAACACTCCAGGGGCTGCTTATAAATTTTTTTGCTGGATGAGGCAACTCTGTCACTGTGGGATCTTGGGGGGGGGGGGGCATCTGCACTCACAGGCACGGGGAGGACCAGGTCCGGGTTCCCAGCAAGATCTGCAATATGTCGGTAGAGCGGGACCCCCTTCTCGGCTGCTCCAGCCTTGCACACAGCTAGCGACACTCCCAGGATGGCATTGGCTCCAAACTTGGCTGGAGGAAGCAAGCACAAAGAAAGGGTGAGAGCTTCTCCCCAGTGTTTGGGGTCATCTCAAAGGGGAATGTGTCAGCTTCACACTGTGTCCACAGCCATCAGGAAATGCCTGAGGAATGAATAAAAGTCCATCCAGCTACGATGTGCCCCCCAATGTGGGCCACAGTAATAATCCTAACCAGACATTAGCCCCACGGCCTCTCCCCCTCTATCCCACATCCCATCCCTTCACTCACATTTATTCTCAGTCCCATCCAGCTCAATCATAAATTTGTCAATTTTTTCTTGATCCACGACGCTTAGTTTCTGGAAGAGCAGGTTTGAGGAGGGGAGAGCAGAAGTCAGATTTCTAAAGAGCCACGGCATGAGCAGAAGGAAGAAGTGCAGGTATTTGGAGAGACGAACCATTGGCCCCTCCCAGGCAGGGGGTGGTGGGGGGTAGGAGGAATAAGCTCTCCCCACTTGCCTTTTCCAGCAGAGCAGGACCCAGAGTCTTGTTGATGTGTTCCACAGCCTTCAAGACGCCTAGAGGCCAGAGGAGGGGGTTCAGATCTGATTCAATCAGGTCTCTTCCCATGGACCCCAGCTCCTCAAGAACTTTGGGTTCCAGGCCTTTACTCCAAGCAGATATTGGGGGGAGGGGGTGTCCACGCCCTGAAACCACCCCTCACAGGCTCTTCAAGTGTTGGTCTTTCCTCACCTTTGCCCAGGTAGCGAGATTTGTCTCCATCTCTTAGCTCCAGAGCTTCATAGATACCTGTGGAAGCTCCGCTGGGCACAGCTGCTCGGAATCGGCCTGGGGTGAGAGGAATTGGAAGATCACAGACAGGCCCATCCACCCCCAAAGGGCCAAGGCCTCCTCTCTGAGCCTAGGGTGGAGGCCATGCAGACAGCAGACAGACTAGGGCTTCTCCCAGCAGGGGAGCCAGGTTGGAAGAGGAAGGCCTGGGAAGAGCTCTGTGGAAGAGATCTCAGAGAAAGGTGAGGATGTGGGACAGCTGGGGGATAAAGACCAGATGGGGCCAGGGTCTTCCAAGGCAAACCAAGTCACGGGGCCTGTGTTACCTTTGGCTGTGTACAGGTCCACCTCCACAGTGGGGTTGCCCCTGGAGTCCAGGATTTCCCGGGCAAGGATTTTCTGCATGGCCATGGCTGCAGGACAAGGGGTTGAGTGTGGACAGTTGATCCCTTCAGGAACCCCAAATCCTGTGCCCTTTAAGAGTCTTCCCCACCCCAAGAAGGCAGGTGCTGGAGCTAAAAATATCCCACAAAAAGGTCACAGACCAAAGAGGCAGGCACAGCCCCCTCCCCCACTCAGAACAGCTCCTATTCCACCCTCCGCCAGTCCCAAGAATCCAGGGGCCTCTCCTTTACAGCTCCAGCGATTCTGATTCCACCACTCCCTCAACCCCTTTACCGCAAAGTCAAGCAATCTGTTCTCCATGGCTTCCTAGCCATCAGCTCTTCTGTCATTATTCTGTTTGTTTCCCCCCCTGCTCTTCAGTCTTCAGATCCTCAGGGGGGCCCACATCCTCCGCCTGGCTGAAGCTCTAGCTACCCTTCTCCATATCTCTGCCTGCCTCTCTTCACATCCTCATTTCCCTACCCATGGCTACCCATCCTGCTTGCTCCAACTCCTCCAGTCTTTTGTAAGCACCCCCAGTCCCAGGAGGGGAAAAAAAGCTGACATTTCCTTCAAGCCAGCACCACCCTCACCCTTTACCACTTCCACCCCCTGGGGCTAAAGATTCACCAGACCTGAATGTCTTGGCTGGGGCTTGGGGTGAGCTCCGGGTCTAGGTGGCAGCTGGGACAGTGTCAGCTCACCCCCTCTCAGGCTGGGCATTTATCCCCAGCCACCCTGTCCCCCAGCCAGCCCCGCCTCTCTCCCTCTCCATCCTCCCCCTCCGCACCCGGCTGGCAGCCAAGTGCCCACTACAGCCTAAGGCCCCCTTCCCAAAGGTCAATAACTACCCCTCCTTTCTCTCTGTTCCCCAGTAAAATGTCCCTACTTTTAATTCTAGCTCTGGGAAGGAGCTTCAGAAGGGGGGCGGAGGGGTCTTCCCCTCCCCAGGACTATATTCCCCTTTTGCAAAGGTTAAAGGGGAACTAGTGCCATTTAGGAAAGGCCAGGAGTAACCTGAGCCCCGCAGGGCTGGGGAGGGGGCCTGGAAGAGGGGCTGCAGGACTGGCAGCCACACATGCCGAGCGCACGTGGCCGGCAGGGGCTGCCGCTGCCCTCGGTGGGGGGAGGAACCGGGGCTCTGGGCCAGCTCTGGAGTCTGAAACGGAAACCCCCTTTCGGAAGGCGAGAGGGTCTCACCTCTTAGGGCCCTCATCGCGGCCTCTCCCCGCAAGCAAGGAAGGCGGGGGAGCGGGAGGGGAGACGCATTTAGACTGGCCCCGGCCCCGGGAGGAAGCGCGGCTGCCCGACAGCGC
>NW_005370875.1:286935-288078 GCF_000412655.1 Myotis brandtii | reverse complement strand
GGCCGGGTCCGGCCCCACCCCCTTCCAGTTGGCGGCGGGCGACCTATTCGAACTCAAGTTGTTGGCATACGTTTTACTGAAAAAGAAGAAAGAAACCCAACGGCCCCACAGAAGAAGGGACGTTCCCCTTCTTGAAAAAGTTGCAAAGCTTGAAACTTATTAGTATTCTTCCGCCTTAAAAAATAGGCCCGCCCGCCGGGCCCCGCGGGCGCCCGCGCTCGATGACCTCTGCGCCCGGGAGCGCGGCCGGTGACCCGAACTGCTGGCCGGGGAAGGGCGGGGCTGGGACGTGAGCCTGAGGCCTGGGACTGGAGCCGATGCCGTCAGGGGTGATCCCCTAAGTGGGGGTGGGGGTGGGGGGCTCCACTGAGTCGAAATGGTGCCACCCGGCCAGAGAGTGGGGACAGGACGGAAGTGTCTCCAGTGGGTGCCTTCACTTCTGAAACTGGCCGGGGTATTTTGTCAAATTCCCCTTTGCTCTCTTATTTTTTTTTTTTTATTAAATAAAATCAAAAGTGGAAAAGCAGAAGTAATAACTGACACCACAAAAATACAAAGGATTACAAAAAAAATTATTATGAATGACTGTATGCCAACAATTGGATGATGTGGAAGAAATAGATGAATTCATAGAAATATACAATCTTCCAAAACTGAATCAATCCCGCCCTTCCTTCCCTCCGGCGGAGGTGGGGGAAGGGGAGTCGTTCCGTTTAACCCTGAGTTCCCCGAACCCACTCAATTTTGCTAAATTGGCAGTTCGGTAATTCCTCCTTTTACTTTCCTTCCTCTGGCTCACTCCCTTCCCTTATACCCAAGTGTGGTTCACAATGCAAATTGGAGGGAGCCTTCACCCTAACCTCTTCCTGCTCCCCACTCTTTTCATCCCTTTATGTTGCTTTCCATTGACCTCTGCAAATTTTGCAATGGGGGAGGGATTTTTTAAATTGCATTTGCACAAAGTTAGGTATCTGGGCAGGCAAGGGGGGAGGTAGGGAGGGAATGGGGAGCAGGCCCCGCCCCTACCGCCCTTTGCAAATAAAAATCTAGAAGGGGGGGGAGGAGCAGGAAGTGGCGGTGCGAGGGTTGCTGCACAGCTAGCAGAGCCGAGGTCCGGACGGCAGCGCGTGCCCCGAGCTCTCC
>NW_005370875.1:268426-286648 GCF_000412655.1 Myotis brandtii | reverse complement strand
CCTACATCAACAACCTCATGGCGGACGGGACCTGTCAGGACGCGGCCATCGTGGGCTATAAGGACACGCCCTCCATCTGGGCCGCTGTTCCCGGGAAAGCCTTCGCCAACATCACGGTACTGCGAGGCCTCCACGGTCCGGGTACTGGCCGAGCTTGGACTCTGAGGGAGGGACTTGTGTGGCGGCGGGTGCGGTCTGGGAAGGGCTGCGAAAGGCCGAGACCCGGTCCTTGCCCTGGAAGCGGCGCGAATGGCGGCTGCACGTGAGGGTCCCTCGGCAGCCCCCTAAGTGCTACGCACTTCCGCCTCGTTCAGGGCGGGGCGGGCACGCGCTGCAGTTCCAACCGGGGATTGTGATTGAGAAGGGACTGTGGGACCCTTGGACCCCCGAGCTCCACTTCCGGCCGCCAACTCATGCCCCCTCCACCATTGTTCCCCCTTATGCGGGAGGGAGCGTGGTCGGGGTTCCATGCTGGTCCTCTGTGGGCTCCCTGCCCCTCCCAACTTGGTTGGAAAAGACTGGGCCGCCTCATGTCCCCAACTCCCCTCCCCAAGTCTGCGTGGTGGACTTCAGCATTCCTGTGAGACCAAATCCGGAAGTCCCCTCGCCCTCCCTTCCCGCCATCCTGCGGGGCCTGCAGCAGGGGAACTTTGTGAGAAGTTCTAGGGTAGTATAAGGAATGACCCCTGCTGTCCCCATCACTGCCTCCCGGGTCCACACTGCCCGGAAGTGGGGAGGGGGAGCGGAAGTTCAAATTGGGGGGGAGGGGATTTCCGGGCGGGAGGGGACCGGATGTGGGGATTTGGGGTGTAAGGGGGAGGGGTGGAAAGGTTCCTTGGGGTATCTATACCCGAGAGCTGGCGTGCTGGGTCCATCCCAGGTTCCCTTTTAGAAGTTTTCCAACTTCCCCGGAAAGCCCCCAGGGATCTGCTTCCTCATCTTGGGGCATAGGTACCTGGACCTAAACTCTAGGTTACTTGGAGACCCAGGCGTCCGGGCCCCTAACAACTCCTTCAGAACCTTTGACCAAATAAGGACAAAGTTGCTTCTCCGGCTTTGCCCGCCCCCTCTCTTCCCCTATTAGCTTCTGCTTTTCCTGAAGGAGGGTTCTGAGCATCCAAAAGGCTCCCCACTCCATTCCACTCCACTTTCCTCACTGGCTTTTGGCCCTTTATTTCCTGGGTTTGCTAAGTCTCCAGAGGAATATGCCATCTCTTCATGTTACCATTCTCTGGGTTTGAGGATCCTGATCTTTTTGTGCACTAACTTCCAGAAAGTCCTAAGAGCTTCTCAGCTTTCATAGATGAGTACAAAGCACTTAACACACACACATTTCCTCTCCTGAGAAGTAGGTATGCCCTTGGAGAAGGTGGGAACCTTGGTGTACTAACTTGAGTGCTTGGTTCCCCTTCCAGCCAGCTGAAGTTGGTGTCCTGGTTGGCAAAGACCGGGCAAGTCTGTGCGTGAATGGGCTGACAATCGGGGGCCAGAAATGTTCTGTGATCCGGGACACGCTGCTGCAGGAAGGGGAGTTTAGCATGGATCTTCGTACCAAGAGCACTGGGGGAGCCCCCACCTTCAACGTCACTGTCGCCATGACTGCCAAGAGTGAGTTTTCTGAGTCTTATCTTTCTGTAATCTGTAGCTCCAATATCCCTAATGTACATCCTTCTATGAATCTTTTGGGTTCTTCTGTGTGGTTCCCCAGTATGAAGGAATCAGAGCAGCCTTCTCCCAGCCTGCTGGGTATTTAGGATATTGGATAGTCCCTCCAGTTCTTAGTTCCTCATCTTAAAATATAAAGAAATTGACTATATTACCTCTTCAGTTTTTTCCTACTTGAGCCTTTTCAGATGAGAAACTCCTTTTTGGGAGGAGGCAGACTGTTTTGTTAAAATTTGGAGTTGGCAGGCTCATCCATATCCATTTCTAGCCTGAACAGGAGTCAGGTCTATAAGCCTTTGACCCCTAAATTTTAGTGTTCTGCTTCCAGTCTTTTAGCTTGGACCTCCCCCCCACCCCGCCTTTTTTTTCTTCTTTTTTGAAAAGCCCTATTGTTTCAGGGTGACTGACAGCCTAGCCTGCCTGTGTGTGTGTGGAGGGGTGGGGTTTGGGAGATGAGGTTGGGTTACAGCCCCCAGGGCTGGACAGCTGCTCAACAGCTGGCAGGGGGTAGCATTGTGACACCTGGGTCCTAGCCTCCTCTCTCTTTCCTCCAGCGCTAGTCCTGCTGATGGGCAAAGAAGGTATCCACGGTGGTGTGATCAACAAGAAATGTTATGAAATGGCCAACCACCTGCGGCGTTCCCAGTACTGACCTCGTCTTTCCCTTCCCCCTACCACTCCCCACTGCTTTGGCACTCTCCTTCCCAAACACACACATATACCATTTTTATTTTTTGGGCCATTACCCTATACCCCTTATTGCTGCCAAAACCACATGGGCTGGGGGCCAGGGCTGGGCGGAAGACACCTCCCCCTACCCATACCCCTCCCGTGTGTGGTTGGAAAAAAATTTTTGTTTGTTTTTTTCTGAATAAAAAAGATTCTAACAAGGTGCTGTGTGGTTTTAGCCTGAGTGGAGGGCAGTCATTAGGACATGCCTCCTTTATCCTTGTTTGGGGTTGGGAGCAGGAAGGGTTGAAGCACTACAGAGTCTGGGACTGAGCACCTGCCTCAGGCCTATCTGGCCGCCTGTTTCTAGCCCTAGGTGCAGGTGCTAGTTGAATTAGTGAATAATGGAATAGAGCCATCCAGACCATAGAATGGGTCCCAGCCTGCGGGCAAGGCAGGGACAGTTGAGTCATCCTGTGGGTGGGGCTCCCTCTCTCTGACTCAGAAAATGCTGGGGCTATCCCCATGATTAGGTTAGTCTCTTCCAGAACTCCCTTGCCCCTTTATACCAAAAAAGGGGGCAATTTCCCAAGTGGGTAAGAGGTTCATTTGTGTGAGAATGATCTTCCCCTTCCTTAGTCAACAAAAACAATTTTATTAACCCAGTAATTGAAGACCCAGTCCCTTTGTACCAACCCCTTCAAAAGGATGGGATTGGGTAAGGGAGAAACCCAGGGTAGAAATATCCCCTATTCTTCAACATAGAAGGCTAGAGAAAGGCTGTGCAAAATAGGTAATCAGGGTGGGGGTGACAAGGGTTATTAGACTAGGATGGCAGCTGAGGAGGGTAAGGGAGGAGAGGGTACGGGATCTATTGAAGACTCAGGAAAAACAAGTGGGGCTGGGGCTAGGGAGCCAAAAGAGGTGGGCGTTGTAGGGCTAGAGCCCAGAAGTGGGGTCCGCTCTGAGGCAGGATGGTCCCTTGGTTCCCCTTCCTCATCACCATCTTGTCCCTGAGTTTCTTCCTCCTGCTCCTCATCCCCAGGACCTCGATGGACAGGCTGCTTGCAAATGGGGCAGGTCTTCCGGGTCTGAGTGAGCCAGGGGTCCACACAGCGGCTGTGATAGGCTGCCGAGAGGAATGAAGTGAAACAACATGCCTGCTGGTAGAGTGGGACATGGGCACTGAAACTGAGGGCCTCACCATGTGCACAGGGGAGTACCCTCAGCTTGTCACCATCCACATACTCATCCAGGCAGATGGCACAGACATCGTACTGGTCTCCTGGGGGCGGAAAAAAGGAGTCCTTTTATTCAGGCACTTTGGACCAGGGCCCCTAAGCACTCACTCTGGGAAGCCTGTAGGTAGCTAACCCTTGCAAGTTATTTTCCCTGGTTCTACAAAGCCAGTGGAATAGCTAAGACTGGGACTTGCAGGATAAAGCCAAGGTAGAACACAAGGAACTGAGGTTTAGAAGGGACAAAGAAAAGCAGAGGTAAGAAGGGAAGTGGGTTTTATCTGGGGAGGGGTGTGGGTGGAGATAACCGCAGTGGGAGGGGTGGAGATGAGGGTAGGGCTTCTACTATTGCCTTATTTGGGCATGGAGACTCCTGGGCCGAAAGACCTAGCCCCTCCTCACCTGTTCTCAGAGTAAATCCTGCCCACTCCTTCATTTATGTTCTCTCTTATAATCAAGGTTGGTCCTCATCTTTTCCCCCCAACTACTCCATTAGTCATCTTTACTTCTCATCTGCTCTGTTCCTATCCTGTCTTCATTATATGTGTGGGTAAAAAGAGGAAAGGTGCCTGGCTGGTGTGGCTCAGGTGAGTTGTCAACCCATGAACCAAGAGGTCACTGGTTGGATTTCTGTTCAGGACACATGCCCAGGTTGTGGGTTTGATCCCCAGTAGGGGGGTGCAGGAGGCAGCCAATCTATGTTTCTCAAACCGATGTTTCTATCTCTATCCATCTCCCTCTCTAAAAGAGGAAAGGTGGCATCTCAGGCTGACATCTCCCTGCCATCTTTCTTTGTCCCTTATCTCCTGGGCTCAAACTCCTTCAGAACCACACACTATGGGGAAGGCCTTCTGCTCCCCTATCCCCCTCACCCTTCTGATAGTCATGTGTCGGAATCTGTTTAAGTTGCTCTTTCGTCAGTCGGTTCCGCTGGAGCCGTTTCCGGTGCTGGATACAACGAACTATCTGGGGAAAGGAAGTGGATGGATCAGATCAGCCTTAGGGAACAAAACTGGACAATCCAGTACAAAGCATCCCCATTACTAAACCCCAGAGCCAGTCTGGTTTTAAAGGCCCCAGCTCTCCCCATCATGCTCCCTGAGCTACTCACCATCACTGCTCCCATGGCCAAAACCAGCAGTCCCACAATCCCTGTGAAAGGGATGAGGTAATAACCCAATGGGAAAGTACTGTCCGGGACCAGAAGCACCCGAGCCCTGGGAAAAGGAAGATCAGTATCAGAGGGGCAGGAAAAGCAAAGTGACAAAGGAAGAGAAAAAGTAACGGACTCTGGATAAGGCCCATGGATGGAAAAGGGGTGGAAAGTCAAGAGACAGAAGGGCCTGAGGCTTGGGCTCCAGATTGGCATGAAAGTGCTAAAGAAAGAGTGGGAAAGAGGGACACATCCTACCCCTTCTCGTAGACAAAGAGGGCACGCAGGTACTCGGAGCTCCTCTCCCCAATAAACACAGACGGGATCCAGATCTGTTGCTGGATTTCCTCTGCAGGGATCAGGGCATTCATTACACTGAGGACTCAACCCTCTACTCAAATGCTTTGGTAATCCTAGCATTTGGTTCTTTTGTGCCATCCCACCCAAAGATTGACTTCTTTCCCCTAATTCTCTAGCCCAGTGGTCGGCCCGCACAAAATACGTGTGGGTGCGCACATACAGTGTGATTGAAACTTCGTGGCCCATGCACAGAAGTCGGTATTTTGTGGAAGAGCCACACTCAAGGGGCCAAAGAGCCGTGTGTAGCTTGCGAGCTGCAGTTTGCTGACCACTGCTCTAGCCCATCCACCATCTCTTAAGTCTGAGCTCTACTGAAAACCCAGCCCTTCAGGTCCAACCTTACCACTATTCCACACCATGTTCAGAAGTTCATTGGAATTCACATTGTGTACCACGGCTGCACCATACCCAGCTTTCTGAGCATTCAGGACCTATGGAGACAAGACAGGATAAGGAGCCATTATGGGTCTTATCTCCCTTCATTCCTGGTGCATTTTTTTACCCTCAGATTCCCAGCTCCCACTCCATATTCAGCAACCTTGAGGTCAAAGTTGCAGTCGAATCTTCGAAGCAGTGCAATAAAGACTGACCCGTTGACCGGGGCTGGGGGTGGTGGGGCAATGGGGCTGCAGGCATTGGCTGGGTGAGCCTCCACAAGAAAGCCCTGGAGAAGAGAAGTAAACAGTTGGATTTCACCTCCCTAGGTTCTGCTCTCCATAGGGCCCACCAAGCACACTGGCCCCCACATACATGTTCTCTATCTACTTCCTTCTCATTCCTGGGGTCTGAGCATTCCACCTAAGTCAGAAATCTACCTCTTCTCAGCTTCTTGAATATGAAAATATATCAAACAACATCCTTTTACCAGACCATCCCTTTATCCCTCTCCATGTCCCAGATGAGCTAACCTATACCCCATACTCCAATTCTCTAATTCAAATTCTGCATTCCAGTTTCCCACTGATTGTACATCAACTCTCCACTTATCCATGTCACTTTCTCTCAAGTTCCATTTCACACTCCCCTCTCCAGTACATACTCATACAGAACATACTCCTCTCTGTTAAAAAGAAGCGGCAACACACACAAAATATAAATAAAAAAGAGGCAACAGGGCCCTGACCTGTTGGTTGGAGTGTCATCCCATACACAAAAAAGGTCACAGGTTCCATTCCCAGTCAGGGCACATACTAGGTTTCAGGCTCAATCCCTGGTGTGTATGGGAGGGCAGTGATTGATGTTTCTCTCCCTTCCTCTCTAACATCAATTTAAAAAATGGAGTCACTTGTGCTAAGCCCCATGTCACCAAACTGAGACTTAATACCGAACTTAATTACAGTTTCAGCCACTCCCAGGAATGGAATCATAAGCCATTCTGGAATTACCTGGTCAGCACTAGTGAAGTAATCTGCCTGATAGACCCCCTGCCATTACCGAAAGGTGACCTTGCCAAAAACAACCAGCTCTTTGCTAATGTAACTCCCTTGTCCTGCTCCCTTCTGCCTTAAAAGTCTTTCAATATGTACAATTCTTTGGAGTTACTTTCTATTTGCTACATGGGTTATTGCCCAATTCATAAATCATTGGATAAAGCCAGGAAGGTCTTTAAAATTTACTCGGTAGAATTCTGTGTGTTTTTTAGAATGTGTTTTTATTGATTTTAGAGAGAGAGGAAGGGAGAGGGAGAGACAGAAATATTAATGAGAAACATCATTGATTGGCTGCCTCCTGCACAGCCTTGACCGGGGGATGGAGCCCACAACCGGCATGTGCTCTGACTTGGAATGGAACCTGTGATCTCTCTGCATGGGTCAAGGCTTAACCACTGAGCCACACCTGCCAGGCTAGAATTTTGTTTTTTAACACCTCTCTTTAATTTTCCAATTACCCATCTTACAAACAATTACACTGATATCTATGGCCCAATTTTTGCTGTGTGGGCATCTTTGTGATTAAGTACTACAAAATTTCTTTATCTAATTTAATCCTCACAATAGCCCTGTGAGATAACATCTATTATTATCACATGGTAAAGTAAAACTGAGGCTCAGAGAGATCAACTTGTCCATGATCATATAAACCAATAACTGACCCCAGAGATTCTACTGTAAACACCACTTCTCCCTGCCTTTTATCTTGATCCACTTTCAGTCTCCCTCACAGGGTTCAGATTTCTTAGGGTAGGCTTGGTCTTCTCCCTCTAGATTCTGGATTCCACGCTAGATGTGCTAATGCACTTTCTCACTCAACTCTTCCTACCTCTAGCTTCATCCAAGGGTATGTATGGCTCCTCAATCCCTATCCTGGATGGGAGGTTTAAGGAAACAGAAAAGAGAAAAGAAAATTACCTGAAGTCCCTCCTGGCTCAAGGCAGAACCAAAGAGAGCTGGGAGGTCTGCAAAGTCCATGCTGGTATTGTGGTCCGAGGTCTGCGGACAAAAGATTGCATGTTCCCCTTCAGCCTGCAATCTCTCCCTCAAGCGCCCTTCCCCCAACTACCCCTTTGACTCACCGCTCGAATGAGACCCCGGATGGGGGCCGCTCCCCACAGCACAGTGGCCACAACTACAGGAAGCGAGAAGGCCGCAGAGTGCATGGCAGCGGGAAGGGAGAGGCTGAGGCCCCGGCGCCCTGGTAGCAGGAGCAGAAGCGGAGTTCTGCGCCCTCTCCGCCCCTCCAGGATCCCAGGGGTCCAACCACCCCCAGGTTCCACTTCCCAGCTACATGGAGATACGGGGAAGGAACCCCGGCTCGGGGAATGAAATATCCAAACCGTTTAGTGGACCTAGGAGGGAGACACTAAATGTAGCCTTCCCTAGTATGAGGATAAAACGGGGAAAGGAGAGGGAGGTAAACACCGGTGACAGAAAAACTTCTGGGAGGGTGGGGGCGCTCAAAGAGGTGGGACTTCCGGCCAGGTGGGCCGTCTTCCTAGGTCCTGGAAAAGGGTTTCCGGTAAAGAAAGTCAGGCCGCTTCCAGCATTGGACGCTCAAGATGAAGGACTTCCGGTCCTAAAAGGCCGGTTAAAAGAAAGGTTAGAGGTGGAGGGAGTGCCTGTGGAGATGAAGGAAGCACTGAAGTTCCAGAAGACGACCTAGTCGTTCCCCTTTTACAGCCCGAATCCTGGAGCTGACCAGTTTACAAACCTCTCTTCCCTGTGGCCGCTGCCGCTGTCGCGGTACCTTCAGGTCTCGCGAGAGACCTCATCACAGTTCCCTCCCACCTGCTGAAACTTGCTGTATCTATCGCGAGATACCGCCTAACTCTGGCTAGCCTAGTTTACCCGATCTCGCGAGATCTTCAACACCCTCTCTATTTTCCCGCGATTCCAACTTGGTAAAAATTGCGCCTATGCTCTGACTTCCGAAATCAGCCACACCCCTTCGCAGTACATCTTTGGGCTCCTCCTTAAGCTCCGCCTTACTCCCGGCCACCTTTGCGCTGCGCGCCTGCGCCATCATCCCCGTGGTTCTGGACCCCGAGCCGCCGGCCTGTGCGCGCGCGCCCTCGCCCCTGTTGCGCGTGGTGTCACCTTGGGCGCGAGCGGGGCCGCGCGTGCACGGGACCGGGTGTCCAGGGCTATCGAGTAGCGATGGCGGCGACGGCGAGTCCCGGGGCCGGCGGGATGGACGGGAAACCCCGTACGTCCCCTAAGTCGGTCAAGTTCCTGTTTGGGGGCCTGGCTGGGTAAGCGCAGGCCCTAGGGATGGTAAAGAGGAGGAAGGGACGGGTGCAAGTAACCGGGCCCAGTTCATCTTGGGGTCTGTTGCAGTGTACTGAGCCGGCACGGGGTCAGCGCCGTCCTCAGTGTTCTTCGAGGTTCTTGATGGGATACCAGGATATTTTTACCCATTGCAGGGCCCTTACTAGGCTGCATGCGGGGTCCTTGCACGGCTCCCGCTGGGCGGCCACCTGAATTTCTCAACCCATTGCTTGGCTCTGCCAGGTTTATGGAGTTCCAGGTCATTGCATGGCTCTTGCCGGTCCTGAATACCCATGCATGCAGTCCCAAGTCACTGCTTGACCCCCTTGGAGTTGCATGGAGCACTTTTCATTGCATGCTGGATCATTGGACTGTTAGACCCATTGCTCCTGATACACGCATAGACTTATACTCATGTCCAACGACCTCCTGAACATTTAGTCAATCGAATGGCAGGCCCTGCCCCTTGTGACTTGTTGCCAGGCACCAGTAGGCACTGGTAGATCTGGGACACTTTGACTCTACCCCTGTCTTCCCCCAGGATGGGAGCTACCGTTTTTGTACAACCCCTGGACCTGGTGAAGAATCGGATGCAGCTGAGCGGGGAAGGAGCCAAAACGCGAGAGTACAAAACCAGCTTCCATGCCCTTACCAGTATCCTTAAGGCAGAAGGGCTGCGGGGCATTTACACCGGGTATTGAGGCCACAGGATGGGGATTAGGGTGCGGGTTGGCAGCTCCAGACCTTGGCCTAATAGACTGACCCCTTCACTCCCCAGGCTGTCAGCTGGCCTACTGCGCCAGGCCACTTACACCACCACTCGCCTTGGCATCTATACTGTGCTGTTTGAACGCCTGACTGGGGCTGATGGTACACCTCCCGGCTTTCTGCTGAAGGCCCTGATTGGCATGACTGCAGGTGCAACTGGTGCCTTTGTGGGAACACCAGCTGAGGTGGCTCTTATTCGCATGACCGCCGATGGCCGGTGAGTTCCAGGTCTGAGCCCGCCTCCAGCTCCATTCCTTGGAATCTAGAATTAAGGACTAACTTCTTATCTTCGATCTAAAGCAGAGCATTCACCTGTTCTGGACACCCTTTTTTTGTTCCTGTGGGACAGGATGGTCTGTCCTGAGCTTGGCCTCTCCCTGCCTTCCCACCAGGCTTCCACCTGACCAACGCCGTGGCTACAAAAATGTGTTTAATGCCCTGGTTCGAATCGCTCGGGAGGAGGGGGTCCCCACACTATGGAGGGTGAGTGAAGGGGCTGGAGACCTGAGGGGTGGGGTCAGGTCCCAGGCATTTCTGAATCCTCTTCCACTCCCCACCCAGGGCTGCATCCCTACCATGGCTCGGGCGGTCGTCGTCAATGCTGCCCAGCTCGCCTCTTACTCCCAATCCAAGCAGTTCTTACTGGACTCAGGTGAGACCTAGAGCTGGGCCCTTAGCTCCCAGCCTGGCCTGAGCCGGGCTCTAGCTGACTGCCACTCCCTGCTCCACCTCCCCCAGGTTACTTCTCTGACAACATCTTGTGCCACTTCTGTGCCAGCATGATCAGTGGCCTGGTCACTACTGCTGCCTCCATGCCCGTGGACATTGTCAAGACCCGGTGAGTCTGCAGACCTGGGCCTGGAGAAGGAAGGGAGGGCCCCCGTTAGGTCTCTCATGCCCCTACCTCCTCTCCTTCAGGATCCAGAACATGCGAATGATTGACGGGAAGCCGGAATACAAAAACGGCCTGGTGAGGAAACAGGGCTGGGGGCTTGGGCTGGAGGATTGGATGTCCTGGGAAAACAGTGAGGGTCGCTGGGTATGAGGGCCAGGGCCCCAGAGGCCAGGTCCTAGCCCCAGTGTCCTGCCCACCTGCCTGTCTAGGATGTGCTGGCAAAGGTCGTTCGCTACGAGGGCTTCTTCAGCCTGTGGAAGGGATTTACACCGTACTATGCCCGCTTGGGCCCCCACACCGTCCTCACCTTCATCTTCTTGGAGCAGATGAACAAGGCCTACAAGCGTCTTTTCCTCAGTGGCTGAGGCAGGCGAGGGGCCTGGAGCCAGTGTGCTGGGCTCCCACTCGCCTGCTGCTCCTACAGTCAGTGTGCCCCTGGGGGGCTGGACTGCTGCCCTGGGCCCCTCTATTTATTTTCCCTCCACAGTGTGGTTCCTTCCTCTGCGGTAAAGGAGTTTGGTCTGCCCTCCCCCTGCTCCAGCTCACCCTGCTTGTCCTGATCTTCATGACCTCTCTGTCCCTGGCTGTGCCTTGGGGGAAGCTGAGAAACTCCCTGAGAATGTCCAGCCTCCTCTGGGTGTGAGTTTCACGTCACCTAGGACAGCAGAAGATCCCCCTTCTCAGTAGCGAAACCAAGGCAGAGCTGAGGGACTAGAGAGCGAGGGAGCTGTCAGGATGGTCGGAGGGTCTGCAGTGAGAGGACATAATCAATAAATTGGATTTCCTCCACTTCCCTGAGGACATTGTAATTGGATTGATAACACTACCCCCAAATTTGAAGAGTTGTGAGGGCTGGAGGAGGGGGGAGACTGGACAAAGAAGTGATGCCCCTGGAGAACATCAACTGGAATTTTTAAGAAAAACGATGAAAGAAAAAGCACCTGCTGGTTTTATGAAAGTGCGATGTAAATCAGTCTCACTGTGGCAGCTGACTGGGTGAGGAGAACCAAAACCCAAGCACTGTGTCTTGCTTCCCAGCCACTCGGCCAAGAATGTGACAGATGCACAAGTCAGCACAAGTCAGCTCATGTAATCCCCGGGAAAGCCTCGGGTCTGGTGACTGCTTCTGTGGCCTAAAGAGGGAGGGAATAAAGAGTATGAGAAGAGAAGGCTGACTTGTGTGTTGGGGGGAGGGTGGGGGGGGGGGGGGAGCACAGGAGCCAGACTCCCAAAGCCTGGAGTTTGAGGAACCCGAGACTTGATCTGGGCACTAGGTTGGGGAGAGTGACTGCCTTGTCTGCGTGACTCCCAGACCCTGGCCTCTAGGAGCCCCCAAAGCTCTTGGGGCATAAAAGGGTATGAGAAGGTCAGCTGGAAGGAGGGTTGGGCAGTATGAGGTCTGAAGGCTTGTGAGCCAGGCCAGGGGACAGGCAGGCAGCAGGTGGGAACTGTCCTCTTGGCAGAGCCTCTTGATAGAAGTGGAGCTCAGCATCCTGGCATCGTGCTGGGCCCTCCCACCTCTGCCTGTCTTTAGCTGCTCCATGTACATGCTGGCCTGCGCCTTGTGGCCACTTTGAGACACTTGGGGTCTGAGTCTTATACTTAAGGAATTCCAAGTCCAGAGGGGAAGATAGCACAGGAGCAGTTCGGGTTGCTGGGAGTGTAGCAATAGGCTGGTCTGGGTAACTTGGAGCACCCGGCTTTGCTTGGGGGAGGAGAGACCTGTGCACTGTAGCAGACTGACTGGGGAAGTGGGGCGAGGCAGTTCTGGCTGACATGACAGCAAAGGCTTAGAGGGGAAAGGGCGGGGAGCAGGTGCAATAGCCGGGACACAGGTGGTGAAGTTTTTGTGAGATGGAGCTGAAGTGTTCAATGGATCAGTGCACAGAAGTCCTTGATTGTCATGCTCAGGAGTTTGTCCTCTACCCAGGGAAGAGTTTAGAGCAGGAGAAATTCAGTTGGGTTTTCGAGTTAAGAAGATTCTTCCAGCACCATCTGGGAGAGGGGGGTCTTCTCATTCTCTGGGCCCCAAGCCTAGGTTTGTGCAGGAGGCAAGGTAGGACAGGGCCCCATCAAATGTGGTGAGGAGAACGGGAGAATGTGGCACAAGGTGAGAGAAGTGGGTTCCATTAGCATGTGTCCTAGCTTGAGAGTAGGAAACGGACTACTCGGTAAAACCCACACCTTTCCTCTGTCCCACTCACCTGAACAGCGCAGGAAAGCTGCATTCCTGAGGCTGCAGGTGAGAGCAAGCACCCACCTTCACTCCTAGTGCTGCGGGCCACAGGCAGGCCTCGGTGGTGTTACTAACCTCCAGGGAAACGTATGGTTCTTGATCTGGAACTGGTGCTTGGGGTGGCCTGGAGGGTGGTCGCCCCTGGAGGAGACAAGTAGGCACCCCAAGCAGGAGAAGTGCAATGTAAGGCTAGATCTTTTTGGGTGAGTAGTGCAACTAGAGTGGGGGTAGCTGGAGCCTTGGGAATGCCAAGGACAGGTGTCCCAGCCACTCTTCCTCTCCAAAAGAACTTAATTTTTCTTTTTGAAATTATTTTTTATTATACAAATAATATGGTGATAGAAAATGCCAAGCAGAGGAAAGGAAAACCATATTTATACCACCCCAAGACAGTCAGGGTTCACATCTTGATAAATCTCTAAATTTTCAATACAGATAAATGTGAGGGCCACTATTCTATTTTTTAAAAATATTTTTATTGATTTTTTTTTTTTTTTTTAGAGAGAGGAAGGGAGAGGAATAGAGAGGTAGAAACATCAATCACTGATTGGCTGCCTCCTCCATGCCCCACACTGGGAATTGAGCCCACAACCCAGGCATGTGCCCTGACCAGGAATTGAACCATGACCTCTTGGTTTATAGGACAATGCTCAATCGCTGAGCCACACCAGCCAGGTTCTATTCTGGTTTTTATTTGCTTTTATCTAAAACTTCCCCAAAGTAGTAATAACCTAGTGGTCTGACACCCCCACCTACATCCAGTGTTTTTTTCTATGAACCACCCACTCCATCTCACTTCCTCTCCTGGCTTACTGGTTTTGAGGTTATGTTCCTGTGGTATGAAGGGAAGGCTTCTGATAAGAAAGTAATTAAGACCTCCCCCTGACCCTGTGATTTTCACTAGCCCCCACCCCCCACTAGATCCCAATAAGAAAGCCCATGAGAGCCTCTCAAAGTCCCCACATCACCCAATCTCAGAGGCTGTGGCCAGAGTACCTAATGCCCACTGTATCCAGCAGGTCCTGACCACGACCCAGACTCAGGGCTGAGGGCCGCCGTCCTGCCACCAGAGGCCCCACACGGCCGTTAGGCCGGATCCACAGGAAGAGGCTGGAGCGGAAAGTTGGGAGTGATCCTTGGAGGAAAAGCAGCCAGGCCCGGGGCACAGCCACTTGCCTTCCCCTCTGCAGCTCCAGATGTGTGGTGTGCTTGGCTGTGGTCAGGGGAACAGGCTGGCCAAAGTCCAGGGCCTGCGCTTTCATGTGCCGGACCCAGATCAGCAGCAGGATGAGGACCACAGAAGCAAACAGGAGCCAGAGGAGACCCAAGATGTAGAAGCCCAGGGGGAGGAGACAGCAAAAGTCGGGGTTGAGAAAAGGGTCGTTTCTGGAGCTATCCACATTCCCTTGAGCCAGTCCTCGGACCTTTTCGGGGTCGAAAAAGTCAGAGATGATTGTTGTGGATTTTAAGGGAGAGAGGGAGGTGGGTTCTGTGGTCAGTTCTGAAGTGGTCTGGAGTGTGCTGGGTTCTGAGGTTATGGGTTCTGAGGTGGTTGGAGTTGTGGTTTCTGGGGTGCTCGGGGTTGTGATGGGTTTTGGGGTGGTCAGGGTCGTGGTCTCTGGGGTGGTCGGGGCTGTGGTGGGCTCTGGGGAAGTTGGGGCTGTGGTGGGCTCTGGGGTGGTAGGGACTGTGGTGGGCTCTGAGGTGGTCGTGGCTGTGGTGGGCTCTGGGGTGGTCGGGGCTGTGGTGGGCTCTGGGGTGGTAGGGACTGTGGTGGGCTCTGGGGTGGTTGGGGCTGTGGTGGGCTCTGGGGTGGTCGTGGCTGTGGTGGGCTCTGGGGTGGTCGTGGCTGTGGTGGTCTCTGGGGTGGTCATGGCTGTGGTGGTCTCTGGGGTGGTCGGGACTGTGGTGGTCTCTGGGGTGGTCGAGGTTTTGGTGGTTTCAGTCGTGGGTTTTGGAGTGCGGGAGAATGTAATGGATTCTAACATGGTTGAAAATGTGGTCTGTTTCTTAGTGGACTCACGAGTTGGAGGCAAGTAGGGCATTTGGCTGTCTGGAGAAGCAGTAGATTCTGAGTAGAGTAGGCCCCAGTGAGTTGTATGGGCATTGGTGTTGGTGATCACAGCCCTTGTGGTAGGCACCTTCTCACTCGTAGCGCCCTCGTCATATACATCATAGTCTAGGCCATCCACACTTTTGAGAGGGCCACAGTCCTTCCCTACATAGTCAGAGACGGGTGTTGCCATATTGACACATCGCACGCTCTTCACATTGGGGGTCATGGCCTTGTTTTCCGCACCCTCCTTCCATAAGTAGACACTGTCAGCATTGTCTCGCAGCCAGCGACTGAAATAACGGATGCTGCAGTCACAGAACCAGGGGTTATCGTGGAGAAAAGCGAAAGGCAGAAGGCGCTCTCCAAAGAAGCCCTCTGGTATTGTACGCAGCCAGTTTCCTTGGAGGTAGAGGGTGTCAAGCTCCTCCAACCCATCCAGAAGCTCAAGGGGCAGCTCCGTCAACCGGTTTTCAGCCAGATTGAGCTTCTTCAGCTGGGGTGTGGGCGCCAGGAGCCGGGGTGGCAGACTCTTCAGCCTGTTGGAACGCAGGGAGAGCTCATGGAGGTGGCTGAGGCCATCCAGGGCACCAGGAGACAATGAGGCCAGCTGGTTGAAGGAGACATCCAGGGTAGTGAGTGCTGGCAGTGTCTGTCCTAGCGAGGGCAGGCTTTTCAGCTGATTGTGGGGTATTTCCAGGGTCTCCAGCAGTGGTAGTTTCACATCGGCCTGCAGTTCGGTCAGTTGGCTGTCACCCACATGCAGCTGCGTGAGCCTAGTGAGAGGCTCCAGGGACGCCATGGAGAAGGAGCGCAGGGGGTTCTCGCCCAGGCGGAGGATGGTGGTGTCTGCCGGCAAATCCGAAGGCATCGCCTTCAGACCCTGATTGTCACAGTTCACTTCCACCTGGCTGGCCACTCTGGAGACCTCACAGGCGGGGAAGAGATGTGAAAGGCTCAGTAGCAGGAGCAGCAAGAGGAGGAGAGGCATGAGGACCTGTGGGCGAGGGGAGTTTGAGCGGGTGCCTCACTGGCCCCAACATTCTTCCCCCAGGCCCTAGCCCTCACTGAAGCCTCCGGGATCCTTTCCAGAAACTTGGCTCCCACACCTCCCAACCTCCACTCCCCTCTCCTGCCCTTGTCCCCCAAAGCCTTAACTGCTAGCTGCAGGTCCTTGGCTCTCATCCCTCCCTCAGACCCTCTCCCCTCCCCTCCCAGCCCTAACCCCAGCTTACGGGCAGGCAGAAGGACAGGCAGAAAAACCTCCAAAGGCACAGAGCTTCTTCCAGGGTGTGACTCGGTCCTTCTTTCTTCCAGCTCTAGGGAGGGCCTGGTCAGGGGCAGGAAGGGAATGGGGATGGGAGGAAGTGCCAACCTGATAGGGACTCCTGTGACCCAGTGAACACTCTCCCTCCCGGACACAGGCCCTTATCACCCCCTTCCACAGCCTTCCCCCAAGCCCTCCTTTTGGCTCTAATTTCTCCCACTTTCCTTCTACAGCAGGGAGATTGGGAGTGGACTTCTTTAACCACCACCCTCATCCAGCTTTTAGAAACCTCTCCAGCTGCCACTCTCACTTCCCCTCCACAGCTACATCGTTAGAATCGCCTAATTTTAACCCTCACCTCCCTCTGCCTTCTCACCTGACTCTAGGCTGGTTTCACCCCTCCATTGTTTAGCGTTCTTGCCAAGATTGCCAGTGCCCCCAACCCCTCTACAACCACTGGACACTTCTCCATTATTTTCCGCAGCCTGCATACTCACGGTCACACCCACCTCGGGACTCATAACACTAATCTTCCTGGTTTTCCTCTTACCTTTCCGGCTAGCCCTTCCCCATCTCCTTTGTGGATTCTTCTTCCTCTGCCCTTCATGAAAATTAACCAGCACCCCCCCTCCACCCCCTGTAGCAGGAAGAGGCAGGTGGGGAACATTCAAATTCTTTTTTTTAAAAAAAAATATATAAAGTTTATTGATTTTTTTACAGAGAGGAAGGGAGAGGGATAGAGAGTTAGAAACAACAGTGAGAGAGAAACCTCAATCAGCTGCCTCTTGCACACTCCCTACTGGGGATGTGCCCACAACCAAGGTACATGCCCTTGACCGGAATCGAACCTGGGACCCTTCAGTCTGCAGGCCGACGCTCTATCCACTGAGCCAAACCGGTTAGGGCCAGACCTCTCTCTTGAGACCCAAACACATATATCCCACTGCCTTTTGGATTTCTTGAGTGTCCCAAAGACACTAGAACAATATGTTCAAAACAGAGCTCATCTCTCTCCAAGTAACTTATCTGCCTGTGTTGTCCAGCCTGGTGAATGGTACCATTATGCATTTATTTGTCTACTAGCGATTTTCAACCATTTTCATTTCATGGCACACATAAACTAATTACTGAAATTCTGCAGCACATCAAAAAATACATTTTTGCCGATCTGACAAAAAAATAGGTATAACTTTGATTGATTTACCAAAATAATAATAATAATAATAGTAATTACCTACACTTTTTGCTCCAAAGTGACTTTTTAAAAAGTCAGGTGCCATTAAAAAAAAAAAAAAGCCAGATGCCTGTATTTGTAAATAAGGATTTCTGGTACCAAAACTTAACCAATAGTTGCAACCTTATTATGCAACATGATCAACAAGATGCAACTCTATTATACGACATATATGTATGGTTCAAGATGGCATTCACACTGGACTGCTATTGTGTTGGTTATTGATATGCATTTATTTATTTATTTATTTTTCAAAGTAACATCATTTTTATTTTTATTTTTTATTTTATTTTTAAAAAAAATATATTTTATTGATTCCTACTTTAACCACCACCCTCATCCAGCTTTTAGAAACCTCTCCAGCTGCCACTCTCACTTCCCCTCCACAGCTACATCGTTAGAATCGCCTAATTTTAACCCTCACCTCCCTCTGCCTTCTCACCTGACTCTAGGCTGGTTTCACCCCTCCATTGTTTAGCGTTCTTGCCAAGATTGCCAGTGCCCCCAACCCCTCTACAACCACTGGACACTTCTCCATTATTTTCCGCAGCCTGCATACTCACGGTCACACCCACCTCGGGACTCATAACACTAATCTTCCTGGTTTTCCTCTTACCTTTCCGGCTAGCCCTTCCCCATCTCCTTTGTGGATTCTTCTTCCTCTGCCCTTCATGAAAATTAACCAGCCCCCAGACTTTGGTTCTTTGGGCCCCTTCTTTTTGTTATGCTACACAAACCCCTGAGATTATCCTTGTCCATTCCCTTGCATTCAACTACCACTTGTACTCCAGTGACTTTTAAAATTTTATCTCTAGCCCAGACCTCTCTCTTTTAAAAAAAAAAAAAAATTTTGTTGATTTTTTACAGAGAGGAACGGAGAGGGATAGAGAGTTAGAAACATCGATGAGAGTGAAACATCGATCAGCTGCCTCCTGCACACCCCCCACTGGGGATGTGCCAGCAACCAAGGTACATGCCCT
>NW_005370875.1:265938-268052 GCF_000412655.1 Myotis brandtii | reverse complement strand
TACATGCCCTTGACCGGAATCGAACCTGGGACTCTTTAGTCCGCAGGCTGACGCTCTATCCACTGAGCCAAACCAGTTAAGGCAAAAAAAAAACAAAAAACACCTCTTTTTTAATCAATATTTTTTAGAGAGAGAGGGAGAGACACATTGATGTGAGAGTGAAACATTAATCAGCTGCCTCCTGCGTGTCCTCCATTGGGGCTTGAGCTCACAACTCGGGCATGTGCCCTGACCAGGAATTGAATTGGCAACCATTCAGTGCAGGAGATGACGTCCAACCAACGGAGCCACACCAGCCAGGGCATCTTTTGTTCTTTTTTTGTATCTATCTTAGACAAGCAATTTTTTTTTAATTTATTGTTTTTAGAGAGAGAGGAACATCAGTTTGTTGTTCCATTTATGATGCATTCTTTGGTTATTTTTTGGATGTGCCCTAACTGGAACGCAAATCCGCAACCTTGCCATTTCAGGATGACACTCTAACAAGCCAGGGCCAGACCAGCAATTTTTAAAAATATGTTTTTATTGATTTTAGAGAGAAGAAGGGAGAGGGGTAGATAGAAACATCAATGATAGAGAAACATCGATCAGCTGCCTCCTGCACACCCCCCACTGGGGATGTGCCAGCAACCAAGGTACATGCCCTTGACCGGAATCGAACCTGGGACCCTTCAGTCCGAAGGCCGACGCTCTAGCCACTGAGCCAAACCAGTTAGGGCTTTATTTATTTTTAATATATTTTCATTGATTTTAGAGATAGGAAGGGAATTGGAGAGAGATAGAAACATCAATGACAGAGAAACACGGGTTGACACTCAACTACTGAACCACACCTGCCAGGCTGTTGTCATTTTTCTGTTTTGTTTGTTTTTTTGTTAATCCTCACCCAAGGATATTTTTCCATTGATTTTAGAGAGAGTGTTAGAGAGGGTAAGGGACAGAGAGAGAGAAACATCAACGTGTCTCTTTCACATCTATTGGTTGCCTCCTGCATGTGCCCCAACGGGGCTGGGGATCGAGCCTGCAACCGAGGTACATGCTTCACGGGAATTGAACATGAGATCCTTCAATCCATGGGTTAGGGCCAGACCTCTCTCTTGAGACCCAAACACATATATCCCACTGCCTTTTGGATTTCTTGAGTGTCCCAAAGACACTAGAACAATATGTTCAAAACCTCACTCATCTCTCTCCAAGTAACTTATCTGCCCGTGTTGTGTTGTCCAGCCTGGTGAATGGTACCATTATGCATTTATTTGTCTACTAGCGATTTTCAACCGGAAAAGAGGTCAGTGCCCCTGACTAAATAGCCAGGTATAGCATGTTTTAAAAATTCTTGCAGCACACTAGTGTGCCACAGCATACTGGTTGAAAATCACTGGTCTGGCCCAGCCAGTGTGGCTCAGTGTTTGAGTGTCGACCCATGAAACAAGAGGTCCCTGGTTCAATTCCCAGTCAGAGCACATGCCTGGGTTTCGGGCTTAATCCCCAGTAGGGAGTGTGCAGGAGGCAGCTGATCGATGTTTCTCTATCATTGATGTTTCTATCTACCCCTCTCCCTTCTTCTCTCTAAAATCAATAAAAACATATTTTTAAAAATTGCTGGTCTGGCCCTGGCTTGTTAGAGTGTCATCCTGAAATGGCAAGGTTGCGGATTTGCGTTCCAGTTAGGGCACATCCAAAAAATAACCAAAGAATGCATCATAAATGGAACAACAAACTGATGTTCCTCTCTCTCTAAAAACAATAAATTAAAAAAAAATTGCTTGTCTAAGATAGATACAAAAAAAGAACAAAAGATGCCCTGGCTGGTGTGGCTCCGTTGGTTGGACGTCATCTCCTGCACTGAATGGTTGCCAATTCAATTCCTGGTCAGGGCACATGCCCGAGTTGTGAGCTCAAGCCCCAATGGAGGACACGCAGGAGGCAGCTGATTAATGTTTCACTCTCACATCAATGTGTCTCTCCCTCTCTCTCTAAAAAATATTGATTAAAAAAGAGGTGTTTTTTGTTTTTTTTTTGCCTTAACTGGTTTGGCTCAGTGGATAGAGCGTCAGCCTGCGGACTAAAGAGTCCCAGGTTCGATTCCGGTCAAGGGCATGTACCTTGGTTGC
>NW_005370875.1:254856-265907 GCF_000412655.1 Myotis brandtii | reverse complement strand
TGGGCACATCCCCAGTAGGGGGTGTGCAGGAGGCAGCTGATCGATGTTTCTCTCCCATAGATGTTTCTAACTCTCTATCCCTCTCCCTTCCTCTCTGTAAAAAATCAATAAAATATATATTTTTTAAAAAGAGGTGTTTTTTTTTTAAAGAAATAAAAGAACAAAAACAAAGACAAAATGAGCCCTAGTTGGTTTGGCTCAGTGGATAGAGCGTCAGCCTGCAGACCAAAGGGTCCCAGGTTCGATTTTGGTCAAGGGCACATGCCTCAGTTGCAGGCTCCTCCCCCAGCCCGGGCCCTGGTTGGGGTGCATGCAGGAGGCAACCAATCGATATGTTTCTCTCACATCAATATATCTCTCTGTCTTTCCCTCTCTTCCACTCTCTCCAAAAATCAATGGAAAAATATCCTTGGGTGAGGATTTAAAAAAAAAAAAAAAAAAAAAGACAAAATAAAACAAAAGCCCAAAGGAGGAAAGAGAACAACAGAAAGAAAGAAAATACTGGTCTAGCCATTCAATCAATATAAACAAAATCCCTGATCGTTATCCTTAACTCCTCCCCTCCCTCATCCGCACATCTAACTTGTCACCAAATTCCATTGATTTTACCTCCTAATCACTTTCAAATCCACTTTTTTTTCTTTTCCTACTGCCACCATTTCTAGTCCAGGGTGCCATCTTCTCTCTACTGCTTCACCGAAACAGCCTCCCATCTGGTATCCTAGCTTTCTGACTTCCCTTTCTCCCATTCTCCACTGAAGCTGTCTTTCAGAACTTCAGATTTGCTCAAATACTTCACTGCTTACTCATCAATGGCTCTTTACCGGAGGAAGTCTAAGACCCCTCACATGACCTATAGAGTCCTATGCGATCTGATCCTTGCCTACCTCTCCAGCCCCATCTCTTATCACATGACCTATAGAGTCCTATGCGATCTGATCCTTACCTACCTCTCCAGCCCCATCTCTTAACACTAGACCATTTTCTTTCTTGTGCCTGGACTCTCTCATCTCTTACGTCCTCCTGTGTAACTCTTACTTATATGGAAAGTTCCAGTCCAGAATTCCTTCATCTAGAAAGCTTTTAGGACTTGCCAACATCAGGTTAGGTGCCTATTTCAGAGATCCAGCCACCATATCCTAATGATTAAAATGTCCTACCTACTATACCCCAGAAAGGGCATGAGTCTGCCCTTGTCTATTTGCCATTGGTGACTGGACAAGGGGTGGACACGAGCCAGATGCAGTTAGTCCATAGTCTTGCCATTTATATATTTGCAAAAAGTATTTGAAAATGTGGAGAAAAGGAGACAGCAAACAGCAGGAAGTGAGGCAGAAAGTTGTATAGAGAGAGATTACGATGTGGAATAAGGCCCTGAGGCTGTTGGTTTTTGCTGCGTTAGTAACAGGGTTTATAGTGGTAAGCAGCAGAAGATGATCTGGTTAATTTAGGCTGAAAGGAATGTATTAAAAATACATTGGCTACTTTACAGATTTGTCATGAGGGCTAGAGAACCAAACTTGGAACTGTGTAGCCAGGACAGTGCCCAGAACTAGGCTGCAGAACCAGTCTGGTGAGCAAAGCTCTGCTCCTGCTGCAAGACCAGGTCACTGAAGCTTGGACTGCTCCAGCTGCCGAGCCAGGGACTCAGTGTTTACACAACCTCCCGCTGCAGAGAGAGAGAATTCTGTGCCACTGCTACTCTTTGTGATACTAACTCCTGAATCAACATCTGGTGTGACCTGATTGATCGTGTGCCTGTGACTCCGTGGGTCAGTGAAAGCAAGTATCTGATATTTCCAGCTTTTGTCATAGGAACCAAGTTCTGCTTCTCCAAGGATTCATAAGTTGAAGGATTTTTGCAGTCATAGGTAAGAGATTCATGTGCTTTGGCACCTGCTGAAATGATCCTATATTTTATTTTCTTCCATGTCAGTGTCCTTAATTTTTTTTCCAATTTTGCATCTTTGAATGCTTGGGATGAACCCTATGTGGCCATTATGAATTTTTTTTTTTTAGTATAATTCTAGGTTGGTTTGCTCACATTTTATTTAAAACTTTTACATCTACATTAGAAAATAAGAACGGTCCAAGTTGATGTCAGCATCATGATTAAGATGACTCCATTGTTGCTCCACTTAAACTTGCAACAGGTCATACAACTATAACTCAGTAAAGGATCCTTGCTTAACACAAACACACCTGGAAGATTCAGGACATTAGAAGGTGGGCGTATTGAAATAAGTAGGGGAAGTGGCACGGGGGAAGGACGGGACAGTGGGCACCGATGCAGTTCAGCATCCACTGCAGCTCCTGCAAGAGTCAGGGTGCGGCCCTTCTCCTCATGTGGCCTGGAGCATAAGAGGAGGAGAAGTAGTTTCTCACTTGAAAAAGGACATCTCCCTTCTCCTTTCCCCGTCAGGGCAGAGCCAGGTAGAGGTGACTGGGAAGCTTAAAACAACAGAACAGTGCTGACAGCCATTACTGGGAGGGGGATGGAGCTGCAAGATGGCTAATTTACCTCCCCTGCCCACACTCCCTGGCAGAGCCTGGTAAAGAAAACTGAGATGACTTAAGCACCACAGCAAGAAGAAAGTAACCTATCCATCAACCTGCTGAATTGTTGAGAGCAAACAGCATCTAAACAAGAAAAAAGTTCATTACCTCCATGCACAGGCAGAGAAGCAAACCATTAAAAACCATAAACAACTAAGGTAACAGAAAGAAAAAAAGTCCCCAGAAACCAAACTCAAAGTCAAAGATCACAGTTATGAAGAAGCTTTCTGTGATATACACAGAAAGATAGTTCAGCCCTAGCTGGTTTGGCTTAGTGGCTAGAGCGTCAGCCTGTGGACTGAAGGGTCCTGGGTTCGATTCCAGTCAAGGGCACATGCCCAGGTTGCAGGCTCAAACCCCAGTGTGGGGCGTGCAGGAGGCAGCCGATCAATGATTCTCTCTCATCTTTGATGTTTCTCTCTCTCTCCCTATCTCTCTGAAACCAAAATAACAAGTAAACAACAACAACAAAAACCACATAATAAAGTGCCCAATAAAATTACAATTAAAAAAAAAAAGACAGTTCAGTGATTTTTACCAAAGAGATTGAAACTATAAGAGAGAACAAAAAAGAAATTCTGGAGCTGAAGAACTCAATAAAGGAGAAGAGGAATACACTAGAGAACATTGAAAATAGAGCAGATCAGATGAAAGAGTGAACATGAAGATAAAAATTTGTAAGTAAAAACAACAACAACAACCTATAAGTGACTCAGGAGGGAGAAGAAAGAACTAAAAGGTTGTTTTTTTTGTTTTTTTTTTTTAATGAAAGAACTCTATGAGAACTATCTGACTAAATTAGAAAGAGCAACGTGAGGATCATAGGTATACCAAAAGGAGAAGAGTGGGAGATGGGAACACAGAACTTAGTGAAAGAAATAATTGATGAGAACTTCCCAAGCTTATGGAAAGAACTGGACTTTAGAATAGACTCTAAAGTGGTTCTCAACCTTCCTAATGCCGCGACCCTTTAATACAGTTTCTCATGTTGTGGTGACCCCCAACCATAAAATTATTTTCGTTGCTACTTCATAACTGTAATTTTGCTACTGTTATGAATCGTAATGTAAATATCTGATATGCTATATGTGTTTTCCGATGGTTGCGACCCACAGGTTGAGAACCGCTGGGAGGAAGCTAATAGACCAATGCTAAAAGAACTTCTCCAGGTCACATTTTATTCAAACTGTCAAAAATTAATCTTCTGCCCTGGGAGGATAGAAGAAGATGGCATCTGCAGGCCAGAAAGAGACCCTCTCCAGGAGCCCATAGCATGCACCCTGACCTGGGACTTCCCGTCTCCAGAAGCTCTTCTACCACAAACAAAAAGACAAAAGTATACAAAGCTTTGAGTAAAAGGAACAATAGACAGACAGAAACAGGAAACTGCAAAACTACTTCAGAATAGGATATTAAATAATTATAACATAAAGGTTAAAGGGGGACATTAAAAATAACTACAATTACTGAAATTTGGTAACAAATGTACAACATAAAGAGAGATAATTTGTAGCAACAAAATCATAAAAGGGGAGGAGAAAAAGGACCGAACCGATACAGGTGAATGAAGATAAAAGGCAAGTAGAAGAAAAAGGACTATTTTATGCATGAGAAGTTTTACACAAACATAATGGTAACCACAAAACAAAAATCCAGAACTAAAACATAAAATAACAAAAAAAGTGAACAGAAAAAAACATAATAGTAAACCACCAAAACAAAACAGTGAACAGAATCACAAGGGAAAAGAAACAATGGAGATACAGAGCAATCAGAAAATGAGAGATAAAATGGGCGTAGTAAGTCCCCATATATCAATAATCACCCCAGGTGTAAATGGACTAAACTCACCAATCAAAAGCACAGAGCAGCCAAAACCGGTTTGGCTCAGTGGATAGAGCGTCGGCCTGCGGACTGAAAGGTCCCAGGTTCGATTCCGGTCAAGGGCATGTACCTGGGTTTCGGGCACATCCCCCGTGGGAGATGTGCAGGAGGCAGCTGATCGATGTTTCTCTCCCATCGATGTTTCTAACTATCTATCTCTCTCCCTTCCTCTTTGTAAAAAATCAATAAAATATATTAAAAAAAAAAAAAAGCACAGAGCAGTGGAAGGAATTAATAAACAAGACTCAACTCTATGTTGCCTGCAGGGGATTCATCTAAGCTCCAAAGACGAACATAGGCTCAAAATGAAAAGGTGGAAGATGATACTTGAAGCAAATGGCATCTAAAGTGGGCATAGCAGTACTTATATCAGACAAAATAGATTTCAAGATAAAAAAGGTAATAAGAGACAAAGATGGGCACTTTATAGTGACAAAGTGGATAATACCAAGAAGATATAACACATATACTAGTATATGCACCAAAATACATAAAGCAATTACTAACAGTCCTACAGGGGAAAACGGACAAAAATACAATTATAGTAGAGGACTGAATACACCATTGTCAGCAATGGACAGATCCTCCAGACAGAAAGTCAATAGGGAAATTAGACAAAATGGACTTAATCAATATTTATAAAACTTTTTATCCCCAAACAACAGAACACACATTCTCCTCAAGAGCACATGGGACATTCTCAAGGATAGAAAATACGCTGCATTCCCAAAATGTTGGTATGTCATATTGTCATTTTTAATTGTCTCTCTATATATTTTGACATTTTCTTTTACTTCTTCTTTGACACAATAGTTTTTCAGTAGCATGTGGTTTATTTATTGATTTTAGAGAGAGGGGAGGGGAGAGAGAAACATCGACTTGTTGTTCCACTTATTTATGCATCCATTGGTTGCTTCTTGCATGTGCCCTAACCAGAGATCAAACCTGCAACCTTGGCATATCAGGACAAAGATCTAACCAACTAAGCTATCCAGCCAGGGCCAGTAGCATGTTGTTTAATCTCCACGTATTTGTGGTTTTCCAGCTTCTTAAAGTTAATTTCCAGTTTCTTTGAAAAGAAAAATAAACTTGACAAATCTTTGGTTAGATTCACTAAGGACAAAAGAGAAAAGACTCAAATAAAATCAGAAATGAATTAGGAAAAGTCACAACGGATGTCATAGAAACACAAAGGGTTATACAAGAATATTCTGAAAGCCTATACTCCACCAGATTCACTAACGTATAAGAAATGGGCAAATATACAACCTTAGAAATATACAGCCTTCCTAGACTGAATCATGAAGAACTGGAAAACCTAAATAGACCAATCACTAGTAAGAAAATTGAAACAGCAATCACAAACTCCCCACACACAGACACCCAAAAAAGTTCAGGACTAGATGGCGTCACTGGTGAATTCTACCAAACATTCAAAGATGTAATACCAATCTATCTCAACCTATTTTTAAAAATTGAGGAGGAGGAGGAGGAGGATATACTTACCTCATTTTATGAACCCAACATTATCCTGCACTGTTATTCAACATAGTACTGGAAGTGCTAGCTAGAGAAATTAGACAAGAAAAAGACCAAAAATAAAAGGCATCCAAATTGGGAATGAAGAAAACTGTCCCTACTTGCAGATAACATGATTCTATATGAAGAGAACTTTAAAGACTCAAAAAAAAAAACTATTAGAAATCATAAACAAATACTGTAAAGTTGCAGGACACAAGATCAATTTACAAAAATTCATTGCACTAACAATGAAACATCAAAAAGAGAAATGAAGAAAATAATCCCATTTGTAAGTGCAACAAAAGGGATACAATACCTAGGAATAAACTTAACAAAGAAGGTGAAGGACCCATACCCAGAAAACTGTAAGACATTGTTGAAACCGAATAAATGGAAAAATATTCCATGTTCATGGATTGGAAGAATTAACATTGTTAAAATGGCCATATTACCTAAAGCAATATACAGAATTAATGCAATTACTATAAAAATCCCAATGGCATTTTTTTTTTACAGAAACAGAACAAAAAAAAATTCTCAAATTTGTATGGAAACACAAAAGACCCAAAATAGCCAAAGCAACTAAAAAACAAACAAACAAAACAAAACAAAGCCAGAGGTATCACACTCCCTGACTTCAAACTATACTACAAAGCCACAATAATCAAAACAATATGGTATTGGCAGAACTACAGATACTCAGACCAATGGAACAGAATTGAGAGCCCATAAATATAGAAAATAGACACATAGATATAGGGAATAAGCAGATGGTTGCCAAAGGGGAGGGAGATGGAAAAAATGTTTTTAATTTTATAAAGGACTGAGAGCCCAGAAATAAACCACATATATATGGGCAACTAATTTTCAACAAAGGAGCCAAAAACATACAATGGCGAAAGGAAAGTCTCTTCAATAAACGGTGTTGGGAAACCACAAAGTCATATACCAAGGAATGAAAGTGACTGCTATCTGACACCTTACACAAAAATTAACTCAAAATAGATTAAAGACTTGAATGTAAGACCTGAAACAACAAAACACATAGAAGAAAACACAGGCATTAAACTTACAACATTGGCCTCGGTGGTGTTTTGTGAACTCGACCCCAAAGGGAAGGGAAATAAAAGCAAAAATAAATGAATGGGACTATCTCAAACCAAAAAGCTCTGCACAACAACAACAAAACCATCAACAAAACAAAAAGGCAACCAACTGAATGGGAGAAGAATTTGCAAATGATACCTCCAATAAGGGACTAATATCCGAAATACATAAAGAACTCATACAACTCAACAGCAACAAAACAAACAATCCAAATAAAAATTGGCACAAGATCTGACTGGCAGAAGATCTGAATAGTCACTTCTCCAAGGAAGACATACATCTGGCCAACAAATATATTTTTAAAATGTTCAACATCACTAGTCATAAAGGAAATGCAAATCAAAACCACGGCATACCACCTCACACGGTTAGAATGGCTACTATCAATAAGACAAGAGATAACAAATGTTGCAGAGAACGTGGAGAAAGGGAACCTTCATATATTGCTGGTGGTAATGTAAACTGGTGCAGCCACTCTGAAAAGCAGTATGGATGCTCCTCAAAAAATTAAGAATAGAGTTACCATATGCCCAGCAATCTCTCTCCTAGGCATCTACCTACATTTTTTTTAATAGTTTTATTTATTTCAGAGAGGAAGGGAGAAGGAGAGAGAGATAGAAACATTAGTGATGACAGAATCATTGACAGGCTGCCTCCCACATGCCCCACACTGGGGATTGAGCCTGCAACCCAGGCATGTGCCCTTGACCGGAATCGAACCTGGGACCCTTCAGTCTGCAGGCTGACGCTCTTTCCACTGAGCCAAACTGGCTAGGGCTACCCAAAATTTTTGAAAATACTTATTTGTAAAGATATATGTACCCCTATGTTCATTGCAGCACTATTTACAATAGCCAAGACATGGAAATAATATGTGTCCATTAACAAATGATTGGACAAAGATGTTGTTCATATATATGATGGAATACTATGTGGCCATAAAAGATGAAATATTGCCATTTGTGATAACATTTACAGATGCCATATTATAAAGGTGTATATCTGAAACTTATATAATGTTATTATTAACCAATGTCACCCTAATAAATTTAATTTTTAAAAGTATAGAGCCTCACACTAGTCGGTTTTGCTCAGTGGATAGAGCGTCGGCCTGCGAACTGAAAGATCCCAGGTTCGATTCTGGTCAATCTCCAGTGGGGGGCTTGCAGGAGGCAGCCAATCAATGATTCTCTCTCATTATTGATGTTTCTATCTCTCTCTCACTCTTCCTTCCTCTCTGAAATCAATAAAAAAAAAAACATTAAAAAAAGTATAGAGCCTCATAAGTTAAAAATAAACAAAGAAAATGAGAGTGACCCATAGATTTCTTTTGAGGGGCTTTGTCTTTTTCTGTTGGTTTTGTTCTGCTTTGTTATTGGAGTTACATTGGCCTTGTAAAGTAATTTGGAAATTTTTATATTCTCTGGAAAAATTAGAGCTCATAGGGGTTTTCCGTTCTGTTCAGGCTTGGTGGAATTCACCTATAAACCCATCTGGACCTCATGCCTTTGGGGGGATAGATAGCTCCTTGAATACCTTTCCAATTCCTATCATAATTATTGCTCTGTTGAGATTTCTTCATGTTGAGTCAAACTTGGTGCCGGGGTCCAACCCCAGCGGGTCCAGGGGTCCCCAAAGGTGTGGACGGAGTCGGCGAAGAAGGAATGACACGGAGACAGCCTTCAGTTGATCAGCAGCCTAGCCAGGATCTCCAGCCACGAACTCTGGCCAAGTTCTGGCCAGGATCTGATGAGGATCTGATGTTTATTGTCTTGTTACATCTATATTTATACCAGCCGATTTTAATCCTGTCAATTTCTATTACAAAGGTTAGGGCGTTTCTTATCTCCATTCCAGGGAGTAAAGATTATGTAGCTTAACTACCCGCCTGGCACTTAGTTAAGGGGTTGTATCCCCTCCCTAACCTCGGGGAAAAATCCCCACCTGGGGAAACAACCTTTCTCGGAGAGGTGACCTTGGTTAAAACACATGGCACTAAGGAGAGCAAACATATTAAGAACAATATGCTATATATGCCAGGTCCCTTGAAACATATGCTGTGCAGATGTTTCTTCCCTGCAGCGACTGTGTCAAGCAGCAAGGATGGACCGGCTTCTGGCAACTTGGTAATAGATATTTCTACTAAAATATACCTTTAACATGCCTGCTCAAATTTACTATTGCAAGTTTGAACATTTATATTTTTATCATTTGTTAAAATCTCCTTATCTATAGTAATAACCCCTAATATTGTTTATTTGTATTTTCTCTTTCTCTCTCTTTCTCTCTTCCTTCCCCTGCCCCTTCCTTTCTTTCTTCATCAGACTTACCAAAGATTGGTCTATTTTATTGGACCAGTTGAAGAACTAAATTTATTAGTTTTACTAGTCAATTGCTGTGCTTTTAATATTTGATGATGAATGTCTAGTTCAGTGATGGCAAACCTATGACATGCGTGTCAGAGGTGACACGCGAACTCATTTTTTGGTTGATTTTTCTTTGTTAAATGGCATTTAAATATATAAAATAAATATCAAAAATATAAATCTTTGTTTTACTATGGTTGCAAATATCAAAAAATTTCTATATGTGACACGGCACCAGAGTTAAGTTAGGGTTTTCAAAATGCTGACACGCTGAGCTCAAAAGGTTCGCCATCACTGGCTAGTTTCATCACTGATAATTCCTCATACTTTGAGCTTATTTTCATGTTCTCTTTTTACCTTCTTGAGTTGAAATCTTAGTTCACTAAAAAGATTGGAAATACAATCATTTTTGCTTTTTAGGTAAATCCACTTAAATTATACTTTTCATTGGAGTGCTGCTTTGTGCCATCTCACATGCTTTCTCATGAATAGTGTTGTTGAGCCCATTTCAACTGAACTTTAATTTCAACTACTATATTTTTAGTTCTAAAATTTCCGTTTGGTTCTTCTTTAGACCTATTTCTCTGCTAAAGCTTTTTATTTTTTCTTTGTTTCAAGCAAGTCATAATTTCTTGTTAAAGCATTTTTATCGTGGCTGCTTGAAAATATTTTTTTTCAGATAATTTTAATACCTCTCTCCTTTGGGTGTTGGCAGCTGCTGATTGTCTTTTTTTCATTCAATTTGAGATCTTCCCAGTTCTTTTTAAAAAATATATATAGCCCTGGCTGGTTTGGCTCAGTGGATAGAGCCTCGGCCTGCGGACTGAAGGGTCCCGGGTTGATTCCGGTCAAGGGCACATGCCCAGGTTGTGGGCTTTATATTTTTATTGATTTCAGCGAGGAAGAGAGAGGGAGAGCTAGAAACATCCATGATGAGAATCATTGATCGGCTGCCTCCTGCACGCCCCCTACTGGGGATCAAGCCCACAACCTGGGCATGTGCCCTCCTGACCAGAAATTGAACCAGGACCCTTCAGTCCACAGGCCCACGCTCTATCGACTGAACCAAACCAGCCAGGGCCTTCCCAGTTCTTGGTATGATGAATGATTTTCAATGGAAACATGGGCATTTTTTAATGCTAAAATTGTGTTTATTTTAAACCAAAAAGGTCTGATACTCGTTCCTGTTACAACATTTTCAGAGAAAAAGGGAAAACATAGGAGGCAGGAGAGGGGATGGGTTGCCAGCATGCGCCTTCTAAGCAGGTCCCTGCAGTGAACCACAGGAGCCCTGGGCCCAGGGCGCCCTAGGACTCGCCAAAACTTCCTCATTTCATCTGTCATCCAACTATCACTTCTGGTCAGTGCGTGTTACCTACTAAAATTCAGGAAAGCCCCATAAAACCAGTCCGCAGCAAGTCCCTGCGAGCGCAAGCTCGGCTTTCAGCTGTGCGGGAGGCGGAGTTGACGCTTGAACACATCACCCAGACCCGGGGGTGGCCCCAAGGCAACAGGTACAGCACGTGGCCCTGGCCATCCCCACGCACTAGAGCCCCCTCCACCCCCCCACCCTTCCCCCGCCCCAGCCCTCAGGCAGGTGGCTGCAGGGGAGGGGCA
>NW_005370875.1:245449-254728 GCF_000412655.1 Myotis brandtii | reverse complement strand
CCCGTCCCCAGTGCACAGGGGCTCGTCACCGGGCTGGGCAGATGCCACGAGGCATCCTGGGGTCCTTCCGCATCGCCTCCCTCCCCCGGGCCAGCCTCCTCATCTCGGCAGCTTGCTCAGCAGGTGCCGGTTCGGCTGGTTCCTCTCGAGCACTGCTGCAGCCGCGCTCTGGCCCGGGGTCTCCTGTTGGGCCGTCTCGCTGCTTTCGCGGCCGCTCATGCGCCGGAAAGACCCCCGGTCCTGACACGTGGGTGCAGCAGCGGAAGGATTTCCCCGACTGCCATTCTCACTCCAGCGCGCGCTGTGTGCTTGGCGCACGCCAAACATGGACATTTCTGTCTTATTTTATGAGACTCTGGGTCTTATTTAACCCTCCTGTTTTAGCCGGTTTTCTCTGACAGGGCTCTGGGGGGTAGAGGTGGGGGGTGCTGTCTTTTCACTGCCAGATGGAGGTAGCCCTTCAAGGCCCAGCTCAGCCCCTGTTGACAGTGGATGGAGGTGAGGGCCTCCTCACTGCAGCGCGAGGGGGGGTCCAGTTCCCACAGGTCTGCGCTGCCACCTGGGGCGGATGTAATGAGCGGAGGCCTCCTCGGCCCCGCAGCCCAGCAGGGAGGCTGAGGGCTGCCTCCCCACTGCCAATCCGGGACTGAAGTCCCCGCACCCACGTGGCCTTACTGACCCTGCGGTGTGGGAGGCCTCATTTCCAGCTGGTGGGGGAGGGGGAGTAGGGCGGTGAAAGTCCCCCCTCCCTACTTGACCTTCTCGGAAACCACCCTGGTGAGAGTTGGGGCGCCTCATTATATCCTGGGAAGAGGGGAAGTCTAGGCTCAGCACTGGTGTGGTTGGGTGTGGGTGTGGCCACAGTTCTTCTGTGGTATTTGGCTGGAATAGAGCCGTTATTTTCCAAGTTTTCTCTCTTGTTAGGCTGCCCTTTCTTGGTCCGTTGGCTAGAGAGCGCAGGTTTTTGTTGTGGGCTGTTTTATTTTGTTTGCTTTTTCGTTTTGTCTGCGCCTTGGTGTCCAGCCTGCTGACTTCACTTTCGAGACTGGGATGAGCAAAGCACAAAGAAAACTCGGGAAACTCACCGCCATCCTGCTGTTCCTTGGGTTTCGGGGTCCCTAGCCCTTCTGCCTTCTTCTCTCCACCTTTTATCTTCTTATGAGCCATGCCGGCCAGGCAATAAATAGAGGCTTTTAAGAAAAAGAAAAGAAAAAAGTTTGATAATGTTCTCTGCTGGGGAGGGTATGAGGACACAGGCACTCTCACACTCTGTTGGTGTGAAGGCTTTTTTGGAGAACAATTAGGCAAAAGGCATCAACAGTTAAAAGAAAATGCATGAACTCTGCCCCAGCAATTTCACTGCTAGGAATTAACCCTATGGGTACATTTGCAAAAGTATGCCAAAGATAAATGCATGAATATGTTCACACAGTTTGTCATTGCAAAACCCCAAATGGTTAGCACTTAAATGTCTATCCATTGGGAACTGGATAGAGTATCTATGGCACATTCATGCAGTGGAACGCTGTGCAGCAGCTTAAAAGAACAAGGAAGACTTGTATGTACTGATATGGGCCAATCTCAACAAAAGTTGCAGAATAGTAAGCACAGTCTGATGCCATATCTATATATATAAAAGCCCAGCAACCGAACAGTGGAATGACCAGAATGACCGGCGACCAGTCGCTATGACGTGGAATGACCAGAATGACCGGTCGACCAGTCGCTATGACTTGTACTGATCACCAGGGGACAGATGCTCAATGCAGGAGCTGCCCCCTGGTGGTCAGTGTACTCCCACAGCAGGAGCAGCTGCTCAGAGGGCAGGTCCACAGCCACTCAGATGACAGAGATGAGGAACGCTTCCACAGCAGGCCGATCCCCACAGGCCATGCCCCCACCAGTGCACGAATCTGTGCACCAGGCCTCTAGTATTTATATATATACTTACATGTGCTGGACTTTAGGAAGGTTTACAGCTAACCACGCTGCCAACCTTTGGGAGAAAGAAGGGGTAGAAACAAGCTTTGGGTTTTTGCTATGTCCTTCTGCACTCTTCAGCTGTTCTAGTGATGGGCATGTATTACCTTTTTTATCAGAAGGGCTTTTCTGGGCAATCAATTGACGTGTGTTACGAGGCATTTTTTTTCTTTATACTAATTTATTTCTTCTTTTTTAGTTTTCTTTGTTTTTCTTTTCAAATATATTTTTATTGATTTCAGAGAGGAAAGGAGAGGGAGAGATTGAAACATCAATGATGAGAATCACTAATCGGCCTCCTGCATGCCCCTCACTGGGGATCGAGCCCACAACCTGGGCATGTGCTCTGACTGGGAATGAAATGTGACCTCCTGGTTCATAGGCCGATGCTCAACCACTGAGCCACACCAGCTGGCATAGTTTGTTTGTTTTTAAATCCCAATATCTTTAAGTCAAGAAAAGGAGGATTTACTGGAAGGATGCTGATGTTTCTCATTCGAGCAGCCTGCAGGGGGAGACAAATGCAGATGGGCCTCTGGAATTTCTGGGGCCCGGGCCTGGGATACTAGAGGCTTTTTTTTTTTTTTTTTGGTCTCTGTGTACCGGCTGCATTCTCTCTCAGTCATATAAAGGATGGGGAATGAACATGGCTGCCTTGTGCATCTAAATTTATATCTTGCCCTGGCTGGTTGCTCAGTGATTAGGGCCTTGACGGGGGAATCAAAGGGTCATGGGTTCAATTCCTGGACACATACCTCGGTTGCTGGTTTGATCCCAGCCAGTTTGGCCTTGTGCAGGAGGCAACCAATTGATGTGTCTCTCTCACATCTCTCTCTCTCTCTCTCTCTCTCTCTCTCTCTCTCTCTCTTCCCTTCCCTCTTCCCCTCACTCCCTTTTACTCTCTCTAAAAATAAATGGGAAAATAACCTTGGTGAGGATTAATAACAACAAAAATGTGAAATTTATCTCTTGCCCTCCTACAGCAAAGAGAGACTGACTTCCTGCTTAACAATATTCTCAGGGAAGGGCTTTCTGTGGCCAGGTGTTCTGGATCCATCAACTCTGGCCAGAGGTGAGGAGCCTCTAAGTCAGTGGTTCTCAGCCTTGGCTGCACATTAGAATCACCTGGGAATCTTTTTAAAATCCTGATTTCTGGGCCTCATCCTCCGGAAATTCTGTTTCTTTGTTATGGGGTGGGGCCACAACATTAGTAACAAAGAAACAGAATTTCCGGAGGATGAGGCCCAGAAATCAGGATTTTAAAAAGATTCCCAGGTGATTCTAATGTGCAGCCAAGGTTGAGAACCACTGCTCTAAGTGCTTGGCAGCGCCTCGGGAGTCACATGGTTGGAGAAGAACAGTTCTCAGTAGATGGGAGGATGCTGGGAAGGGAAGGCGCTCGTTTGTATTTATTTATTTTTTTAAGTCCTCACCCGAGGATATTTACCACTGATTTCTAGAGAGAGTAGAAGAGAGAGGGAAAGACAGAGAGAAACATCGATGTGAGAGAAACACACATCGATTGGTTGCCTCCTGCACGAGCCGGGGAGGGGCCTGCAACCGAGGTATATGCCCTTGACCAGAATCAAACCCGGAACCCTTCAGCCCGCAGGCCGATGCTCTATCTACTAAGCCAAACCGGCTAGGGAAGGCACTCATTTTTTTTAATATTAAATTTATTGGGGTGATATTGGTTAATAAGGTTACATAGGTTTTAAGTTTACATTTCTATGATACATGGTCTGTATATTGCATTGTGTGCCCACAACCCAAGGTCAAATCATCTTCCATCACCATATATTTGAAGGCACTCATTCTTTCACTCATTCAGTGAATTTGTATTGCATGCCTACTATGTGCTGGGCTCTGTGCTGCTGAACACAGTAAACTAGCAAGGTCTCAGTGACCGGAGAGCTTCGGTTCCAGTGAAGAAGACAGCCTAGAAATCAGTGTCTGCTGTCCCTGTCCTAGCGCAGCCAATCCACTCTCCCAATGGACAAAAGGGTCTCTTTTTGTTGTGTCAGAGGGGGCCCCTCGGTCAGAGCAGCTTGGGGATATTTCCACTGTGAGGACACTGATGACTAAGAAAGAGATGCTTGGCCTGGCCAATGGGGACAGCTGCAGCTGTTGTGAGTGACCAGCCAAGAGCCAGTAGGTGAAGGGAGTGGCTTCCTGTTGAGCCGAGATCTTTGAGTCTAGCTTGGAAGTTAAGGCGTCCCAGAAACAAAATTGTCAGGGAGCCCACTAAGGATCTGTGGAATTTTTATTATAAAAATACAAAAGCCAGGTCTGAGGTCGGTGCCTGACTCCACCAACTTGAAAGTCTCAGTTCCTCAGACAATTGTGATCCTGAGCAAACAGCAAAAAGAAAAGAAAAGAAAAAGATGGCTCAGCTCTGTGCCAGCACTAGTGGGATGGACTGCGGCCAGGAGCCAGAGGGGGGAGGAGGAAGGGATGAGGGGTGAGTGGTCCTCCTGGCGACTACCTAAGGGAAGGTTTCTTTTTAAGAGATTATATATATATATATAATTGATTTCAGAGAGGAAGGAAGAGGGAGAGATATAAACATCAATGATGAGAGAGAATTGATTGGCTGCCTCCTGCATGCCCCCAACTGGGGATTGAGCCTGCAACCCAGGCATGTGCCCTTGACCAGAATCGAACCACAGCCCCTTCGTCCACAGGCCAATGCTCTATCCACTGAGCCAAACCGGTGAGAGCTGTAGGGGAAGGTTTCTGATGTGCAGATTTTGCAAGAGATGTTGGTGGGATGCACTGGTCTGAGCAAGACCTTCACCCACAAGTTACAGTCCCAGCCAGGGGTCCTGCAGCAAGGTGCTCTGTGGCGAAAGTGATACATGCTGGGCTATGATCCAAGCAGCAACACAGGGCTTGGGCAGCAAGGAATGAGTATTTCTAGGCACTCTCCCTCCACCCCAAACTACTCTCCCACATGCAGGCTGCTGGTCCAGATGTGGCTTTGCCTCACTATTGTATGTTTTTAAAAATACTTATAGTTTTATTGATTTCAGAGAGGAAGGGAGAAGATAGAAATGCCAATGATGAGAGTCATTGATCAGCTGCCTCCTGTATGCCCCACACTGGGGACCTAGCCTGCATCCGGGTATGTGCCCTGACCTGGAAGCTAACCATGACCTCCTGGTTCATAGGTCGACACTCAACCACTGAGCCACACCGGCCAAACGGCTCCTGTTTTTTTACCCTTTTGACAGTTCTGGTGACACTGTCTGCTTATAAGCCTTCCTCTGCTCCTTGAGGCCATGTCTTGCTCATCTTTATAACAATAGCATCTGGCCCTGTTCAGGGAGTGTTGCAGGTGCCACTAATGTTTGAATAAATATCTGTTTATCACAACTATTTGCCCAGTCCCTAATCTAGAGGCTCTGGAATAAGCAGCATCACAGATTTTAGAATCAGCCTATGTATCACATGCAAAAAGGTGAGATGGGCCGAGAAGATTGTTTCTGGGGTCTGAAGTGGAAAATGTGGAATGATAAGGCAGTTAGCAGAGGAAGCAAAGCAGCTTCAAAGATGTGTGGGAAACGGATAAACTGTGTGGCCCCTCTGATCTTTAGTGTCCGTGCTTGTAACATGGGGACCTCACAGGTAGAGGAAGGAGACCCCAAAAATGGCCATGAAAGTATTTTGTGAAGTGTAACATGAACATAGGTAAAATGATTAATAAAGCTTATTGAAAAGTCTCATGCATTATTGCCAATCTATTTCTGTGATCTTACACCTGATCTTAAGGTCCTCTTTTATACATTCAGCACAATGGTAACTGCGTTGCTGGATTGGCTTGAGGAGGCAATGCGTAAGGCATAAAAAGTGCTTCTTAGTCCAGTACCTCCCACCCATGAAGAAATATATGGATAGCTTCTTTTAAAAAGTGTTTTTATTGATTTTAGGGATCATCGCTGTTTCACCAGTCATGAGAGGCTCAGCTCTGTTACTAGGAAGCTAGCTGATTTGAGAGAGAGAGAGAGAGAGAGAGAGAGAGAAAGAGAAAGAGAGGTGGATTGGCTGCCTCCCATATGCACCCCACTGGGATGAAACCTGAAACCTGGGGATGCGCCCTGACCGGAATTGAACCTGTGACCTTTCAGTGCATGGGAGATGCTCAACTGAGCCACACAGGCCAGAGCTGGATAGCTTCTTAAAAAACAGACTCCTGGCATCCCATCTCTGCCATCTTCCTAAATTGGGATTCTTTGGGGATGGAGACTAAACATCTGAATTTTAAATAAGCATCCTCGGTGATTGATTAGGGTGGTCCAGGGAGACTTTAAGAAACACTGAAAGGATCAATTAAGTGTGTGTGTGTGTGTGTGTGTGTGTGTTAGGGGTGGGGAAGACAGTACTATCATATGTGGCCATGAGATGGCAGCAGAGAGAGGCAAGGAGAGGGGCTGGGAGTGGGCAGGCTTGGGGATGGGTTGTGGGAGGAGCTGGGCCCTATATTTCAGCACGGTCATCTTTGCCAGCTGAAGTCTATTGCTGCAGACTACTCCCCTGTGACTGCCTGTCTGATTACCAGGTCTTTACAGACGCTTTGCTTTTGCCAAACTCTGCCAGCAGAAACCGCACCAGTGTGACCTTGGCTGGCTGAGGGGGTAGTAATGTGTGTTCCACATGGGTGAGTATGGGAGGCAAGGGATGTCACCTGCACAAGGCAGCTTAGTGAAAGGGCATCAGTGCATGTTGAAAGCAGGGTTTCCCCATCCCCCTGCTGCCAGGCTTGTGGTTCCAGGTGCTCTGAAAGGGTTCACCTGAACCCAGCCTGCTCCAGTCAGGAGAGGATGAGCTCTGTTGCTGGGAAGCTGGCTGAAGGCCAAGCAAAGGATGCTGGGATGGGGTGGTGGCAGGGAACATGGGACGAGGCAGCTGTCTCTGGGAGCAGACAAGATGTCCCTGGCTTCAGTAGGGGTGGGGCGGTAAGAGGATTAGGTGACAGTCCCCTAACTCAGCCCGGAACTAACACCTCCCCCCTCACTCATGAGCCTTGGCCTGCCCCGCTCCGAGCCTGCCAACGTTCAGAATAACCCTGAGGACCAGACAGCAGGATGGCAGGGGCTCTGCTCAGCGCCCTATTCCTCTTGCAGCTTCTTGGTATGGACAGGGGTCGGGGGAGGTGGCTGCGCACACGCACGCACACACACGCGCACACACACAGACACACACACACACGGAGATAAGAACATAAACTAGAGAGAGACCACGATGTAGACTGGGTTGCAATATTGGGTCCCCAGGCACAACACTGGTTCAGAAGACACTCATGGAAAAGTACATCGTCTCAGAGGCAGACACACAGGGAAGCAGAGCCCCGCACAGACTCGGAGGGGGCAGAGGGGAGAGGCCCCCTAGCCTCTTCATCTCAGTGACTCTACTGCTCGTCACCATCCCCAGGCCGAGGTGCAGGGAATGAGGAGTTGCGCCTTTATCACCATCTTTTCGACAATTATGACCCACAATGCAGGCCAGTGAGGGAGCCTGAGGACACTGTCAGCATCAACATCAAGGTCACCCTGACCAACCTCATCTCGCTGGTAAGATACCCCACCTCCACTCCCAGCACCATCTCTGAGCTTGAAATCCCCCTTCTGGCCCCAACCACTGAGCGCTGTCCTAACGCTCACTTGTGGCCCTGGAACCCCTCCTCATCTCCCCTGCGCAGAACGAGAAAGAAGAGACCCTCACCACCAGCGTCTGGATTGGAATCGTGAGTCCAATCTGGGGGACAGTGCGCGGTCTCGTCCAGGGCACCCCTTCCTCCCACACTCTTCGCGGGTACCAGGGGGGAGACGCAGGGCACACGTCCTCCCGTCACCCCCCCTTAGGACTGGGACGATTACCGACTCAACTTCAGCAAGGAGGACTTTGGGGACATCGGAATCCTGCGGGTCCCGTCCACACACGTATGGCTACCAGAGATTGTGCTGGAAAACAAGTACGGACCGGAGGGAAACCAGGCTGTTGGAAGCCGAGGCCTGAGGGGCTGGGTTGGACCTGGCCGGGGCGGGAGGTTGCTTGGAGGGCGAGGGGTGGTGGACCTCCGCGAACGCCGGGTTTCCGGGGCCCACAGCATCGACGGCCAGTTCGGGGTGGCTTACGACTGCAACGTGCTGGTCTACGAGGGCGGCCACGTGAGCTGGCTGCCCCCCGCCATCTACCGCAGCGTCTGCGCCGTGGAAGTCTCCTACTTCCCCTTCGACTGGCAGAACTGCTCGCTCGTCTTCCGGTGGGCAGAGTTTCTTCGGGCCGGGCCATTACGGGATTAGGGGAGCAGGGAGTGACGTCATATGGGGGGGGGAACACTAACCGGGGGGCGGGGCTTTGTGCTGGAGGCGGAGCCAGACTCTGGAAAGGGTTGGGGCTGCTCCAGCGAATTTGAAGTCGGGGAGAAAACAGCATGATTGGGGTAATGGGGTGGGGCGTTCTCACCCCGCCAGAGCCCAGCTTCCAGGACAGGGCCCGAGGCTAGGGCCTGGGTCCGAGTTGCTGGGGTGGGGGCCCCCTGCCTCCACAGCTCTCAGACGTATAATGCCCAAGAGGTGGAGTTCGTCTTCGTGGTGGGCGATGACGGCGAAACCATCAGCAAGATCGATATCGACACTGAGGCCTACACCGGTGAGGTCCCCTCCTGCTCCTAAAACCCGCTTCCAGACGGGTCCAGAGAAGGGACTTGCAAAGTGGGGCTGCCCCAGACCTTCAAGCCTAGGGACCGACTTTGGCAACCGCGCTTTAATTTGCCCCTTTCCTGAAATTATTCTCGATGGTCGGACCAGTCCTACCTCCTCGCGGTCCTTCCGTACCTCACCCGGAATACCCGCTTCGGCCCTGCCCGAATTGCCCGTCTGCCGAAGGCCCAAGGCCCGAGCCATCCAGCCCACCCGCCCCACCCTCCCCGGTGCAGACCGCTGCAGACGCTCTCTCCTCCGCCCGGAGTTATGGGCTCCCGCCCTCAGGTGTGGGGCCTCAGAGCAGGCTGAGCGCGCCACCCGTCCTGCAGAGAACGGCGAGTGGGCCATCGACTTCTGCCCCGGGGAGATCCACCGCCAGGACGGAGGCTCCGCTGACGGCGCAGGGGGCATTGACATCGTGTACACGCTCATCATTCGCCGGAAGCCGCTCTTCTACATCATTAACATCATTGTGCCCTGCGTGCTCATCTCAGGCCTGGTGCTGCTCGCCTACTTCCTGCCGGCGCAGGGTAAGGAGTCGCCCCAACCCGCAAGTGGGGCTCGTTCCGGAGTGTGTGTGTGTGTGTGTGTGTGT
>NW_005370875.1:244097-244876 GCF_000412655.1 Myotis brandtii | reverse complement strand
ACGGGGCGGGGCTAAGGGGGTTGGGCCGGAGGGGGCGGGGCCAAACCCAAATGACTCTGGGAGCCGCCTTGGCGGCCTAGTCTCCGCCTGGGCTTTATTTGAACACAGGGTGGGTCTGGGACGACTGTGGGTTCTCTGGCCCCCCATCCTCCGCACCGCCGCTGGACGCCACCTTGAGGTCTTCTGAGTGTCTCTGTTGCCGGGGGAGGAGGGGAGGCGGGGAGGCGGCTCCGTGTCTCCCCCACCGCGCCGCCTCTGGCTCGGGGCGTCTCCGCCGAGTCTCCGCACCTCCTGCTGCAGCCACAGGGCTGAGATCTGCATTGGGGGGCGGGGGTCCCTGTCCCCCGTCTCCGCCCCTCCTCAGCCCCCAGCGCCTTACCTCTAGCAAGGTGGTGCACAAGTTCACGGCGCTGGCCGCGGCTTCTCTTAGCAGCAGCCCCAGGGTGGGTTTCGGAGCGGGCGGCCCCCGCGACTGCAGCTCTGCGAACCTCTGCTCCAGATACTCGTGGGCCGCGGCCACAGCGACCTCCAGCGACGACAGAAGCGGGGGCTGGAGGGCCACCTGGGGAAGGAGCAAGGGCAGTGGAGCCGTCGGGTCAGGGGACAGAGGTCGCGGGGGTGGGGGGGGGCGCCTGGAGACCTTCCCCGAGGGTGTCGAGGTGCTACCCTCAGGCCGGGCCACGGGCGCCGCCTACCTCCGTGGAACTGTGGAAGTGGTAGACCCACAGCAGGGCTTCCAGGGAGCCAGGGGTCCCCTTCATGGCTGCCACGGGTGGTCG
>NW_005370875.1:225520-243264 GCF_000412655.1 Myotis brandtii | reverse complement strand
GGAGCCAGGGGCGGGCGGGGCGCTGCCGAGGCCTCCCCCCAGCTCTTGTGCTGCAGGAACTCAGCTCGCACCTGCCCCTTCCTAGGAGGTGTCCGACTGGGTGCGCATGGGGAAGGCCCTGGACAACATCTGCTTCTGGGCGGCGCTGGTGCTCTTCAGTGTGGGCTCCAGCCTCATCTTCCTGGGGGGCTACTTAAACCAAGTGCCCGACCTGCCCTACCCGCCGTGCATGTAGACCCGAGCTGGTGGCCGCCTGATTTCAACTTTCCTATCCTCTCCAGGAGGAAATAGATTTTGAAAAACAAGTTGCTACCACTGCTATATTATGATCCTTTACCACCAGGGATAATAAATCAGTATTTTGTAAACACATGTTGCCTGTGCACAAGTGTGTAGGTCTGGTCACTGCGCAGGGATTAGAAAGAGGGAAGACTTTTTAAAAACTTTTTATTGATTTTGGAGAGGAAGGGAGAGATACAAGTATCAATAAGAGATAATCATTGATTGGCTGCCTCCTGCATGCATGCCCCACACTGGGTATCGAGCCCATAACCTGGCACGTGCCCTGACCGGAACTGAACGGTGACCTCCTGGTTCACAGGTCCCCGCCCAACCACTGAGCCAGTCAAGATGGTTGTTCAAGCAGCTCTTGAATGCCAGTCCTCTGGGAAGCAAAGACCATCCTAGACCTAGCCTTGCTGACCTTCCAGTTTTGCTCAGGCTCCAGCCCCATAGGACCTTCTAGCCCTGTGAGCTTCTAAGCTGGCAGCTATTTGATGGCCGCACAGGAGAGACACGGTTGCTGGGACCAAATGCCCTCAGGGCAGGCCCCCACAGGCCCACAGAATAAGGCTGAGGATGCCCTGGCCCTCCCTCCATCATTTCTTCTAGGTTTTCTTGGTCAAGTACTGCCCACCTACTTGGATCCCCAAGACTCATTGTAGATTCCACCCCACCCCACCCCCTTCGTCCTAACTCTGCTTGCTTGCCCTGGCGAGTAGCTGGACTGTGAGAGAAAACAGAATAAAAAGGGGTCTGAAGTGGTGGGAGCTGGTTGAATAGTCTTTATTAACAAACGGGATATCCAAGGCCACTACATTGAGGAGGGGTAGGGACAGGGAGGGAACAGGGCTACTTGCTGCTCACACTATATACAGATGCAAGCAAGGGGGTGTGGAGGCCAGAGCTCCATGCTCCCTCCCTCCACCAGGAAAGGACAGAGGCTAGAAGAGATGAGGGCTGGAAAGGGAGAAATGTTTTGGCTGGCGGGGTCCCCCTTCCATTCCCTGGGGTTTGGGAGGAGGGGAATCATTAAATTGCTTTCAGAAAATGAGGAAATGGTCCCTGCCCCTGGAGTGGCTGGTGACCCCCCTAAAACCTAGGGCCCAGTGACACCCCCCCAGGGTCTGGTACATTCAAGGGGGGAGCCGGCTCCCCTGACGTGCAAATAAAGGGGCCCAGGGCCCTGCCCAGTCAGCAGCAGTGGGGTACGGGGTCCAAGCCCCAAGCACTCTCCTCTTAAGTGGAGAAAAGGGGGGACGGGGCTAAGCCCACTCGATTCCTGTGAAGGGGAAGCTGTGCCTCTCTCCAGAAGATGGGACAGGCACAGCTTTGGGGGAGAGAACATGTTGGGGAAGAAGGTGGTCATGTGATCACAAAAGCATCAAGGGTCAGAGGTCACGTTCCCAGCAGGCTCCAGTGAATCAAACCAGTAAAAGCAAAAGCCCAAGGAGGGGGAAGCAGGGCGGCCTGGGAAGTCTGGCTGTGGGGGGAGAGCTCCAGCCCAGGGCCTGTCACCAGTTCATGATGCAGTTGCGGTTCAGAGTCATGAAGTAAACTTGGCTGCTGCCCCCAGAGCGGACGGAGGCAAAGAATACCTGGGGGGGAAGGAGAAGAAGTCACCAAGGGATTGGGGTGAGGGGGTTCAATTAATTGGGAGAGGGAGAGAGACACTGCAGTTTAGTCTCTCAGAATAACCCCACCCGCCCCGACCAGTGTGTTCAGTGGTTAGAGCAATGGCCCACGCAACAAAGGGTCGCAGGTCCGACTCCTGGTCAAGGGCACATACCTGGGTTGCAGGTTCAATCTTCCACATGCAGGAGGCAACCAGTTGATGTGTCTCTCTCTCCCCCCCCCCCCCCCCACACACACCTCTCTAAAAATCAATGAAAAAAAAAATCCTTGGGTGAGGATTACCCAAAAAAAGGGAAGAACTACCCCTATCGCCCTGAAGAGCAGAAGTGCTTGGGGAAGAGGGCAGCTGGCAGACCTCTAGGGTGAAAGAAAGGGGGGGGGGCAGGGGAAGGGAAAGGGCGGGCTGTGACCGAGTGTGTTCCCTAAGGGGCCCCTTTCAGGAAGACTCCACAATGGTCACCTCCTTGGTAGGAACCTAAGGTTTTGGAAGCCAGACCAGTGCAGGCCCCAGCCCTTTCCAGGGGCAAGGGGCTCCCACCTTGTCATTCCGCTCACACAGGAACTTGAGCCTCTGAGCTCGTTTGTGCATGAAGACCCCGTCCAGGTGGCCTGTCTCCACAGAGCGGATCTCGATGGCTTTCTCGCCCCAGCCCATTATCTGGTTGGAGCAGATGTAGGCTGGAGGAGAAAGAAGTGGAGGGGCAGTGAGTGGATTGCAGCCCAGCCCGCTCTAGGGCCAGCTCGGGGACCCGCCGCTCGGGGACAAGCACCACTCACCCACGGAAGTGGGCATCTCTCCCCACTGCAGCACCACATCCTTAATGATCCGCCCGTACGTGTTGACGTAGACGCCCTCGTCCTCGTAGCACAGCAGCATCTCCATGCCATCGGTGTTGGGGAGGAAGATGATGGCGTGGGGTGTGATCTGGCTCTGGATCTGGGAGGAGGAGGGCTGGAGTCCCTGAGTCGGGAGCCCAGGCTGGCGGCCCCCCTCTGCCCACAGTCCAGCTGAGCTTACATGAACAGGGATGTAGATGTCGTAGCTGTTCCCCGAGTCGACATCCACTGCGTGGAAGCCAGCACTGGAGCCATAGATGACTTTGAGCCGCTGTCCCTCCTCTACCGTCAGGTCCACCAGCAGGGGGCGGTGAGGCAGGTCAGCAAAGGACTGTGGAGGAAAGAAGGGATCAGGGGACACAGGTGGAGGAGTCAGACCTTGGAGCAGTGTTGGGGGGCTGAGGCTGGGATTACCTTGAAGGCCATGAATTTGTGGTAGGGTTTGGGGGCCCAGGCATACACCTCTACGGAATTCTTCAGGGCGATGACCAGGAACTTAATACGTTCGTATTTCACTGGGGGGCAGGAAAGAAGAGGGATGCTGGGACTTCCCTTGGACTGCGGGGCCCCTCCCATAGGTCTGTCCTACACCCCCAATGCCAGGCCCCACGTCTCTGGCTTCATGACCATTAAGCCCAAACCCTCATTTCTTCTCATAAACAAATGTGCCCTGGCCACTCTGCTGTGACCTCCTCACCAACGCGGTAGTGCCCGCAGCCCTCCATGTCCCCCACAGTGGTCCAGCCCTGCTTCTTCTCCACTTCTGGGTCATTGTGCAGAATCTTGTTCCGGAGCCAGGACAGGTAGTACACGCGCAGTTTGTTCCTTTTCCCTGAGGGGCGAGGACACACACACACACTCCCTTCGTTGGAGATCCAGATTCGGCCTCCCGCCATCCTTTTCTGCGTACCACAAGGGGTGAGAAAGTGGCCCCACCTTCCGGCTCCTGGACCAAGGGTGCCCTCTGCCCCGGCTGAAGATGGTGACAGAGAGCCAAGGAGCTGAGCCCCCTCCTCCAGGCCCTGTCCCCGCCCCCGTCCTCCACACACACACCTGAGATGGTGATGAGCAAGTTGAGTCCTTCCAGCACATCCATTTGCTGGAAGCGCCGCCGCCCAATGAGTCCATACACCTTGCCCTGCCCACTTCGGTCCAGCAACATCAGCCCGTTCTCCGTGCCCACCAGCAGGTTGACGCCTGCAACGGGAGCCCTTGGGCAGATCAGAGGCAGAGCCAGGCCCTCACCCGACCAGGAGCAGAGGGGCACACAGATCCCTCTTTTCCTTCCCAGCCCTGGCTTACCCCAAAGGGCCGCGCAGAGGATCTCGGAATTGAACCGCTTCTTGTACTTGCGAATCTCGGGGGTTTCACTGTGGGCCCGTGTGTTGGTGGGGTTCACGTTGACCACAGAGCCTTTCCGCACGTCATACTGCAGCTGATCAAGCCGACTGGCCTCTCCACCCACTAGGGCTGCGGGGGGAGAGAAGTGGGGGTGGGCTGCTGTCCCCTTACCCCGTCTCTTCTTACTCTACCCTTACACTCAGTCTCGGCTCCTCTGAATACTCAGAAGGAAAGAGAAAGACCGGAGAATGGAGGAGGTGCACGAAGGAGCTGAAACGGCCAAAGGCCTGAAAGTGCTCCTTCCGTCCCGCAGGGCCCTGTGCTGCTGAGCATCTTCCCTCTCGGGGTAAGAGGCTCCGGAGCTCTTGTTGCCTCTGTGCCAGGGCAGGTGCTCAGGTGAGGGGAGGCCGTGAGCACCTGCTTTGTGAACCGCATCACCGGGGCTTCACCTTTGCCCTCTCCAGGCCTCATGGCAGCTCCGTCCTCCCATCCTCACCTGTGATAGGGATGGTGTCCCCACTGCCTCCGGACTGATAGATGCCTAGGTCCACAAACATCGTGAACGAGCTCTTGCCAGGGGCCTTCACCAGCCCACGAGACTGGTACTGTGGGGGCAGGAGTGGGAGTCAGGCAAACATGTGAGACCCTGGCCTGTGCCCCCCCTTCTATTGTTCCTAGGCCCCATGTGCCCCCAGGGGAACCCTGGCCCAGGTGCTCTGCCCGCCCAGCAGAGTAACCCCCAACACCCCCTGATCTGCCCACTGCCAGTGCCCTCCCCTCGTCCCATGGACCAGCCTGCACCCACTTACATCACTGCCTCCATCCTTCACGGGGGGGCTTTGACCTTTGCTGCTTTCAGTGGGCGAGTGGCTGGGCTGGACCACGTCTGGCAGGTTTGTGTAACCATTGCTGTCGGCATGCAGCAGGCTTCGCTCCTCTTCAGGTGTCTAAAGGAACAGAGGGAGGGGGCCAGTGCTAGGGCCAAGGAGGGTCACAGCAGGTCTGGGAAGAATGGAGTGCCTACTCACACGCTGGACCACCATGGTGCCACCCCCATAGGGGGTCTGGGTCCCGGCGATCTCCTCCACATCATGGACCACCATGGTGCTGACACTGTCTGTATCCCCATCGCTGCTATGGGAGAGGGAGGTCATGAGGCCCTCCAGGTCCTGCCTGCCACCCAAGTACCATGGCAGCAGGCGAGAGCAGGAGGCCTAGCACTTTCAGCTTCCGATTCTATTCAAAACACGATGCACTCAGCCCCCACTGAGCAACCTTGTCCTGCTGTTGGGTGTCCTGGGCCCCGCACTTGGGTTGGGGCAGGCTGGTGGTAGAGACACCTGAAGAGACCACCACCCTACTGACAGCACAACGGGAGAGAGAGGAACACCAGTCTCACACCCCATTCTCTAGAGAAAGGAAGGAATCACTCACCAGCAGTGACACCAGGGTTCCCCACAGATTTGCCCGAGGTCCCCCTCCCTCGAACCTACAACCCTTCTCTTTGGGTGCCACCACCCCCAGGGAGCCCCATACCGGGCCCCAGGGGTGTCTCTGCTCCCTTCTGATGGTTCGCCATTGCTTTCCTCCTCGTCGTCCTCACTGCTCTCCACCTCCTCACTGGACGATGAGTAGTCCATGGCCTTCTTGGGAGGCCGTGGGGCCTCATCCAGGGTCCGTTCTTTCAGCAACACAAAATCCTGCAAGGGAGGAGCTGTGTGAGGGGGAGGGGGGAGAGGGCGGTGGTAAAGGATGTCCAAGGAGAAGGGGCAGGGTCACAGGAGGGCTCCCGCAAGCAGGGCCCTTCTCACTAACCTCACCAATGGCTCGCTTATAGCTCTGGGAGGGGCCACAGGGAAAGGGCAGCCAGGAAGAGGCAGGAGAGAGGTTAAGAAAGGTTAGTAACTGGAAGTACATCTGTAATCCCGCAGCCCTTAACGAAGGCCCACCCCCCAGCACCCAAGCTGAAGAGGCTCCAAGCTGGCCCCAAAGTCACAGACCAGAAGGCAGGGCCACAGCTGCCACCTGCCGACTTACTGCGGGCCGGCCTGGCCGTGAGCGGTGGTCATCAGGCTTGGCTTTGTTCCCAGGGGACAGCACTGGGGAGCTGTCCAGTTTGGAAGAGGCTGGTATGGCACGGTGGGAGAAGGGAGGTCACTGACACCCGGATGGGGGTGACCTCGAGCCCACACCCTGGGCTGAGACCTGGGCCTGAGCCCCGGAGCTCAGACACGCTCCACACCCAGCCCAGCCCCACCCTAGCCCTGAGGATGTCTCAGTCCCTACCCTGAGGGAGATGTCCAGGCCCCAGAGCAGGCTGCCAGGCCCACCCACGTACCTCCTACACGGTTCCGCTCCAGAGAGCCGGCCTGGGGAAGGTGCCCATGAGAGGCGGGGAGGACACTATCCGAGCGCTCCCAGCCAGGGTCGCTCCTTCTGAGGTCGGGGTTACTGTGGGAGAGCAGAGACGGGGTCAGGGCGACAAGGGGCTCCCCTCCCTGGGGGCTGAGCTGCACTGCAGAGGGAGCCATCACCAGGGGAGGCAAGTAGGTGGCAGAAGTGAGGGTGGGAGTGAGTGAGGGGACAACTCCATTACCTACTGGCGTTGGGCGGACCAGGGGGCTGAGCAGGGGGCCCTGGAGGCTTGGGACTCCCCCGCTCTGCCCTCCTTTGCAGATAGATTTGCCAGGCGGAGTTGCTGCGAGGTCTGTGAAGGGAGCACAGGGGTGCCGGGGGCAGGGGCAGGGAGGGGGCTGAGGTGACTGGGTCGGGGCTTGCCCACCCCTAAGCGGGTAACCTGGCAAACTCCCCTCTGTCCCCGCCCCGCTCCCTAGCCTGCCACCCAGCTCTGCACAGCTCAGTGTTACCTGGCACGGACAGCCTGGGCTGGCCGAGCCCCTCCGGCCCCACTGGTGTTAAGGGCAGTGGCAATAGATGAGGTCCTCTGAGGCACCTGAGGAGAGGAGGGGGGTCAGTGTGCTGGGAGCCAGCTCTGTGCTGGAACCACACACATTTCGTCCTCGCTGAGGCCCCACAAGGTGCCCCCCTGGCCTTTATGAAGTCCGCTAAGCTCAAGGAAGCTGATGAATCTGTTCAGAGGCATGAAGCCAGGAAATGGCAGAGCTGGGATTCCAACCCAGAAGGTCTGCCCCTAGTGCTTCCCAAACACCCTTGGCATCTTTCCATTCACACTTACGCCGGGATCACCCGCTGGGATCACCATGACACAGTCACGGGCCACCAGATGGAAACCCCGTCAGGACGGCGGCTGTGGTGGATGACTTGCCTTCTCTTCCCTTCCAACCCCAAACCCATCTCCACCTCACTGCTCCCTCCACTCTCCTCCATTTTCTCTCTTACCATAGTTGACCCTTGAATAACATGGGTTTGAACTGCACAGGTCCACTTACACACAGATTTTTCTCAAGAAACACGTAGAGCACTGTGCGTGTATTATTTTTTCCTTATGACTTTCTTAATAACATTTTCTTTTCTCTAGTTTATATAATATACGTAACATACAAAACTATGTGTTAATAAACTTTATGTTACTGGTAAGGCTTCTAGTCAACAGTAGGCTATTAGTAATTTAGTTCTGGGGCATTTAAAAGTTACACTTAGCCCTGCCAGTGTGGCTCAATGGTTGAGTATCGACCCATGCACCAAGAGGTCATTGATTTGATTCCCAGTCAGGCCACCTGCCCAGGTTGCAGGCTCAATCCCCGGTCGGGGGCATGCAGGAGGATCAATGTTTCTTTCTCTCTCTCCCTTCTCCTTCTCCTTTCCTCTCTCTCTAAAAAGCAATAAAAACATACTTTTATAAAGTTACACTTAGATTTTTGACCGTGTGGAAGTCAGTGCCCCTAGCCTCCACATTGTTCAAGGGTCAACTGTATTTTGTGCTCTTTCCTGGTCCCACAGGCCTGTCCTTACCTTGGGTGGGGCCTCATTATCCTGCCGGACCCAGGCTGGGGGGTTCGGGCTGGGACCAGGCCCTTCCGAGGTAGGGTCTGAATTCTGGCGGATGACAGCTCCTCGGACACTGGGCGTGGCAGTGGGTGTGGGGGCCGCAGGGTCAGGGTCATGAGAGGCTGGGAAGGCAGCCAGGTTTCGGGTGGGCTGGTCCTGCAGGGACTGGGATCGGGGTACAGGCGCTGCATATGGCTTCAGTGGGACCCGGTGTGCCACCAGGCTCTGCAGGGAGAGACCAGGGAGGGTAGGCTGCCCACTCTGTGCACATCCCCACCTGTGAGCCGGGGCCTGGGCTGAGAGGAAGGGGCAAGTAAAGCCCATCGAGTGGAAGAGGCTCCTGGAGCCCAAGAATAAGCAAGATGTAGGACAGACATGCAGCAAGCAGGTGATGTCTGCCCATGTACCTATCATGAGGTCTGTGATCCCTGGCTAAGTATGTGCTGGTGTGTGCGTGTCCCTGTGCTGCCTGAGGCTCCCCATGTCTGTGTTAAGACGGAAATGGGAAGAAACTCACCTTGTGCGGTCCCTCCTGGGGCTCCACCGGCCTCTGCATAGGAGGAGTTTGGGAAAGTGGTCCTGGGGGCCCAGGGGAGGCCTGAGGAACAGGGGGCTCAGGCCCTGTGCTGCTTGGCTTGGTCTTGGCCAAGGGAGAGTTCTGCTGCTTGTTCATCCTTGTTCTCTCTTCTACCTGTGATTCAAAAGGATGCCAAGCAGGCCAGTTTTTGCTTCACTGTCCTCAAAATGTAGGTCCCCACCTGCCCCACTGCTCCAGCCCTCATGCCTGTGCGGAGCACCCCTTTCCCCTTCTCAGTGTCCGCCAGTGCGGAATGATCACTTCTTACAGCTCAGGCCTCAGGCAGAGGGCCTGGGAGGGTAGTGTCTTAGGCTGTAAGGAGGCAGTGAGTACCTCTCGGGCCCAGGCTGGCTTGTCGGCGGGGGTAATGCCCCGACTATAATGGTACAGGGGCTTCCTGTCCCCGGGAAGGATCTGCTGCTGCTGCTGCTGCTGTTTCTGCAGCTGCTGCTGCTGCTGCTGCTGCTGCAGGGACTTGAGGTAGGCGTGCTCCTGCTGCAGCTGCCTCTGCAGGCGCTCCGACTGCCGCTGCTCCTCCAGCTGCTTCCGCTTGTATTCCTGGGCCCAAGGGTAGGAAGAGGGGCTCAGCAAGATGTAGCCCTGGAAGTTAGAGGTGGCATGCCCTTTCTTTTCTCCTGCCTAGAGAGATGTCTCCCCTTGATGCCTGGGTGAGTCCCTTCCCCTGAAGTGCTCCCATCCCATTCCTTCCAGCAGAGAAGCTCTGATACACATCTTCCCAGAGAAAGCTGGGGGACCCCGTTACCAGCAGTAGGGCCTGTTCCTGGAGCAGCTGTTGCTGAAGGATCTCGAGCTGTCGCTGCTCCTCCTCTAGCCTGTGACGAATATATTCCTGGGGGGTGGGGTTGGGGTGGGGGCAAAGGGCAGGGAAAGAGGAAAAGGCGGCGGCGGCGAAGGAGTTGGAGAAAGAGGAAGGATCGGTGGGGTGAGGATGAGGAGAGCAGGGAAGAGCAATAGAGAGGATGGGGATGGGATGAGCCCCGAAGGGGCAGGGAATGAGGAGGAAGTCAGGGTGGAGGACCCATGAGGGGAAGTGCAGGGGAGAGGAGTCAGGGTGGGCAAAGAGATGGGGAATGAAGGCACAGAGACAGGAGGAGGGCAGGGAGCCAGGGTTGGGGGTTGAAGGGTGGGAGAAAACAGAGAGAAAGAGTGAAGCTAGAAAAGATAGGAGGAATCTAGGGGTAGGGAAAGAAGGGGGAAAGGGTTTCGGGGAGCAGGGGTGCAGGCAGCAGGAGCGGGCAGGGAGGCCAGGGGAGGGGAGGGGTGTGTGCAGTGTGTGCTGGGGGCCTGTACCTGCTCCCGCTCTGCTTGCCGCCTCTCCTCCTCCCGCCGCAGGGCCTGCATGTCCTCCAGACGCCGTTGCTGTTCCTTCTCCTGCAGCTTCCGCTGTTCCCGCTCCCGCCGTTGTTGCTGTGGGTGAGAGAGGTGTGGTCTTAAGGACTGCACACTCAGACAGCCCTGGAAGGGGAAACCAGCCCACTTCGGGCATCTCCTGTAAAGGCGACCCTTTCAGGACAATGCTCCTTCTCACCTGGGATGATGGTGAGAGAGAATGGCCTCAACTTGTTTCCACAGACCTACCAACTCCTACACAGGAGCCCATGGGGGGGCTGAGCTTGGGAAAAATTACTCGTCCAATGTGGCTGTGAGCTTGGGACCAGAGCTAAGCAGCTGGCTGCTGCCCTTGGAGTGGGCTGAATTGGATAACACCTTCTCCTATCCATTCGCCCACCAAAAACCAGAGTCAATACTCCTGGCCTCTCTAAACAAACTGCCTGTAAACCCAAAAGGAGTGGGCTGTAATGATGGCCTTTGGCCACAAGAGAGCAGCAGATGCCCATGCACAGAAGCACAACCCAGAGGAGAGGGACTCGGCCAGGTCCTTAGCCAACATCAGCAGCTCAGGTTGCATTTTACTTTCACAACCTTTCCGACCAAAGAGTCTGCCCCAATAAAAGAAAAAGAGAAAAAGATCTCTATTAAAATGAATTTCTCCCTCCCACCTGACAAGACTGTACTTTCCAACAAATCTAAGCTGAAACAAAAGTAAAAGGTGGTTCTTTAGAAGGATCTTTCATGTTCAGAAAGAGAAACAAATGGAAAAGGAAAAAGAAAAAAGCTAAGCCCTCAGGGCCAGTACAGCTGGGGGCCTGTGCCGGGCCTATCTCCACAATGAGGATCTGGCAGGCCTGCTCCAGGAAACACCCGCTAGACACAATTTTCTGTCACTCAACGACCTTAAGACAATGTTTACTATGTTCTCCTGTAGCAGGCTTCCTTACAAATTGTGTTTTGTTCAACAAAGACTGGTGCCTGCTTTGGGGAGCAGTTCATAGACAGTGTGGATGCTTCTGTCTATTCATTTTTTTGTTAAGCACAGCTCTCCGTGAACTTTGAAGTCATATAATTGTTTCAACAAAAAGTTCATCACTTAAGGCATCTTTAAAACCAACCTATACCTTGCCTTTCCCACCATGGCCCCCTGCAAAATAAATACATTTAAATACAGATGCATAGAAAAAATAAATATGCATATAGATCTTTTAAAATGGTGGTTAAAATAAAAAACTGTAGCTATTTAAGATTCTCTATTAAAATGAATTTCTCCCACCCACCTCCAGCAAGTCCGACTGACAAGACTGTACTTTCCAGCAAATCTAGGCCAAAAAATTAAAAGTAAAAGGAGGGTAAAGAGAAGGCTCCTCTTCATGTTCAGACTAGACAACTGCTTATCTATCAGATGCTCAGGGGCCTGGAGTATTTGTACACAGACCACAGCTCCGGGGGCTAGACAACAAGGACAGGGACAGTCCTGTCTGTGGGGAACCAGTATGGCTTTTCAGAAATGGCTCTGCTCCCAAGGGAGGCTGAGAGCACCACCATTCACACAGCTGATGAGCGGGCAGTGCACGTGGGGACTGGCCTCTAACAGCACAGACCCTTTCTATCCAATTCTGAACGAAGGGGGTTAGGAAGCCCTGGCTCGCTCCCTCTTCTCCGTTGTCCTAATGGAAGCAGGGATGGGGCCAGGAGGGGTGCTGAACCAGGCCTGGCCAGGTCCTCCCAGGACAACCCCACCTCCTCAACCCGCCGCCGCTCTTCCTTCTGCTCCTCGATGCGGCGCTGCCGCTGGTGCAGGAGGTGTTTGATGTGCGCCTCAGGGTCTCGCTGCTGTTGCTGCTGCAGCTGCTGCTGCTGCTTTAAAGCCTCTGAGTTGCCCTTATTCTCCTGCTGGAGCCGGAGGAACTCCCGGCGTAGCGTGGACTCGCCGGGCACGTTCATGATGGAGCTGGGTCAGGGTGGCACAATGAAGGGTGGGGTCAGAACCCAGTCATTTCCCACTTTCACGTCTGGGAGACACCGGAGTAGGTGCTCTTCCTGGACCAGACAGTCTGCCTCCAGTCACTCTCTCCTGCCCAGTCTTGGGCCCTGTCCTCCAGCAATACCCCAGCCTGCATCCCTGAATCACCCTCTCCCCACTTCTTTTTATTTTTTTAAATTTTTGATTTTTTTTTTCTTTGAGAGAGAGAAATATCGACAGGCTGCCACCCACATGCCCCTACTGGGGACCAAGCCCACAATCCGGGCATGTGCCCTGACCAGGAATCAAACCAGCGCCCATTTGGTGCATGGGACGACGCTCAACCAACCGAGCCACACTGGCCTGGGCTCTTGCCACCTCTTGCTCATTCATTCCATTTCTTCTCAGCTCTCAGATTGTTTTATGGGTCTCTAACCCACCATCCCCAGGCTGAGAGTCCCCAAGCCCCAAGGACCTCTGATGTCCCCTCGGATGAAAAGTGAGGCCCCCAAACTCCACCTGCCAAGCCCACCTTGGTTCTCCTTCCTCTCCATGGCTGTCATCTTCCTCTTCACTGCCGCTGTACTCATATTCTGTCTCCTCTGCAGGGGGGAGATCACTGCTGTTTCTTCACCCAGTGCCCCAGACCCCACCCTGGGCTAGGAAAACCTTAGACGGGGACAACCAATAAGATCTGTCTGGATGGCCACGCACCTGGGTCCCTGCCCACCTCCTGGGAGCAATGGAATGACGGTGGGTCTCAGGTTTGGGCCTGCACAGGCATGGGGATTAGACCCAATAGTAGGTGGGATGTGACTGAATGTGTGCATGCACTCACAAATGAATGTGCTCAACAGGAAGCTTTTGTAAGGATGCAAAAGGGCCGCACTCATTTGGAAGGCTGGCTTGAATTGGCGCTATGAGAAAAAGCACTCTGAGGTCGAAAGCCTGGGAAAGGAGGTGTCTTCGGATGCGGACAGCTGGGGTCTGGGAGAGGTGCCCGAACGGGAGCAAGGAGGAGCCAGGGCTGGTGAAGAGGAGCAAGGGCTGAAGTGTGTCCTGACCCCCCACCCCCGCCTCCCCCACTGACCTTTCTCGCCCCGCTTCTTCCGAGACCGGTCGATGTGGTCCTTGAGCTGGATGCGGACCTGCCGCTCTGTGGGCTGGTCGCGGATGAAGGGGAACTTTAGCAGCTGCTCTGTTGGTGGGCGGCTCAGGTAAGTCTTGATGAGACATGTGTCAATGAAGTCGATGAACTTCTTAGACCTGGAAACAATGGCTCACACTAGGAGGGCCCCCTTGGGAGGGGGTGTCACAGGAGGAAGAGGGGAGATCATTCATCAAAAAGCCACTTCGGGAGGGTAAGAGATCAACCAAAGGACTTGTATGCACGAATATGAGCATAATCAAAGGACACAGGCAGTAGGGGGGTGAGGGCATGTGCTGGGGGGTGAGAGTGGCTGGGGAGAGGTCAATGGGGGGCAAAAAAGACTTATGTAATATAATACTTTAAACAATAAAGAATTTAAAATTTTTTAAAAAGCCACTTTGACTTCCCTTCTGTCTTCTCCATACCCCAACACCAGCGCCCCTAATGCTGTGGCTGCAGTACCAGCCCCTCCCAACGCCTCTTGTATGGTGCAGACCCAAGCCTGAACCCAGGGGGTTATGGTGGAGGCAGCCTTGTCCAGAGACCTTTCTAGACACCAAATCCCCAGAGACCTACCATTTCTTGGACTTGAGCCTGGGTGGTGGGTTCCGAGGGATGAGGAAGAGGGCTCGCATGGGATGCATGTCACACAGAGCTGGGACACAGAAGAGACTGTCAGTCCCTTTGCCATGCTGAGAGCCTAAAGGAGCCCTTCTCACCATGACTTCCCAAGGCCCACCTCTCCCCTACAGCCACTTTCTGGGCCCTCCCTTCTCTCCCAGACTCCGCACTTACGGGGGGCTCCCTCTGCCATCTCAATGGCTGTGATTCCTAGAGACCAAATGTCACTCTACAGAGGGGAAAGAAAGGACAGGTGAATGCTCCTGGTAACTCTCTTCACCTACTCTCCCTGTCTCTTCAGAACCCCTTGCCGGCCAATCCCTTCCTGAGGCCCCTCCTCTAACCCTGCATGTCCTCCAACTTACCCAATATTCCCACCCATACCTCCCTTGCCACAAAATGTCCCCCAACCCCTCATAGCCAACACATCATTAGACCTTCATTTTGCCCTCCCAAGCTGCTTAAGTCCCCAATATTTTCAATCTATCCATCACCCCCATCTCACTTCCTGCCTTGGCTGCCCCATGCTGCACACTCTCGGGTCCATACCCTGTAATCATAGGTGGCATCAGGGTTCTCATCACAGGCGATGACCTCCGGGGCCATCCAGTAGGGGGTCCCAATGAAAGTGTTTCGCCTGCCCACGGTGCGGTCCAGCTGAGCACTCACCCCAAAATCCACTGAGAAGACATGAGGAGAGGGGTCACAGCAGAGTGTCACATCTGCTCCCCTCATCCTGGACCCAGCATGGGTGTATCCCAAGGCAGCTGAGGTCCTGGCTCTACCTAGACACTCCCCGGAACCTCTCCCATCCCATCAACACCCTGAAGAACCTGACCTAGTCTCCCTGCGTCTTGGGAAAAACCAAGGTGAAAGGACATCACCTCAGATCATCTTTCCAGAGGGACCTGCACAGCACTGGGGACATAGCAGATAGCAGGCACCCCAGGGGAGGGTATGGGAAAGCAAGCCTCCCAGCCTACAGGTTGTGGGACTTAAGCCCCCAGAGGGAAAAGGGGCCTCTCGCCTGGAGGTTAGAGGGCCCATCCGCCCAGAAGGAATCAGCGCACCTAGCTTGACCTCGGCATTCTCTGTCAGCAGCACGTTCTGCCCCTTGATGTCTCGGTGAATCACCTTGTGGGCGTGGAGATGGGCCAGACCCTGGGCAGAGAGTGGGGGGAATTAGGCTTGATGTTGGAGGAGGGGGAAGGAGCGAGGACTTGCATTGACTGAGAGGGGAGGGGAGGTCATCAGTCTGGATGGGGCTGGGCTGAAGAAGCAGTCCCTCTCCACCATGTGCCCAAAGTACAGGCTGAGATTTCTGGAGCGTTTCCTCAGCATGGTGGCTCCTGGGAATCCCCAGCAGGTATAGATTGCAAGTGGAGAAACAGCAGAGCTTGGAAACAGAGGCACTTGTCTCCTCCAACAGTTTGAGTCCTCACCGTTAGGACTCTGTCTCTAGCCTCCAACCCCATCAGGCCACCTGCTCCTTAAAAGAGGGCACAGCTCTAGCTGGTTTGGCTCAGGGGATAGAGCGACGGCCTGCAGACTGAAGGGTCCCAGGTTTAATTCTGGCCAAGGGCACATGCCCTGGTTGCGGGCTTGATACCCCCCAGTAGGGGACGTGCAGGAGGCAGCCAATCAATGATTCTCTCACATTGATGTTTCTCTCTATCCTTCTCCCTTCCTCTCTGAAATCAATAAAAATAAATTAAATAAAAGAGGGCATAATTCCATTTCCTCCTCAGTGCAGGGGGGTCCATGCCCAGGGAGAAGCTCCAGAGGGGGTGGCCCAAGAGCAGGAGGCAGGAAGGGGCCTGGCGCTTACCCGCAGAATCTCCCTGCAGATGTAGGCGATGCAGTCCTCCTTCAGGGCATTCCCTTTTGTATTCTTTACCAGGTCCGTCACGGAACCAGCACCACAGAACTCCATTACCAGCTGTAGTCCCAGGGAGACCGGAAGGAAAAGTAGCAGTTAGGCAAGGCCCCTTTCCCCTGCCAGTGCCCTGGAGGAAAACCAGCGGCCTTGGGGTCAAACTGGTATAAGTTGAAGGGCAGGGGCCACATGCCCCCTCTCGCAAAGACCACAGAACTTCCTGAGGTTAGGAGGAAAAGGGGAAGGAAATACAGTCGGAAAAGATAGGCAGGGAGGGTTTGGGGACATGGTCTTTGTCCAGAGTAGGAGCCCAAGGAATCCCTGAAATTGTAGACAAAATGAGGGATCCAATGTGCTCATCAGATCCTTTTTGGGATTCATAACCCCTACTGCTCTAAAGCGAGGTCAGCAAACTATGGCTAGTTTTTTACATTTTTAAATGGCTGAAAAGAATAAAAAAATAATCACATGACATGCAAATTAGTGTCCTAAATAAAGGTTCTGGGGGATACAGTGATGCCCACTCATTTATATATTGTCTATGGCTGCTTTCATGGTACAATGGCTGAGCTGAGTAGTGACAGACAGTATGATCCACAAAGCCCCAAATATTTACTATCTGGTCCCTCACAGAAAAAGTTTGCCAACCTCTCATCCCGAGTAAAGAAAGGGGCTAGAACCAGCAATTTTCCAGTCTGCTAGAGACAAAAACAGTGCACAGGGTCTACCAGAGAGCTGAGGGAACCTGGTAGTGTTCTGGGAGAAACTCCACAAACAGAGGTAAGACTACAGCGGGGAGATGAGGAGAGCTCCTGTGCCATCTCTAGGGAAGAACCAGAGGCCCAGAGGCAGGTGCCAAAAGGGAAGTCCCCCGGTGACAGGCATGTCTGTTGAAATGTTTTCACTGTACCTTTTCTAAAAGCCACACCCAGCACAGAAAAAGGTTGGAAGAGATGTGGGCATTTGCATATGCAAAAATAATTTACATATGCTCCACATTTGAGTATAGCATAGTGGAAAGACAATGTCCAAAAGGTCCAGAAGGGGGCGCCTGGTCACTAGCACCTGACCTCTAGTCCTCAAGGATCTCTCACTTGGTACAGTTGGCAGGTAAACCTCTCTTAACCCATTACTCACCTTCTTTTGTGTGTATGAAATGTCAATGTGTGTGTGAGTGTGAGTGTGAGTGTGTGTGTGCGTGTGTGTGTGTGTGCGTGTGTGTGTCGCATGTGCATGCCTTCAGAAAGTCTACTGCATAGAAACAGGAACCATGATTCATACTTATTTGTGCAGGGTATGCAGAAAGTGCTAAATAAGTACTCATCTAGCAACTGCTGCAAGGGGAGACCTGGCATGAGCACCAATCCCCGGCGCCCCCCACCCACACCTTGCCCAGCCACCGCCATGTTCCCTGATGCTCTGTCCTTGGGTCTGGCTGAGTACCAGAGAGGCTGAGGAATCAGCTGGCACCAGTGCCCAGGCAGGGAGGGTAAATGACTTAGAAATGTTCTGGGCCAGGAGGGAATTTGGGGGAGACCAAAAGGGCTGCAGTAAGTTCTGGTTAGAACAATCACCCAGAGGCCTGTACACTGCCAGGAGGGGTCCACGCTCTACCTTCGCCTACCACAGAGTTTGGTCTGCTGCTTTCCTAGGGGCTGTGCCAGTGCAGGAGAACTCATCAACTAAGCTCCCTGGGTCTTTCCCAGCCCTTGCTAGGATTGCATTGCTCGATACTTATGAAGGGCCTGTTGGACACAGGGTAAGGTACTGGTTAGGGCAAAGGCGAGCCCTAGAACCCCTGCCACCGAAACGCCCAGAGGACAAGAGACTGCCAAGTGTGGGCAGGAGGTCCCTCCATCCATGCACAGGAGAGGCTGTGGGACTGAAGAGAGGGCTGGCAAGGAGACTCGGGTGCTGATGCTGGAGACAGAAAGGGCAGGGAGGGGCGGGGGCAGGCCAGAGGGCACTCTCACCCAGAGCTGGTCGTCGTTCCCAGGGGGGCTCTTCTTGATGAAGGCTCCATAGTAGGTGGCGATGTTGCGGTGGTGAGAGTATTTTTTCAACATGTTGATCTCCTGCTTGATCTCTTCTTCCTCATCCTGGGTGAATGGGAGGAGGTGAGCCTCGTTCTCAAGTCTCC
>NW_005370875.1:224998-225486 GCF_000412655.1 Myotis brandtii | reverse complement strand
CCGTGACATCCATGACCTTGATGGCAGCCAGCTGCCCAGTCTTGACGTGCCGACCCTGTGCACAGAAAGGTGAACATGAACACAGAGGGGCCTGGGTCATGCTCACGGATGGCCTGATTCTGGGAGAAGCCACACCTTTTGGCTCTTTTCTATCTTAAAACATGACCCTCATGGTGGCTAGACACCTCAATTTATTGGTTGGTCACAGGACTAACAGTGGCTACAGAAAAACTACCAAGACTAGATTTCCAAGCTCTGTGCTTGGTAAAAATGAAGGGTCTGCTCCCTTCATACTCAAGCCTCTCTGGCTTGTACTTCCTACAGTTTGAAAGTTAGAGCGGGAGTCAAGGGTACCTTCTCCATCCTCAGATGGAGCTGCAGGGAGCTGGGAAAGATGCTGAGGAGGGAGGGCCTTGGCCTCTCTCTGCATCTTCTATGCCACACAAGCCCCCTTTGGATAGGAGGCTATTCCTAGGATTCCCCCCCAC
>NW_005370875.1:182974-224984 GCF_000412655.1 Myotis brandtii | reverse complement strand
TTTTATTTTGTTGACAGGAAAGAATTAAGATAGAGCCGAACTCGCTGGTGTGCCTCAGAGGATGAGCATCGACCCAGGAAGCAAAAGGTCACCAATTCAGTTCCGGTCAGGTCAGGGCACATGCCCGGGTTGCAGGCTCGATCCCCAGTAGGGGTTGTGCAGGAGGCAGCTGACCAATGTTTCTCTTTCATAGATGTTTCTATCTCTCTATCCCTCTCCCTTCCTCTCTCTCTAAAAAAAAAAATCAATAAAAAACATTTTTTTAAAATAGAGCTGAGATTTTTAGGAAACTCAGGGAAACACAGAAGGAAACATCGACTAACATGTCGATGGCCCCATCACCAGTGCTAATGGGAAGAAACTTCTATATATAGGATGGTCCTGCCATTGCCCTCCCCCTCCCTCCTCCTAAAATTCCTAGCAGGAGCTGTCTGGGGTTTGGACAGGAAAGTCCAAGGCTTCCTGGGGAAGAGTAAGGTAAGGGAAAGCAGCCCCTCAGGGGGATGAACATGGGCATTGCCAGGCCGTGGATTATTTTTATCCTCAGCAGTCATTCAAGACCCAAGCCCAGAAAAGCAGTGGAACACAGAGCTAGGATTTCCATGGCAACAATTAGGCAAGAGATGGGGAAATGGGGGGAGGAGGTGCCTGTTTCCCAAAGCTTCCATGGAAGAAGGGTAAGAGAAGGGCAGGTGGTCCCAGTGACCCAGGAAACAGGCCCTGGAGATGCAGAGGAGACTTGTGAAAAGACCCAGCATCATGTCTGGAGACAAAGAAGCCGGCGTGTATTCTCTGGGGCAGCATCCACCTTGAACATCTCTCTGCTGTGGCCACCTCCCCCCCATTCAAGTGGGACCAGAGATCAGGCCACATGAGAATGCCGAGCTGGCCAGACCAGAAGGTACAATCAGCGGCTGAGGAAACACCACTTCTGTGGGAGAGAGGCGGCCTCAAGGGCAGAAGGCCTGAGCTCCGGCTCTGGCCCTGCTGCAGACCAGCTGTGGGAGCTCAAGAAAGCCGCTTCCCCTCTGCAGAGGGTCACTCATGGGATCCCCCCCACTCCAAGTCCTGGGTTTTTCTGTTGTCAGGCCAAACCTGCACCTCTGGCCTGAGTTTTACTCTAAACTGCCAGGTGAGCTCTGATACCGTTCCTTCTGCCTTCAGCTGTTCCTTTCCCACACCCCATTCAACTCCAAACCTGTCCCTGCTAAACCAATAATTCCAAACTCAGGCAGAAGCCAGCAAAAACATCCCATTTCTTGCTGCTTCCTGCTTCCTTCCCTCATTACTTTCCTCTCCTCTCTCTTCTTTCCCAGGTCCCCAGCCTCGGCAATTTCCCATAACCTCCCCACTTTACTGACCTGGAATATACTTCTCCCACCCTCCTGAGAGGGCCCCATGGAAGACAGTCACACTTCTGCGCCATTAGAGGCTCACCTTGTACACCTGTCCATAGGTTCCATTGCCAACCACTTCCACCAGCTCAAAGATTCCAGCAGGGTCCTGGAGGGGAGGGGAGAGGGAGAGAAAGAATAAGGTGTTGGACTTCAGAAAAAGATTACGTAGCCTGGGGGTGGTGGTGGGGATGTATTCAATCAGGAGAGAAAAGTGAAGACTAGTATATTATGTGAGGCCTGCAGGGGGAACTCTGATGGCCAGCTGCCCCTTTCCTGGACTGGTTCAGAGTTCATGTTCTATAGGAAAAGTCAGAAGATGAGAGAAAACAGAAGCCAGAGCCCAGCTACCTTTTCAAAGGTATGCCCCTGATTTCAAACTCAATGACAAACTCTGAGAGTGTATAGCCTATCTGCAAAAGGGGGTGCCTGAGTACCCACCTCTGGGATTGGTGCTAACTTTATTTGATTGATTGATTGATTGATTGATTGTTAATCCCCATCCAAGGATATTTTTCCATTGATTTTTAGAGAGTGGAAGGGAGGGGGAGAGACACAGAGAGAAACATTGATGTAAGAGACACAGCAACTGGTTGCCTCCCACACATGCCCTGACCAGGGCTGGGGGTTGAGCCTGCAACTGAGGTACATGCCACTGACTGGAATGGAACCTAGGACCCTTCAGTCGACGGGCTGACGCTCTATCCACTGAGCCAAACTGGCTAGGGCAGGTTGGTGTCAACTTTAAATGAGGCAACGCCCATAAAATGGTTAAGACGGTGCCTGGCATTGGTTAAGAGCGTGTGTGCAATAACAGTTACTTACAGTTATTAATTTTTTAAAAGCAGGGAGTTGGAACTTGAAAGCCACCATCCTTTTGACATTTTCCCCCTTCCCAGTCCTCCCGAGACCAAGGGCTCCAGAGCCAGTGTTTGTGGCCTTTGGGGGTAGAAGAGACCTCTTAGGTAGGAGGGAGAGCAGGTGACAGTGAGAGGGCCACTGGCAGGGGCAGATGAGAAGGGAGAACTTTCAGTTCCTGCTTTCCTGAGCCAAGCAGTGCCAGGAGGAGAGAGCCCGAAAGGCTCAGACAAAGCCTCTAAAGAGGCTCACTGCCTGTCGAGCCAAGAGCAGGCAGCCTGGCTGAGCAGCACAGCTGCCGGGAGGCCTGCCCACACCCTCCTGGCAGGACTTCTTTTTTGAAAGAGGGAGAGAGGCTGGGAAGTGGGGCTGCAAGCTGAGAGCCAGCCTGCCTCCTGAGCTCCTGCAGACTGGGCAGACCCTCCCCCGCCACCTGCAGGACTGAGCGGAGAGGCACAAACTGAGGATGTCACTTAGGAAACAAACTCTCCAGGCAGTGCTGGGGCCTCTGTGCTGATAATCCTATAAGTATATAATCTAAAACGCCTTTCTCCCTGATTTTGAAAACCAATATAAGATTTCTAAAAAACAAACAAACAAAAAACACCAAAAGAATCCTTCACCTGTCATCCACTGAAGCTAGCACATGGAACATAGCTTGGGCATGGTTGGGACCAGGAAGACACCAGCCCAAGGCTTTTTTATAATATCCTTACCCTATACTATCTCCGTCCATTTTCTCAAAGAGGGGAACTGGAGGATAACAATGTACTTCCCCTATCAGAGTACGTATTAGCATGCACTGCAATTGTGTATCGACTTGTCTATACATTCCCAGATAAAAGGGACTAAGTCCTCCTTGTTTACCGGTGTGTCCAGTACCTACCTCGCCCAGAGCCTAGCATACAGAAGCCTGAAAGAACATCCACAAGCTACTCCAGGGGAAGACCTGATAGAAGTAGAAGACGGCTCCTTCTATGTGCTCTGAACCAACCTGGGCTGACCAGACCAAGAATTTAGTGGTTCTATGTTCAATTACTTAGCTCCAGCTGAAATTACTTAAAAAAAGTCCTTGAACAGGTCTAATAAAACAGCAGGCCCCACAGGAAAGGGAGATATTGTCACTGTAGTGTGAGGACTAATGAGAGGCCTGAAGAGTTGCAAGGAACCTGGAAGAAGGTGTCGTGTCTACCTGCAAATCTAGACTTAGAGAAGGGAGCCCAGTTCCCTAAAAATCTCCCCCAAAGAAGGGCTCATCTATTTGGGGGCCTCTTAACTCTGTTGAGAAGTCTTTTTCTGCATCCAACTTAGTTCTTCCTAGATGGACAGAGACAAGGAAAAAGGACTTATAATTTTCTGGATGCTCCTAATCTAAGAGAAAATATGATGGGCCTGCTAGAGTCACAATGATATACCACCATCACCTCAAATCAGCACAGATTTAATTTTATAATCTTAGCTCCAAATCTGTCTCCTCCTATATGTTTGGGAGGCACTGAAAAATGAAAGAACAATCTCTGAGGTTAGACACACTGGGTTCAGCAGATGATTTAATGGTTTCAAGCCCGTGTTCTGACCCACAAGCAAAGATAACACACCTACTTGAAATGGTTACGCTAAGAACTAGGCTGAGAGCATCAATGTGACACAGCAGTTATGTACCTAACATCCTCCACAGAGCTTGCTCCTCAGAGACGACTCCTCTCCCCTCGTCAAGAGCAATACCATTTTCAAAGCAAAATCTCTCCTCTACCATTCTCTACCCCGCTCCCCATTCCTTCTCCACATCACAGTCACCCTATCCTTTCTCCCTTCAAAATGTCCCTGATTGTCTTTCCCTCTCAATTCCTAAAGCTGCCAGCCCAGCAATCCCTCCTCTTTTCCCTCCTGGAGCTCCTGCCTCACCACTCTTCCTTCTGCCGCAGCCGCCAGATTGAACCCTCCTAACACGGTGCTTTTTAAATCCTACTCTTCTGCCTGGAACCAGCATGGCTCCCACCGCCTAAGAAGAGTCCAAACACCTGAGCCTATCGTTACAGCTTCCCGTCACCAATAAATATTTCCTGAGCGTCTACATCTACCCTGCACCGGGCTAGGCCCTAATCAGGGAAAATCTATAAGGTAACTTTCTCTTCTTTCATCCAGCAATTAAATATTTACTGAGCACTAACTGAGTGATGACTCCTCAATTAGGCACAATGAGGAGCTCAGTGATACATGAGAAACATGGAAGGTCGCTCAAGGATCTTCTAACTTTACAAGTACCCCAGCATGTACACATGGCAGTATATGATTATTTGCCATAAGAGCAACTGAAAGCACTCAAGGCATTAAGAAACTGCTTGGTAGAGTGGAAAGAGCACTGGAGAGTGAGTTTCTAAGGACTTTAGCATTAGCTGTATGTTCCTAAGCAGGTATTTAACGGTTTGGGGACTCATCTTCCACATATAAATTAAGAGGGAGTTGAATTGGGTAAAAAATCTCTTTCATGGTTTCAGGGAAAAGAACTAAATTCAGGTTGGAAATCTCAGGCAGGCTCCCCAGAGGAGTCTAAGCTGTGCTTTGGCAGCTGGCTAAGGTTTCAGTTGGTGATAGGAATTTAAGACTGGGGAAGGCCGCTTGGCTGGAGTGGCTCAGTTGGTTGAGCGAAGTCCCATGAGCCAAAAGGTCACTGGTTCAATTCCTGGTGGGGGCACGTACCAGGGTTGCGGGCTCAATCCCCAGTAGGGGGCATGCAGGAGGCAACCCATCCATGTCTGTCTCTGTCTCTCTCTGTCTCTCTCTCCCTCTCTCCCTACGCCCCTTCCTTTCTCTCTGAAATAAATAAAAACATATTTTAAAAAACAAAGGAGTGGGGAAGGCCATGATACGCTAAGGGACAGCAGTCTGGGTTTGGGTCTTGAGTTTGAGATGTTAGGAGACACTAGGAGTAAATGTCTATCAGGCAGTTAGAAACAAAGGTCCGGAGATAAAGATTTAGAGGACATTCACACTGTGAGAGTTGGAGACAGGAGACCAGATGTCCAGGGAGCATGCACAGGGAAAAAAGAATAAAAGAGCAAGGTCAGCCTCTGAGGAATGGCCATGTGCACCACAACGGAGAGCAGCAGAACAGACATCAGAGGAGGAGGCAATCAGGGCTGAGGAAAACAGCAGTGACTCAGCGCCCAGGAAACCACCAGGAACCTCTGTGGGAACTGCAGTTGTGAGAGCAGGAAGAGGAGATGGCGTAACAAGGCAGTAAAGGCTATGGGTGCTGCACCCTCACTGGAGAACGTTAACTTTGAGAGGAAGGGGGAAATCAGATGATGGCTAGAGGAGGCAGAAGGGCCAGACAAAAGGGTTTTTAAAATAGGGAAGATCTCTCATGCTTATGGAAAGGAAGAAGCCAGAGAGGAGACTGATGATGTTTGATGAATTGATTTTTAATGATATATATGTGTATACGCATGTATATGTGTATTCCATAGTATGTAATCTGTATCTTCCACTGATTTACATAGTGATAAAATACAACAGTGCCTATTTCTCTCTTATTCACATACCCAATGATTCAGAATGCCCAGAAATGCTTAGCAGTTCAAATATGATTTATGTATTGATCTGGTCTCAAATGTGAGCCCTTCAAACATGCACCTGTCCGTGCCTGGTCACCCTCTTTGATGGCAATCTAATGGAGGTGTCTGCAGAGGGAGGTGCTCTGCTACTGGGAAGCCACCAAAACAGTCCTGGCTTGGCCCCTGCACGTGGGCACAGCTCTGTAACGATGCTGTGGTAGGCCTTCCCCAGATCTATCTCTTGGTGCTCAAACTCTTTGCTCTCAGCAGTCTAATTTCTTGTCCAGCCAGCTGCTGGCAGGTGGGAAGGGATGGGAACAAGAGTATGAATAACTAAAGAGAGAAGGGAGAAGGACAAGAAAAGATAAAAAGTGAAGAGATACTGGTCTGTTGAGGTAAAGAGGAAGGAAGATGAGGGAACTCCATAAATATCGAATGACTATGACTTTAACGATGTCAGAGGGAAGATCATCTACTAAGTAGAATTGGGGGCCTGAGTGAGTTGGGAAAAACTTGGGAACAGATGCTACACAAGGTGCTTTAAGATATTGTCTCCCAAACTTCATGATATAAAGGAATCACCTGGGAATCAGACTCCTAGGATCTGCCTCCAGAGATTCTGATTTAGCACCACAGGTGAGGAGCAGGTATCAGTCTATTTAACAGATCCTCCTGGGTGATTCTAATGCAAAAGGCAGTGGACCCATTTTGAGCAACATTAAACTTTATGGGGTTACTAATAGGTGAATGGAAGGTGTAGACCGTCCAGAGAGCTGAATGAAGCCAGGCAGGCTGAGCAGTGGTAGGAGATCCATCAGCGCTCTGGATGACCAACTACTGCTCTCTCCTATAATAGCTCTACAGAATCTTCACTCCCCATTTTTTTCTATGTTCAAGTATCCACGCATGCCTAAAAATGACCTCCTATCAGCCAAGCCAAATCACAAATTGTTTTCCCCCCAGGAAATCTTCCTTAGCTACTCTAGCCCACAAGCTATTCCATCCATGAATTTCACCTTCAATTTCACATATTAATTTCATCTCTACCGTGAGTTTAAGTTTCTCAAGAATATGACCAAATGGATATATTTTTAAAACATAATCTTAGAATAAGACAAGGTTGTTTACTCTTGCCACTTCTATTCAATGTTCTGTATGGAAATTAGGCAAGAAGAGGAAATAATAGACATCCAGGTTGAAAATGAAGAAGTAAAACTATCTCTATGTGCAGATGACATAATCTTGTACGTAGAAAATTATAAGAAATACATTAATACCCTATTAGAACTAATCAAGCAGGTTAGTTCAGCAGGTTGAAGGATACAAGTGCATTTCCACATACTACAATAAACAGTCCAAAAATAAAACTACTAGTAAGAAAGCAGTACAAGTTACAAAAGCATCAAAAGGAATAAATTCAACCAAAAAATTGTTAAAAACGACAAAACATTGTTGAAAAATTAAAGAAGATAAGTAAATGGAACGATATCCTATGTTTATGGATCAGAATACTTAATTTTGTTAAGATCTACAGATTCAATGCATTTCTATCAAATCCCAGCTGGCTTTTAAAAACAAGTTTTTATTGATTTCAGAGACAGGAAGGGAGAGGGAGAGAGGGATAGAAACATCAATGATGAGACAGAATCATAAACTGACTGCTTCCTACATGCCCCCTACTGGGGATGGAGCCTGCAACCTGGGCATGTGCCCTGAGTAGGAATGGAACCGAGGACCTCTTGGTTCATGGGTCGATGCTCAACCACTGAGCCACACCAGGCGGGCCCAGCTGGCTTTTTTGTAGAAATTGACTAGCTTACCCTAAAAATCATATAGAAATGTAAGGGATCCAGAAGAGACAAACTATCTTGAAAAAGAAGAACAAAGTTGGAGTGGAAGGCTCACACTTCCCAATTTCAAAACTTACTATACAGTTATAGCAATCAAGACAGCGTGATATTAGCATGATAATATGACATATAGATCAATGGGCCAGAACTGAGAATCCAAAAATAAATGCCTAAATTTGCGATCAATTAATTTTTGACAAGAATACTAAGATCATTCAATAGTCTTTTCAACACATGATGCTGGGACAACTGAATATCCACCTGCAAAAGAATGAAGCTGGACCCCTACCTCATACCATATACAAAAACATTTACTCAAAATAAATCACAGACTTTAAAATGTAAGAGCTTAAACCATGAGTCTTAAAGGAAAACATAGGAGTAAATCTTCATGACATTGGACTAGGCAATGGTTTCTTACACATGACACCAAAAACACAAGCAACAAAAGAAAAAAAAAAGATAAATTGAACTTCTCAAAATTAAAAACTTTCGTGATTCACAGGACGCCAGCAGAAAAATAAAAACACAAACCACAGAATGGGAGAGAACATTTGAAAATTATATATCAGATAAGGGATTTGTATCTAGATAAACGACTTACATCTGATAAGAGATTTTTATTTAAAAAGGACTCCTCAATAATAAAATAACAAAAAGACAAATGATCCAATTAAAAAATGGGCAGAGCACTAGCTGGTTTGGCTCAGTGGGTAGAGTGTTGGCCTGCAGACTGAAGGATCCCACGTTTGATTCCAGTCAAGGGTATATGCCCAGGTTTCAGGCTCAATCCCTGGTAGGGGGCGTGCAGGAGGCAGCCAATCAATGATTCGCTCTCATCATTGATGTTTCTATATCTCTCTCCCTCTCCCTTCCTCTCTGAAATCAATAAAAATATCTTTTTTTTTTTAAAGAGAAATCGGGCTTTATTAGAGAATATACCCAAAATACAGCATCTATTAACAGAGGACATATTTTCTGGATGGAAATACACTCTGTGTCACGGCGACAATGATACCAGTTTTTAGATTCTACCTCGTGGACCTCTGCAACTCAGAAGTCACTGAATTATGGCAGGAGTCACATGTAAGGGGACTTTGCTACAAATATAGACGAACTTGAGGATTTCTCTTTCGTACAAATCTTGGAGTCAGAACAGTGATCCCGTCGGGTTCACGTCGCACAGAATCCTGAGCATTTTACCTGATTCACATCACCGCGATCTCCTGGTGCAGATCCGAGCCCGCCTCCTCCCATCTGTGACACCCCCGTGTGAGGCTCACACCGCACTGTGAACAGGCACGTTCCCCTCCGATCCCTTTAATCATTTCTTACAGGAAGGCCACCCCCAGCAAAGCACCGCCCACCACGACGCTGCAGCTGGCACAGCTCCTCCCACGGGAATAGCAAGCGTGTCAGGGGGACGGGAGGGGGACAGGAAGGGTCTAGTCGGGAGCCCAGCAGTCGGGGACGCAGAGCAGCGGGTCCGATTCGCCGCGTGGGCCTGTGCTCCGCGCCCGGGACCTCGGACGCTGGGGACCGAGGCCCGCGTCTCACTGGAAGGACGCCCGGACCTGGCGGCAGTGCAAGGGCTGCGTGGGGCGCCAGTTGTCCACCATAGGTTCTTCTGCCTCCCCCTCCTTGTTGAAGCTAAGCTGACGGAACGTGTTTATCTGCTCGCTGCTCAGGCTGATGGGCTCCCTGAGCACGATCCAGGTCACGCACTCCAGCAGCGGCGGCGTGGTCAGCGAGCCGGGGTAGGTCCAGTAGTCCAGGCTCCCGGGGAGGAGCCCGCACGGGTCGAAGCCAGTGAAGGCGGCGCTCTTACCCTGGCACAAGCGACACTCAGGTTAGAGCCTCATGGTCGGGCGGGAGGCACACCTAACAGCCACGGCTGCATCTTAAAGAGACTCCACTCCCCAGGAAACAGAATAGAAGGAGCGTAACCGAGGCGTCTGCCCAGAAACAGTCATGAGCTGGAGAACCTGACTGCTCTCCGCCCGGTGCCCTCACAGAAGGCCAGTTCCGTTCTGTTCTAGGCGGAGTCACATTTCCTTATGCACCTCATGTTCTTCATCCGTTCACTCGTTGGTGGACACTTAGCCGCCCCCCCCCGCCCCCCCAGTTGGCTGTTGTGAATGATGCTGCGATGAGTGTGGGGTGCAGGCGACTTTTTGAGTGAGTGCTTTCAGATCAGGTTTATTCAGGAGTCAAGGGCGTCAAGCTAGAGGTGGGAGGTGAGCATTTCAGAAGTCAGAGGCTGCTGTGAGGGCGAGCTTTATGGAGCCAGGGCCGCCACTGGCCATGGCAGTATTTAATTTACGCCGATACCCATTGACCTCAATGCAGCTGTGCCGTCGGGAGGGTTTATACCTGGGACGAGTGCTGGGCGGGGCCGGCACGGTGTGTCAATAAAAATATATCTTTAAAAAATAATAAAAATAGAAGCCCACATTTCAACAACAACAAAAAAAGGGCAGAGATTGGTGAGGATGTGGAGAAAAGGGAACCCTTGTGCACTGTTGGTGGGAATGCAGATTGGTGCAACCACTGTAGAAAACAGTATGGAGTTTCCTTAAAAAATTAAAAATGGAACTGTCTTATGATCCAGCAATAACACTTCTGGGAGTATGTCCAAAGAAACCCAAAACACTGATTTGAGAGAATATATGCACCCCTGTTCATTGCAGTGTTATTTATAACTAGAGGCCTGATGCACGAAATTTGTACAAGGGCCTTGACCACGGCCCCCGCCTGCTGTGGCTTTGTCCAGAAGGACGTCTGGTCTAATTAGCATATTACGCTTTTATTATAGATAGCCAAGATTTGGAAGCAGCTCAAGTGCCTATCAGTATATGAGCGGCTAAAAAAGCTGTGATACATTTACACAATGGAATACTACTCAGTTGTAAAAAAAAAGGAAATTTTACCTTTTGCCATAGCATAGATGAACCTGGAGAGTATTATGCTAAGTGAAATAAGCCAGTCATAGAAAGACAAATACCATATGAGTTCATTTACATGTGGAACCTAATAAACAAATAAACTAACAGAATAGAAACAGACTCATAACCCTAACCGGTTTGGCTCAGTGGATATAGCGTTGGCCTGTGGACTGAAGGGTCCCAGGTTCGATTCTGGTCAAGGGCATGTACCTTGGTGTGGGAACATCTTCATTAGGGGGCATGCAGGAGGCAGCTGATCGATGTTTCTCTCATGGATGTTTCTAACTCTCTATCCCACTCCCTTCCTCTCTGTAAAAAATCAATAAAGCATATTAAAAAAAAAAAAAGAAACAGACTCATAGATACAATAAATAGACTGACAGCTGTTGGAGGGTATGTGCTTTGGGGGGCTGGATGAAAAAGGTGAAAGGATTAAACAAACAAACAAAAAACTCACAGACACAGATACAACAGTATGGTGATTACCAGAGGGAAAAGGGGTGGGGAGAGGTAGAATAGGGCAAAGCGGGGATAAATGGTGACAGAAGGAGACTTGACTTTGGGTGGTAAACACACAATACAATATACAGATGATGTATTATAGAATTGTACACATGAAGTCTATATAATTTTATTAACCAGTTAAATCCTAATTACTTCAATAAAAATTTAAAAATAATAAAGTGTTTTTTTGTATATTTACAGACCTGCCATCACCATTAATATCAGCACATTTTCATCAAACCCAAATAAAACTCAGTACAGATTAGCAGTAACTACCCATTCCTACCTCCACTCAACCCCTGGAAGCCACTAATCTATTTTCTATCACTATGGATTTGCCTATTATGGGCATTACACATAAATGAAGCCAAACAATATGTGGCCTTTTTTGACTGGCTTCAATTTAACATAATCTTTTCAAGGTTCATCCATGTTATAGTATATATCATTACTTGATACATTTTATTGCCAAATAATATTCCATTATGTGGATATATCACATTTACCCACTCATCAGTTGATAGACATTTAGGTTATTTCTACTTTTTGGCTGTTATGCATAATGCTACTGTGAATATTTCATGTATAGATTTTTGTGTGGACATATACTATTTTCAATTCTCTTGGGTATCTACTTAGGAGTAAATTGCTGGGTCATATGTAACTCTTTATTTTACATTTTGAGGACTGCCAAACTGTTTGCCAAAATAACGTCATCATTTTATATACCCACCAACAACATGTGAGGGTTCCAAGTTCTTCACACCCTCACCAATGCTAGTTATTATCCATCCTTTTGTTATATCTATTTTAGTGGATATAAAGTAGTATCTTATGATTTTGTTTCTAATTGTCCTCATGACTAATGATGTTGAACATCTTTTCATGTGCTTATTGGCCACTGTGTAACTTCTTTGGAGAAATGTCTATTCAGCTTCTCTGCCCATTTTTTAAATATGTTTTTTAAAATTGATTTTTTAGACAGAGAGAGGAAGGAAGAGGGATAGAGAGATAGAAACATCAATGATGAGAGACAATCACTGATCGGTTGCCTCCTGCATTCCCCCTACTGGGGATCGAGCCCAAAACCTGGGCATGTGCCCTGACCAGGAATCTAACAGTGACCTCCTGGTTCATAAAGGTCAATGCTCAACCACTGAGCCACACCAACTAGGCTAAGTACCATGCTGTTTTGATTACTATAGCCTAATAGTATAGTTTGATATCAGGTAGCATGATTCCTCCAACTTTGTTCTCGCTCAAGATTGCTGTGGCTATTCAGGATCTTTTGCGGTTCCATATAAATGTTTGGAACATTTGCTCCAGGTCTGTGAAATATGCCATTGGTATCTTAATAAGAATTGCATTGAATCTATAGATTGCTTTGAGTACTATGGACATTTTTTTAAAAATATGTTTTTATTGATTTTAGAAATGAGAAACACTGAAGCCATCCAGCCAGGATAGTATAAAAGTTTTAATGATGTTAATTCTTCCTACCCATGAACATGGTATATGCTTCTACTTATTTGTATCTTCTTCAACTTCTTTCTTCAGTGTCTTATAATTTTCTGAGTATAGGTCTTTTACATCCAAGGTATTTTCTTTGTTATGCCACTGAAAATGGGATTGTTTTCTTAGTTCATTATTGGTACATAAAAATGCAACCAATTTCTGGATATTTATTTGTATCCTGCTACTTTACTGAATTCATTTATCAGTTCTAGTAGTTTTTCTTGGTGGAAACTTTAGGGTTCTCTAGATACAGTATTATGTCAAATGTAAATAACGACATCTTTAGTTCTTCCTTTCTGATTTAAATGCCTTTTATTTCTTCTTGTCTGATTCCTGGGGCTAGGACTTCCAGTACTACGTTGAATAAATGGTGAAAGTGGGCATTCCTGTTTTATTCATGATCTTAAGGAAAACACTTTTAGTTTTTGCCCACTGAGTATGATGTAGCCTGTGGATTTGTCATATATGGTCTTTATTATGTTGAGGTATGTTTTCACTATTCCCCCTTTGCTGAGAGTTTTTATTATAGATGGGTGCTGGATTTTATCAAATGCTTTTTCTGTATCTATTGACATGATCGTGCGATTTTTATCCTTCATTTTGTTATGTGTTGTATCACATTTATTGATTTGTAGGTATTTTAAACAACCTTGCATCCCTGGAATAAAGCCCACTTTATCACAGTGTGTGATCTTTTTAATGTATTGCTCCATCAGGTTTGCTAATATTTTGTTGATTTTAGAATCTGTATTCATCAGGGATACTGGCTAATTTTCTTTCTTTGTAGTGTCCTTATCTGATTTTGGAATGAGGATAATGCTGGCCTCTTAAAATGAACTTAGGAGTCTTCGCTCCTTTTAACTTTTTGGAGTAGTTTGAGAAAGATAGGTGTCATCTCTTCTTTGAATGTTTGGTAAAAATTCACCTGTAAAGCCATCCAGTCCAGGACCTTTGTTTGTTGGGAGTGTTTGGATTACTGCTTCAGTTTCACTAGTTGTAATCTGTCTATTCAGATTCTGATTCTTCCTGAATCAGTTTTGGAAGATTGCATGTTTCTGGGAATCTATCCACTTTATCCAGATTGTCTGATTTGTTGGCATATAGTTATTGGTAATATTTTCTTACAGTGCTTTGTATTTCTTTGGTGTCAGTTGTTACTTCTCTTTATTTCTGATTTTATCTTTTGGATCCTCTTTCTTTTTTCCTTGATGAGTCTAGTTAAAGGTTTGTCAATCTTGTTTATCTTTTCAAAGAACCAGCTCTTGATTTAATTATCTTTTGTATTTTTTTAGACTCTATTACATTTATTTCGGTTCTAATCTTTTTAAATATATATATTTTTATTGATTTCAGAGAGGAAGGAAGAGGAAGAGAGATACAGAAACATCAATGATGAGACAGAATCATTGATGGGCTGCCTCCAGCACACCCACCACTGGGGATTGAGCCTGCAACCTGGGCATGTGCCCTGACCAGGAATGGAACTGTGATCTCCTGGTTCATGGGTCCACACTCAACTACTGAGCCACACCGGCCTGGCTCTATGTCCTTTTATCTGCTTACTATCTCTTTGTTGATGCTCTCACTAGGTTCCTTGAGCATCCGTATAACCATTTTTGTTTAACTCTATACCTGATAAATTGCTTGCCTCCATTTCACTTAGCTCTTTTTCTGGAGATTTCTCCTATTCTTTCATTTGGGGCATGTTTCTTTGTCTTCCCATTTTGGAGACCACTTTGTGTTTCTTCTATGTATTAGGTAGATCTGCTATGACTCCCAGTCTTGGTAGGGCAGCCCTAGGTAGTAGGTGTCTTGTGAGACCCAGTGGCACTGTCCTTAATCACCTGATCTGGGTGCTCCAGGAAAGTCCCTTGTGTGGGTCCTCCTGTTATAATTTAGTCTTGATTACTATGGGCCCACTCGTGTGTGGGGTTGACCCTCAGGCTGTGCAGGTGTTGATCACATGTAGCTAAATTTGCCTCAGCAGGGTCTGGTGACTGCCAAGATATTCCTTTGGATATGCCGCTTATTAAGTTAATTGGATGCTGCTCTGTTGTCTAAAGCTGGCCACTGGGTGAGTTGGTTCTGGGAGGGACACTGGTGCAGGCCAATGTCAGACACTGCCTGTGACTAGCTCTGGGCAACCTGTTAGAAACTACAAAGCAATCTACTGCTTGTGCCTGCCTCTGCTGGGCTGCGTATGCGTGGGAAGTACCAAGCTGACCACCAAGGCCAGCTTTTACCAGCGTCGGAGCCAGAAGCAGGTCAGCAAAAGTCCTAAGGAACCTTAAGATCTGCTTCCTCCTGCCAGCTGCCTGTTAGGCTCAGTCACTGAAAGAGTCCCTGGCAGCACAAGTTGAATGAAGCAGGCTCTCGGTGAGTCACCAGGTAGGGTGAGTGGTGTTCACCAGGTTGATGCAGGTTGAAACTCAGTGTCCGTGCTGGATCTAAGGCTGGATCAGCAAATGTCCCAGGGTATACCCACTCTAGCTGCCACCGGCTGCATGCCAGCAGACCTTTGTCATGGGGCAGGGTCTCAGGGAGTCATCAGGCTGAGGCCAGCAGTTTATGAGGCCCAAACAAACCAGTCGGGCATGTGAGGGAAAAATGGCCCCCGTCCTAGAGCCACAAAACTCAGCTGTCCAAAATTATGCCAGGAGCTCAAGTTCAATAGAGCATGACCACTAGCTACCTGGAGCCCAAGGGGGTGGGGCTAGGAGATCTCCAGTGAGGGGTTCATGGGAAAGTGGGGGGAATGGCCCCCATCCCAACGCCACACCACTTAGTCACTGACGCTCCCTGAGTCTGCCCAGACCTCTACACCCCAGCCCAGGCAGCTGACTCCTCAGCAGGGTGGGGCCATTGCTTTCCTCTAGGCCAGGGGTGGGCAAACTTTTTGACTCGAGGGCCACAATGGGTTCTTAAACTGGACCGGAGGGCCAGAACAAAAGCATGGATGGAGTGTTTGTGTGAACTAATATAAATTCAAAGTAAACATCATTACATAAAAGGGTATGGTCTTTTTTTTTTTTTAGTTTTATTCATTTCAAATGGGCCGCATCCGGCCCGCGGGCCGTAGTTTGCCCATGGCTGCTCTAGGCTGATGCCATAAGGAGGGAGTACTCTATCCAAGAAAGATGGAGTCTGTGGTATAGAAGAATGATTCAGCACAGGGGTCCTGGCAGCTGTGCCCTCAGCTCTCTCCCCAGAGCCACAAACCTCCCCCCATACAAGACTTTAATCCGCTCCACTCTTCCTCTGTCATAGCCCAGGGTGAGTAGTTGCAATTGAGATTTTGTGCATTGACCCTTTAGTAGGGCACCCGTGTCTCTAGCAGACTGCCATTTCTCCCTGGCAGACAAAATCCCTGCTCATTTTCAAAGCCAGATGTTATGTGGACGTCTCTTCCTGGGTCTGGTGCTCTGGGCTGGGAAGCCCAGCATGGGATTGAGACCCATGCTCCTCAGGGGGAACCTTTGTAGCTGAGATATCCCTCTGGAATCTCAGCCACAGCCCGTGGGAGCGAGGCCCGCCCTCTTTGATCTCTGCTCTTCCTACCAGTCTCGATGTGGCTTCTTCTGTAAATCCTTGGTCATAAGACTTCTACAATACTTTAAAAGAACGAATTTGGAGGTATGTGAGTTATATCAATAAAACTGTTATTAAAAATAATAATACTCGCCGAAACCGGTTTCGCTCAGTGGATAGAGCGTCGGCCTGCGGACTGAAAGGTCCCAGGTTCGATTCCGGTCAAGGGCATGTACCTGGGTTGCGGGCACATCCCCAGTGGGAGATGTGCAGAAGGCAGCTGGTCGATGTTTCTCTCTCATCGATGTTTCTGACTCTCTATCTCTCTCCCTTCCTCTCTGTAAAAAATCAATAAAATATATTAAAATAATAATAATAATAATACTGAAGGTAGTTTAAAGGTACAAATTTCCAGTTATAAAATAAGTCATAGGGATGTAATATACAGCATGGCGACTATAGTTAATAATACTATTTGCATATTTGAAAGTTGCTAAGAGTAAATCTTAAAAGTTATCACAAGAAAATAAAAATTCTGTATGTATGGTGAAAGATGTTAACTGAACTTATTGTGGTGATCCTTTCCCATACATGTCGAGTCATTGTGTGGTACACCTGAGCCTAATATAATGTTGTATATCATTATACCTCAATAAAAAAATAATAATCCCAAGAGCACGTTCCATAGCGCTCAATAAATTATTGTTGATTAATGACAGTTTCCACTCAAGAAAGCTACTCTACTAATAAGAAGGAAGCTCTCAAAGTGCTTCTGACCTAATGACACAAATGAAAAAGTCCTGAGACAAACACAGAAAATGATGAAATGCAACCACTTACTTATATGATGAAGAGTGAGGCAACTTGATTTCTATTCTTGGCTCTGCTGTGAACAGGCTGTGGGTTTCGGGGGCAAGTCACTGTTTCCCTTTCAACAAATAGAAAAACTTTCCAGTTCTACCTCTATGATTCTAAATGCTCGAGTCCACATTCCATGAAGCTGCCAACCTAATGTATCCTTGCTGTGTGCTAGGAGCTGTGTTGGGCTCAGACATACAGTGAATAAAACGGGGCAGACTCTGCCATAATGGTGATTACATTCTAATGGGGGAGGCAGACATCAAGTAACTCAACAATTGTTTAATTATAACCGTGATACATCTTACATACTATGGAGAAGTACTGGCGCTAAGAGAACAAACTTGACCAAGTCAGAGGAATTGGGGAAAGGCTCATTCAGGACAACATATTTAAGCTGGGGTCTAAAAGCATTCCCAGTACTACTCTCCTCTGAGCAATGAATGCTATTATCCATCCCATCCTTGTGGCCCTTACCTTTATTATCTTATGAGCTCTCCTAGATTATCTGTCTCAGGGATATCTCTCATTGCCCACACTCCCCATATCCCCTTAATAATTAAAAAGGTAGCAATTTGTTAGTATTTTGTTTCTGGTACTGCTTAGCACTTTAGGAGTATAATCTCTTAACAAACTCTGAGGTTGGTATTGTTGGTACATTAATTTCGCAGATGAAGAAAGTTTGGAGCAATTAAATGACTTGCCCAGAGTTACACACAGCCAGGAAGTGGTGGAGCCAAGGTCTGACCTCAAAAATGTGACTCCAGTACTGCGTTGCCCTGCTCTGTTTTGCCCTAGTTGCTCACAGTTCCTATTGTAAGGGACCATGTTTTCAACCATAGCTCGTGAGTTTAAGAAAAGGGTTCCTGGCACAAGAGTAGTCAATCCAAGACTGAAGAAAAAAAGATGACTTCCCCCTCAGTCTTTCCAACTAAAACCCAGAGGGAAGATGCCAGACAGAACACAGAGAGTCAGGGCTGGAGAGGCCATTATTATCTCAGGTAAAGGAAAGCTGAGAATAAAGCAAAGTGGAGGGAGATGGGAGTGGGGAGAGATGAACTGATTTGTTCTAGTTGTTTCTTTATGTTACTGTGAATCAATCCAGAACTACCCTATAGTTCCAAGGAACTGGCTATGCTCAGGTGCTAATGAGATTCTGGACCTTAAAGTAAATAAAAATTATTTCTAATAGCCAGCACTATTCTAATACCAATTAATGTAATCCCACACAACTCCATGACATTGACACTATTGTTAGTACCGTTTTACAGATGAGGAAACTGAGGCACAGTGAATGTAAAGTAATTGTCCAAAGTCAAACAGCTAATTAAGTGGCAGAGGCAGGATTTGAATGCTTATAGCCTGGCTCCAGAGTCTGTGCTACCATCATCCCTCCATTTGACATAGTTTGCGCAGGTTCCTTGCAACTAAACAAACTAGACCACAACATCACTATTTAACTTTTCACATGATTATGTCTCAACTTCCCAAATGGAACAGAAGCTCTTTAAGGGCAGGAACCAGGTGGGTTCCTGGGTACTACACAGTGTGAGTTATGCAAACCTGTGCTGATATGGGTGCCTGAATGAAAAATAACAGCAGTGAGGCTATCTGTGCAGCTCAGAATCTGTATCACACACAAACTACTTTTGTTGCATAGTAAGCATGTGGAGTAACAGCCTGTGGCTGCTTTCTTTCACGCACTAGAGCTGATGTTACTAAGCATTTCTTATCCTCCACATTTTATAAACCATAAAACTTTATAAAGCATTCTGTTGATGTAGAGGCTGAGGAAGGCATCACCAAAGTGTTGGAATAAATTATTGAAGAGTGTGGCTCTGAGACGATTGACAACCCCCCTCATGTAGGTCAAAAACAGCTAGCACCAAGTTACATGGCACTGTGCCTTACACTGTATCTCACTTACGATTTATAATATGCACATTCAGATATGAAGAGACAGCAATGATGTTAACTGCAAAATCATTCCAGGTGGATGTAACTCCATGTGCAATGTGTAATACAAGGGGCCATGTTCCGCACTCATTTAACACAGTGAGGGCAGCTCATGCAGGATGTTACCCTTGCATGATTCAGGAAATGCCTGTTGCCCATTCTGTTTTCCTCACAGCACCTGTTATGTTTCTGAGTATGCATAAGGTACTTAGATGCTTGTTGATTTAATGTTTAAATGCCAGGCAGAGCAAGGTAGAGATGGGTTTGGTCAAGGAAAGCTTTCTGGAAGAAGTTGAGGATAAAGAGCCAGAGGGAGAGAAGAGGCACCAACCTGGGTGGAAAAGAGGAAACGCAGCCTGAGGGTGGGCAAGGGGCAGAAAGGGAAGAGTGGTCCCTTCAGACTCTTCTCCTCTGTCTTAAATTCCCCTTTAATGATTTCAAGTGTGTTCGTCTCCACAGCTATAGCCAAGGACTTCCAAAAGGCACTACCTTGTGCTTTAGAATCTCCCCAGCCTGCAACACATGCTATGTGTTTGATACAGGTGAGCTGAATGAGGACCAGGCACAGCGTCTTGATCCTTCCCAAGACTCGGATTTACACCTTCGTCGAGGGCTGCACTCACTAGGACTGGCCAGGAGAGAACTGGGCACAAACTGGCCTTCGGCTCTTTCTTCCTTGCTCTGGGGACCCTGAAGGGGCTCCCTGGGTCTCTCTCACAGCTCATATCCACAGAAAGAACTATAGGGAAATGGCAAGGACAGCTCTGACAAACAGCAAGGCAGTTGGTCTGATGCTCGGGGACCAGTACCAACTGGCATTTTCTTTTCCCTTCCTTGAAACCAAAAAGTCACTTTAATGCAGTAGTAGGACAGATTGAGATTAGGTTAAGAAATGAAGACTGTACCCATTTCCCAAGAGAAAATGCAAAGGAGTTTATGCATCAATTATTTCAGGATTATCAAATCACAGTCCAGTTCAGAGGCTGAGTGGGACAGGGTGGCAGGGGGGTACTACCTGAAGCTCAAGGACTAGGGGAGCAGTGACTGAAAGCTGTAGGACAAGGGAAGGAGGAAACCTCAATTGCTCCCTCACAGTTAGCATGTGAGTACCTAGAAATGTATAGGAGAGGTTTGGAGTCAGAATGAAATTTAGGATGAAAGGGGTGGGAGACAGAATAGGCAAAACGAGGGGAATACCTTAGGTTTGGGGTCACATTTCTTGGAAGTGGCCCAGAGCTAGCAGATTAGAACCCTGGCCTCCAGTCTTGTTCCACTAACAACACCTCCTCTAATAATGTGCCTCTTCCCAGGGTACTTCTGATTGCCATCTCCAAATGGCCACAGTCATTCAAGTCAGTCACTCATGTTGTGTCTGCCCTGCATATAGATGAAATCCTCTGAGGGATAAGGGTTTGTTTGTTGTTGTTTTTTAAGTATGTCAACGAAAGCAAATTGCTATTTATTTATTTTTTTAAAAGTATTTTTAATCCTCACCCAAGGATATTTTTCCATTGATTTTTAGAGAGAGTGGAAGAGAGAGGGAAAGACAGAGAAATATCAATGTGAGAGAAACACATCAATTGGTTGCCTCCTCCACAGGCCCCTACCAGGGCCCGGACCAGGGAGGAGCCTGCAACAAAGGTACATGCCGTGTCCTTGATCAGAATCGAACCCATGACCCTTTGGTCTGCAGGCTGACCTCTACCCACTGAGCCAAATTGGCTAGGGCCAATCTGCTATTTATTATCAATATTAGCTGGCATAGTGGCCCCCCCCGGATGGTGGCTCAGTGGTTAGAGCATCAGCCCACAGACTGAAGGATCCTGGGTTCATTCCCAGTCAAGGACATGTACCTGGGTTGCAGGCTCACGCCCTGTCCTCAATCAGGGACCCTGCGAGAAGCAACCAGTCAATGTGGCTCTCTCACATCAATGTTTCTCTCTCTCTCTGCCCCTTCCTCCCTCCCTTTTACACTCTCTGGAAAAGATATCCTCAGGTAAGGATTAACAACAACATCAACAACAACAAATATACTAGTATATATACTAGAGGCTGGTACATGAAATTCATGAACTTGTGGGGGGCGGTCCTCAGCCTGGCTTGTGCCCTTCTCATAGGCCGGGATCGGGCCTAAGCTGGCAGTCAGACATCCCTCCCACAGTCCAGGGCTCTCGCAGTCCAGGACCCCTTGCTCCTTACCACCTGCTTGCAGCGGAGGCGGGAGAGGCGCCACTGCGCTTGCCAGCTGTGGGCCTGGCTTCTGCTGTGTTGAGCATCTGCCACCCTGGTGGTCAGTGCATGTGATAGTGACCGTTCTGCCAGTCGTTCCTCCGTTCAGTCGATTTGCATATTAGGGTTTTAGAGAGTGTGTGTGTGTGTGTGTGTGTGTGCGTGTATTAGCTGACATCTTTTTTTAAAATATATTTTTAGCTAGAAGGGGTCAATGGGGGAAAGAAGGGGACATATGTAATACTTTCAGCAATAAAGATTTAAAAATATACATTTTTTTTTTTTTTTTATTTCAGAGAGGAAGGGAGAGGAAGAGAGAGAATCATTGATCAGCTGGCTCCTGCATGCCCCACATTGGGGATCGAGCCTGCAACCTAGGCATGTGTCCTGACCAGGAATCGAACCGTGACCTTCTGGTTCATAGGTTGATGCTCAACCACTGAGCCACACTGGCAGGCAACTGTCATCTTTTTTAAGTGTCTGTCCAAGAATGCCTTCTTAAACCCTGGCTCTACCTTCTAAGAGCTTCTAAGTCAGACATCAATACAGCAAATTAACATGTTGAGAAGAGAGACATGCTAAAACACTGAGTAAGACTGCTTGTGAGGAAACTGCAGGAGAAGCAGGTACAATAGGAAAATGTAGCCCCCACTTTTTTGTTACAGAATTCCAGAGCTGGAAGGGTCCATGCACTAAGAATTCCAGGATACTGAGTCTAGGACGCTGCTAGAATAGCAGAAAGAATTAGAAGCATAAAGCCCGGGGAAGGGCTAGAGTCCTTGGGAAAGAGATGAGGGAAGGACTGGTCTCTTCTGTGTTTCAAGCCCAGTAATGATTATTCACTCAAATATGTTCCAGCATGTCCTGCTGCCATAACCAGTGCCATTCCTAAACCCAGGCAAGGTGCCATCCTACCCCCAACAAGGAAGCAGCGCCAGGAGGTGGGGCTGCCCTGGGGTGTGGGGGGATAGGAAGACAAGGGCTGAGGGAGGGGGCCACAGCCCAGTATCCTCCCACTTACAGGAGACAGGCCCACTCCTATTGCCAAGCACACCAGGACGCCACAGAGGATGAGAGACCCAGAAAAACGTGTATAGAGACAAACAGAGGGGGAAATAGGAAAAAGAATGACGGGGCTACTAGGGAAAGAGAATGGGAACTTGTGGTATACAGAGCTGGCATAAGGAAGTCCCAAGACAAACAACTCTTTTGCCCTTGAAGAGCCGGGCTGCCAGGGCCTGTGGAGCCTCTATTTATCTGGTGCTGGACTGGGCTGGACTGAGAGAAAAAAACAATAGGCCTGTTTTCCTGAGCTCTTCCTGTGACCCAGAAAGCCCACACAAAGAGGAAGAGGGGGGCAAAGGCAGTGTGGTAGCAGCGTGGTACCAAGGCACAGCCTAGGGGAGGAGGCCTTCCACCTCTCAGAAGCTCAGCAGCAGCCACAAAGCCACACCCAAAAACCCAATAATCTAAGTGCTAAAACAGTGACAGCCATGCAAATGCAACCTGAAGCCCCATCCCATAGTCCCACTACCAGCCAGGTTGCTAAGCCTAAACCCCTTCTATAGGAGATACTCCACCACAAGGGGAGAAGCTAAGGGCCTGTGAGATGAGGGGCAGAGACAGGGCTGCTCCAACAGTTCAAGTCCCACAAGGCACAGGCCTAGCTTACTCAGTAGTGGCAGAGATAGGGAGTCGGGGGATTATTCTGATAGAGCGGTGGATACTTAAACATCCTTCAATTAGCTATGAGTAGCTACAGGATATGTGTGCATGTGTGCACATGATAAAAAAAATACAGAAAGGTGTGTGTGTATGAGAAAGAGCGTGCATAAGAGGGGGAAATGGGAGTGGATGTGTGGACTGGAGGTAGGGAAGTGGCAAGAAAAGTTTCATTATGTCACCTCTTCCTTCCTACCCAAGCAGAGAAACCAGACACAGCCCCAAAGACCCAACTGGTTCAGATGCCTGCCTTTCTCAACAGGAGTTGGTCCTCCAAGGCCCGAGTCAGTCTCCATCTACCTCTAAATCAACCAGGGGAAGTATGCTGCATCACCCCCATTCCTACCCCATAGGGCTCAGTGTGGAAAGCAGGCCCAAAGCCAAAGCATGAAACAGATGAAATATTCCCATGGTGAGAAAGGAAGTCCTGAGCCAGTGATGGCAAACCTATGACACGTGTGTCAGAGGTGACACGCGAACTCATTCTTTTGGTTGATTTTTCTTTGTTAAATGGCATTTAAATATATAAAATAAATATCAAAAATATAAATCTTTGTTTTACTATGGTTGTAAATATCAAAAAATTTCTATATGTGACACGGCACCAGAGTTAAGTTAGGGTTTTTCAAAATGCTGACATGCCGAGCTCAAAAGGTTCGCCATCACTGTCCTGAGCTCTTCCTGTGACCCAGAAAGCCCATACAAAGAGGAAGAGGGGGGATCTAGGAGAGGGATCATCAGAACACCTCTTCATTGGACCAACAAACTGGAAGGAAGACAAAGCGAAAGGAAGATTAAAACCCTCATCAGCCCAGCCAGAGTGGCTCATTGATTATCGTCATGTGCACGGAAAGACGAAAAGTTGCCAGTTGGATTCCTGGTCAGGGCACGTATGGAAGGCAACCGATCAATGTATCTCCATCACACGGAAGTTTCTCTCTCTCTCTCCCTTGCTCCCTCCCCACACCCCTCCCTCTAAGCATGTCTTCAGGCGAGGATTAAAAACAAACAAACAAAAAAACCCTCATCAGTCCCCCACTGTCCATCATGTCCAATAATAAACTGGACTCAGTAAAGTCTTCAAAAAAAACTCCTTTCCCCAGCTTTCATCATTCTGTAAAACTGACTCTCCACTCTGCTCTGGGCTAACCCTACCTCTCACACTGTGGAACTGAATCTGACTCTTTTATTCTGGTTCCACACAGTGAAGTACTAGTACTTTGTTTAGCTATTGACTGTTATACATGTTTTGAAGTGTTTTTATGGAAATAGGGAAGAAATCAAGTAGGCTCCCAGAGGAGGGGGGAGGGGAAAAATCCAGGAATGTTATGCTGGGGGAGTAGTTTTTAAGTCACTCCTCCTGAGTCTCTATGCCAGGACACACACATGAACATACACGCTTACAGATACAAACAAAGGCAAAAACAAGTTCAGACATGACACATACATGAACATAAATACCATTCTAATCAGAAACCAGTCAGAGCAGAGGGGGCACTGCCTCAGCAAGGAGGTTAGAAGCAGTGGCCCTCCATGTCTCCATGCCAGGATCAGGGACCCTGGGCTGGTGCTTTATCCAGACCAGAGGTCTTCAGGGCTGCAGAGGCCCACAGGAGATGGGTAGCTGATACATGGAGGGAGATAGAGGGAGAGTGCAGAGGAGAGAAAGTCAGGCAGAGGGGGAGGGAGGGAAATGGAAGATGGACCAGAATTCAAGCAGCCTTGTGCTGGTTCTAAAATGGCCACAGGCAAGGCAGGAGACAGATGGTCCCTTCCTGATGCTGAGCTGGAGAAGTGGGAAAAGGAAAAAGGAAAATATAAATACCATTACAGTCAGAAATTTAAAAATAAACCCAAAAACCTAAAAGATAGACAGCTTGTTTCTGAAGTTCCGCCTGCCTCCAGAGCCTTCTAAGGGAAAATTAAGAATTGCAGGCCTAGGAGAACAACCCCTGCTCTCAGGTCTGAAGACTGCTGGCGGTCATTCTGGCCACCCCCTGCCCAGATTTGGCAGACGTTGCCAAGTCTTCTAGGCAGCTGAGGTGGTACTTCCCTTTTCCACTCCAATACTCACTTCCCAAGTCTCAACTTTTTTTGCTTGTTTTGCTTTTATATATATTTTTATTGATTTCATAGAGGAAGGGATAGGGAGAGAGAGAGATAGAAACATCAATGATGAGAGAGAACCATTGATCGGTTGCTTTCAGCATGCGGCCCACTGGTGATTGAGCCCACAACCTGGGCATGTGCCCTTGACCAGAATCAAACCCGGGATCCTTCAGTCTGCAGGCCGACGCTCTATCCACTGAGCCAAACCAGGTAGGGCAAGTCTCAACTTTTTAAGTTCTTTGCTTTTAAAATGTTATAAGCTATCAGAGCAATTTGATCTTTCTGCAACCAGCAGAATCAATTTCATCACCTCATGGCTACAGCCAACTGCTGCCATCACCCAACTGCCCAGTACCTTACAATCCACACGGTGCCTTCACAGCCATTATCTCATTTGCACTTCAGACCCATAAGGAAGCAAGGTGGAAATTATTACCCCATTTCACATATGAGAGAGCCAAGTCTCAGAGAAGCTAAATGTTTGTGACGGTGAAGTCAGAACTAAAGCTTGCTTAGTCTTCTCATGGCAAATCCAAGGAGGCTTCCCATAGTCCACCCCCTGGCTTTGTCCACTAGATTCCATTTGCATCTCATCTGTGGGCCAAAAGGGTTCTTCCTCAGGCTCAGATCTGACTGCCTTACAGCTGATTATCCCAGGACAATTTATCTGGAGCTTTGCCAGTTCCCATCTTGGGTTTGTTCTGTTTCATGCTAGGTTGGGGATGAGGCTGAGGGGCAAGAGCCCTACACTCTACTGGATTTCTTTCAGTTCTTCTAATGTGCCATGCCCTTTCTCACTTCAGGGTCTATGCACATGCTGTTTGCTCTTCCCTCCTTACCTGAATGTCCCAAGCCCATTCTTCCAGACCTCGATGTAGGCATCACCTCCTCCAGGAAGGTTCCCTGACTATCCTCTGCTCTCACAGGACTCTGTACTGTCCCCTTCATGGCACCTATTACATTTTTGTGATTGACTCTTCAACTGGCTGTTTTCTCTGCTAGCCTAAGTTCTTGGAGGTCAGGGCCACATTCAATACCACATCTGTTGAATGAATAAAAATAAACATAAAAGAAGGCTGGTGTTATCTAGAAAAACCTTCCCTTCTCCTTAATACAATGGTTTCTAACAATAATTTGGATTTATCGCCATTCTTTCAAAATAATCCATGAATATTTACTTAAAAGCAATGCACTAAGTCAGCTACTAAATGTGAATCCTTTTTTTAATATAAATTTATTGATTTTAGAGAGAAAGAAGGAGAGAGAACCATCGATTTGTTGTTCCACTTATTTATGCATTCATTAGTTGCTTCTTGTATGTGTCCTGACTGGAGATCAAACCCGCAACCTTGGCATATTGGGACGATGCTCTAACCAATGAGCTACCTGGCCAGGGCTTGGAATCTGTTTTTGTCATGTGAATCAGCACCCCCTAATTTATATATTTGGTATATAGATGTCATTAGAAAGTGGGCTTTCTGAAAGCTGGGAACTCCTATATAGTTGGCAAAACCCAAATGGGAATATTAATAAGGACCCAAAGACCATAGGAAGCAACAGGGTAAGAAGAGATAGAGTGAAGGCTTCCTAGAGGAGAAAGGAGCTAGGTATTCTGAAAAGGAGAAAGAAGTGGGTAGAGAATGGGGTGGTGAGGACAGAAGATGATCCCACCTCTGAGGACAACTTACAGGAAGATTCAAAATTTTAAGAGGAAAACGCAAGGACAGATTTTATTTATTTATTTGCAAAAAGGAAGCCAGGAGTGTAGTAAAAATGGAATGGTATGAAATGGTTAGTGTTTATACTTCACCATGGATCAGAAGGCCTGGGCACTCGTTCTAATTCTTTCATGTAATTTAGTCAAACAGCAAATTATTTAATCTCTCAGAGTTTCTTTTCCTGATCTACCCAAACTCATCTCACAAGAATTCATGGATGTAAACATTTTGAAACCCATAAAATGCAACAAATTTGCATAGTTATTATGAAGAGACTGCCTCCCATAGAGCAAGGAAAAACTGTCAAACCTAACTGCTCATCAATGATGAATAGATAGAGATGTGATACGTCTATGATGGAATACTATTCAGTCATAAAAAAAGATAAAATATTGCCATTTGCAACAACATGGATGGCTCTTGAGGTTATTATGCTAAACAAAGTAAGTCAGATAGAAAACAAAAACTAAAACCATATGTTTTCACCCATATCTGGAATATTAAAAAAGGTAACAAAAAAACAATTAAAAACAAACTCAGAGGTATAGACAACAGATTGGTGGTTGTGGGGGGGGCAGGAAGGAAGGTTAAATGGGTAAAGGGGATAAAATATTATGGCGTTAGATGGAAACTAGACTTTTGGTGGTGAGCATGCTATAGTGTATACAGGTATCAAGTTATAATGGCATACACCACCTAAAACTTATATAATGTTATTAACCAATGTTACCCCCAAATAAAAAAAAATCACATGCTAAAAAAAATAAAAAGGTCATTTACTAATAAGCCTGTTGGTGTTACTAGGATTTCGAGTGAAGAAGTGGCAACTAAGCAGAAAAGAAATAAGATGAAAAAGTAGAATTGAGAGGAGGGCAGGTGAAAGAGAAGGGAGAGAAAAAGATCTATGGCCTTGGAGGTAGGGCTAAAAAGGGCAGGGAAGAGGGGGAGTCCCTGGGAAGTAGACACTAGGGCAGGCAAGAAAGGGCAGAGTATGGAAGCAGGAGGCAGGCAGGGAAGGGGGGAAGACATCAAGCTGGCAGACACCAAGCTCACGGAAGAGGGTAACAAAAATCAGGGGCTGGATAATAATAAGGCTTCTCACTGCTGGTTTTCAATTGGAGCACAAACAAATCATTATACCTCATTGCCAACCTCCTCCTGTGGGAGTCAGGTGTCCACAAATCCAAGGCAAAAGACTGGGACAGCTTTATGACCAAGAAAACCCATGATTTGTCTTACCCCTGTATGCTTCTAATTCCAGATGGGAGACCAACCAGCTGCCATGAGAGAAAGAATGCTATGAAAGACCAGAGGACTAGGAAAAGAGAACTGGGAAGGAATGGCCGTCTGAGCAGATAAAGGGTGGGGCCAGCAGGGAGGGGGATGGAGAACTGTCAGAATCAGACTTAGAAAGGAAAACCAGGGTTAGTCTCCAAAGGGTGGAGACCAGATATTCTCTGACTCTGCCAAGGACTAACTCAGAATAAATTATAGCCCAAAGGATGTAGGTGAGACAGAAGGAACTTCCTGACCAACAGGATGGAGCAAATATGCTCACCCAACTTTTCAACAGGCCCATCTCTCCTCTTTCTCCTAAGAAAACCTCCCTGCCTGCATTCATATCAACTCTAGGGCCCAGGACACCAGTTCAAATATCGAGTGCCTACTAGACAGTAGAGTTTGGCAATGAAAATAGAAATGGGGTTTACAGGAAGCAGACATTAAGAACATGATGACACAATTACACAAATCCAACTATAAAAAAGTACAAAACACTATTAGAAAGATGAAAGGGAGGTCATGGTGGGGGAGGTGAGCCAGGAAAGGCCTGCTGGGGAAGTGATATTTAAGCTAAGACCAAAAGGATAAGAGTTAAGCAAGCAAAGGTCGGGTAGTAGGAAAGGTCCAAGGATCTGAGGTTGGAAAAGTCTCAAATCTCCAGGCAAGGCCTTGTGAGGAGCCCAGAGGCCCTAGCCACCCACCCAGGAATCTGTGCCTTTTGCCAAAGCACTTTATACATTTTTGTGCGAATGTCCTGTCTTAACACATCAGAACAAAGCAATGTATCCCCATCAGAATGTTCCCAAGGGTGAGGCACTGGTCCCACCCCCACCCCCACCCCCAGGCTCAGTGCTTCCTCTGGGTGGGTCCAGAGAGCCTTTACACAAAAGTGTAAGCAGGGCCAGAGTGATTGCCTAGCTACTGCAGGAAATTCCTGACTCAGGGGGCAGGACAAACAGGAGTTTCAAGTTCAGGTATTAGATTTTAAAGTTGCTCTTTCTTCCAATGAAGCTGGAAGACTCTCAGGAGATGGTAGAAGGCTCTAGGGCAGAGAAAGGGAGGTCAGGCTCATGGAATTCTATGCCCACACGTGGGGGCTCAGTGACTCACCCACCCACAGCCATTAAGCTAGAACTCAATAGACTGGGTGGTTTCTCTTTCCCAAACAAAACACAGGAGGAGAGGAATATTAACAGAACCCCGGGAGACACCCTTTCTGGGTGCTTTCTTTCATAAGAGAAATCAGGCAGCTACCACCTATCTAATGAGCACTTACCAGACCTGCACTTGTATTTAACCCTCGAAACAGCTCTATTGGGTGGGTCTTGTTATCCTCATTTGACAAATGATGACAATGAGGCATAGGGGTAGTAATGACTTTGTCAGAGGTCACACATTAAGTGATAGAACTGGGATTTGAATGAAAGCCTGTCTACAAGGCCTATGCTTTTGGGGATGAATGATGATGGGGAAGGTCCTACCTTTCTGGCCCCTCCCTATCTTTAAAACCCAAGTAAAAATTTCCTTTCTTACAGGGTCAAGCCTCACCTAGTCTGACTGCTCTCCACTCAGCACTAAGAGATTCAGGAAACAGTCTCTAGAGTGCACATATTCTGAGATTCATACTTCAAACAGTCCTTTAGATCTTTTTCTTGTGTCCTTCCCAGATGTCCAGCCGCATACCCCAACTTTATCCCCACCCTGAAATATTTTTTTAAAATATATATTTTTATTGATTTCAGAGAGGAAGGGAGAGATAGAAACATCAATGATGAGAGAGAATCATTGATAAGCTGCTGCCTCCTACACGCCCCCTACTGGGGATCAAGACTGCAATCCAGGCATGTGCTCTTGACCGGAATCAAACCTGGGACCTTCAGTCCACAGGCTGATCCTCTATCCACTCAGCCAAACTGAGATCTTTACACAGCAGGTGCTGCTGTTTCCCAGACCGACTCACACATCATCCCCAACTCTGGCCAACCTCCTCCAATATCGTTTTTCTCAGCTCCTCCTTTGCCCAGCTTCACACACACAATCACCACCCCATAAGTTCCCTTTCCTTACATATACTACATTGCAAATCATGCATCGGACATTCAGATGTTTAAGTCAGTGTTGTGAACATAGTAAGCACTCAAAAATTTTTAGGAAGGGAGGAAGGAAAGAAGGCAGGAGTGGACTCCTGGGTCTAGAAAAACCTTAGGTTTCATCTGGTCCAGTCGTTCTGGAAGGAAAATGCATCGGATTACCTGGAACAACACACACACCCGGCCCCACCCTGAATGACTGAATCACCTCCAAGGGCAGGGCCTGGATATATGTAGGCTAAAAAGGTACCCCCGTGATTCTGATTCAGCCTGTGACTAAAAGCCACTGTTCTCATCCCCTTCTTCTGCTAGTGAGGAAACCATCCTAGAGAAAGCACTCTCATCCTGTAAACTAGAGATGAGACTGAAGCTGGAATCAGGTCTCCCAGCTTCTAATGCCATGCTCACTCCAAGTGTCACATTGCCTAAGCTCTAATTGCCTCTACAGTCAGTAGGCCTCCAGCGAGGAGCTCTCTGGAGACTGTCAATTTTACCCAGTCTGAGGAACTTAGGAGGCCAGGGCAGGGGATCTGGGAAGTATCTGGGCATTCATCATTGACTTGTGAAACACACCTCATCTGTGCAGAATGACCTTGGACCCCAGGCTGACCAAACACATGGGAGCTCTTTGTTTCTGGTGGGGACTGGGCAATACAACGGAGTGGTTAAAGCACAAGAGTATTGGAAGTCAGACCTAACTAGCTCTGAGACCTGACCTACTGCTGGCACCTTAAAAATGTAAGATGAGCCGAAACCGGTTTGGCTCAGTGGATAGAGCGTCGGCCTGCGGACTGGGGGGTCCCAGGTTCGGTTCCGGTCAGGGGCATGTGCCTTGGTTGCGGGCATATCCCCAGTGGGAGATGTGCAGGAGGCAGCTGATCGATGTTTCTAGCTCTCTATCTCTCTCCCTTCCTCTGTGGAAATCAGTGGAATATATTTAAAAAAAAAAAATGTAAGATGGGCCCAGCAGGTGTGGTTCAGTGGTTGAGCATCGGGCTATGAACCAGGAGGTCAGAGTTCAATTCCCAGTCAGGGCACATGCCCAGGTTGCAGGCTTGATCCCCAGAATGGGGTGTACAGGAGGCAGCAGATCGATGTTTCTCTCTGTCTCTCCCTCTCCCTTCCTCTCTCTCTAAAGAAATCAATAAAATAACTTTAAAAAAAAAGAAAAGATGGCCCGTGAATGCTCTGCTTTAAACATAGGCACTTAAATCACTTTTTACTTTTATTAGTGATGGTGATGATAACCATATGCAGTCAGTGAGTAATACCATACTGTAGGATAACAGCTAAAAAATGCAGTGTTTCTAGGAGCGAGTGAGTAGAACATTTCTTCATTCAAACTTTGAGCACCAGGGTTCGGTAACAGGATCAGTCCAAGGAAAACAATCAACCTCAATGCACACACACAATCACCACCTCATAAATACACCTTTCTTACTTATACTACACTGCAAATCACACATCTGGTATTCAGATGTTTAAGTCAATGTTGTGAACAGAGTGCCCCACATAGTAGGTACTCAAAGGATTTTTAGGCTCAATCTAAGAGAAAAGTAGGCTTCAGGTTGCGGTGAGAGGGACTGTGGCATGAAGGGCCATTCAGTATTGGGCAGACCCTGGAGAAGAAAACACTATATGTGTGCAACCTCCTTCTGTTGTGCATAGGAGACAGGAAAAAAGACTACGAGTCCTTAAACTCTTCCTCAGTCCTTAGAATCCAACACAAGAACTAGTGATCTAGGGACACAGCCCTGTACAGTGGGCCCTAAGTTGTCACCCCCAACCTACTAGCTCAAGGCCTCTGTGGCCTGGATTTTGACCTGTAAGGCAGGCTTCTCCTGCCTTCCTTTCTTCCTGGGTGACTTGAGAGCCAAGCCTGTCTCTCCTTCCTTTTCTCCTCTTTCCCCATGAAGGTCAATGAAAAACCGGTAAATAGTGTGGACAAAGGAAAGTGAGGAGGCCAGGGAGGCCATTGAATTGGTCTAAGAAATCTAACTCAATTCTAGGTCATGCTTTGGGTCTATCCAGCAGTGTAGACACCACAGAGGGATACAGAGCCTGACCCAGCTCCAAACTGCAGGCTTGAAGGCCCAGAAGGGAACATTAAAGGGGCCTAAAAGGCTACCCATGGTTTCCCCAAAACACATTAGCAGTTAACCGCCTTCTTCTTTCCATAAGAATTTAGGTCTTTTCCATGGCCCATAGTCCCACATGAGAGAAGCATCCAAACTCACACTACCTGATATTAAAAACCTACTCCCTTTAATTGATGTCACCCACATATAAGCTTTCACAACCTAGAACAGTTCCTAAAAAATACACGTATACATGTTTGTTGAATAAAGCTTCCAGCCAGAAATATAGCACTCAGAGAACCCATCGAGTTCTGCTCTCCTAAATTAGATTAGGAGATGCGTAGTGAGACGTGAATGGACAGCTTCATCAACTTGTCCCCATCAGCAGCTCTACTCCCAGCCACTCACCCACCCCCAATGGTCTTTTTCTCCAAAGAATCCACTAAGCAAGTTGCCTTCTACATCTGGTTACTTTTCTGAAATTTGAGTGATGACACCTCTGTGTTCAAGGGGACCAGAAAGATGAGACAAAGGTGCTGTCCTTCTCGAACACTGTGTGTGCACACCCCTATCTCTGCCTCATACTGCTTAGGCTTTGGGGTGGCCCTGTTTGATTGACTTTTTGAAAACTCTTTCCTGAGCCACTTAGAATGAAAGACCAAGAACTACATGCTTCAGCCACTTTCTTAAATGTGCCTTGAAAGAAAAAGTGGGTGGGTGGTGAAAAGAGAAATTGAAAACCTTCCTTACAGTCTGGCTTGGAGCAGGCCCATTTTACCTCCTGAGGTGTGCTGGCAGACAAATAAAAGCTGTTAGAAGAGATATACGCCACGCAGAAAAGTAATGCAAAGCCTAATTCCTCTCCCCACCCCCAAAAGAAGCAAAAGGTCACTTAGGAACTACTTTCCAATTTCATGAAAGAAAGCTGTCTAGTGCTCCACCTAACCTTTCCCTCGTTTATAACAAGTTCACAAGAGGCAATATTGGACATTTAGGTGAAAAAACCCCACAATTTTTCAATGTGCTGTCCAGACATTGTAGGGTGTTCAACATCTCTGATCCCCAAATATTAAATGCTGTTAGTGCTTCCAAGACATGTGACAATTAAACCTCCCTCCCCATTTCCAAACACCCCCTGGAAGGCAGTGCACTGAATAACCTGTATTGTTTTCTGTTGCAGTGCCAAGCACATATTAGGCACGCTTTGGTGCTTGTGTACTGAATCTAGTGGGAAAGGACAAGTCACAGGAATGTTCAAATCCATATCTCTTACCAAGCAGGTAATTACTGAACCCCTACTATGTGCTCGGCATTTTTGTAAGCACTGTGAGAACTCAATGGAAAATACAGATCTTAGTCCCTATACCTAAGGAAGTGATAGGAAAAAAACACACACCCATAAAATATTTTCAATAAGGGGTAATATATAACCAAATACTAAATTGTAAGGTCTGTGAGAAGGCGGAGAACACAAACAGTGAGGACTAGCATAGGCAGGAGAGTCTTCGTGGAAAAAGCAGTTGAGGTAACTCTTGAAGGAGGTGGAAATTTCTTCACTCAGCCCCTCCTGATCCTCAATCTGTCCCTGCGAGCACCGCTGTACACAGAAAACTCCTCCAAACCTATGGTTCCGGGAGCAGCTCAGCACTGCAAGCCCTTCAGATCACAGCCTCAAATGGATCCTGGTAGAAGAAGAGGTTGTGAGGAATTTCCCATTCTTCTTCAGAAGACCAGCTAATGGCAGGCCTTTAGGGAGGCCTTCTCTTCCTAGAGGCAAGGCAGGGGTGCATTCCCTGCCACATGGACTGACTCAGTCAGACTCTGGGTGGAGGGAGTTCCCGGTTGTGATTACAGAAGCTCTCCACCTCACCTTCCGCCTTGTAAGATTCTCCTGCTGTGGGGACATGCACTTCCTAGAGGAGTCTGAGGTCCTAACGACCTCCTCTGTCAAAGGTTTTCTGCCTCCTCCCTTAACAACCATCACCATTTTTCTTAGGCAGAGAGTCCATTTCCTCCATTCATCTCTCTCCAACCCCTAAGGCTCCTCCCACAGACTGTGCCATCAAACATTTCTCCGTCTATCCCACTGTCTTCTACTCTGACACCCCAGGTACTGAAGCTGCTCCTGGAATATGGCTCCTCCAAGAAGCCCAAGACTGTGGTTCCCTCACCCCTGTTTCATTTCAAACATGCAAAATCAGTAACACTCCCCCTACACACCCCACTCACCCTTCACTTGTACACAATGTAAACTGAGAAGAGTATCATCTATTTATATACATCTAATGTCAGGAAGAATCCCACTTCCCACAGACCACAACAACCAGGCCTACTTATTTCTGTGAGACTTACCTACCTTCCAATCCTAGCTACCACTTATGTTAATGCCATTTAGTAATACACAGTCAGAGGTAACTACGTGAGGAGATGACTATGTTAATTAGCTTGACTGTAGCAACCATTTCACTGTGTATATCAAAATATCATGTTGCAGCCCTGGCTGGTGTGCTCCATGGTTAGAACATCAGCTCACACACCAAAGGGTCACAGGTTTGATTCCTGAGTCAAAGGTACATACCTAGGTTGCAGGTTCAATCCTCAGCCACGGTCAGGGCGTGTGCAACCAATCAATGTGTCTCTCTCACATCGATGTTTCTCTCTCTTCCCCTCCCACCCTCCTTCCCACTCTCTCTAAAAATCAATGGTAAAAATATTCTCAGGTGAGGATTAACAAAAACAAAACAAAAAAACACATCATGTTGTATACCCTAAATATATATAATTTTAACTTTAAAAAAATAAAACATCTACTAATATGCCCTTCTCCCTCACAGGCCCTCTCTAGGCAACAAGCACATTCCTTCATGCACCCTCTGCAAAGCAACATGTGAGTCCACAAAACCCATACTCAGAGTTTCTCCCCTAACTAAATAAAAATGAGGGTCATATGAGTCATATGCCCTTACCCTTTGAAACAAATACATACCTTTTAGAAGAAATCCTTTTGAAAATTCCACCCCAGCCCTGGCTGGTTTGGCTCAGTGGATAGAGTGTTGGCCTGTGGACTGAAGGGTCCCAGGTTTGATTCCGGTCAAGGGCACATGCCCAGGCTGTGGGCTCGGTCCCCAGTAGGGGGCGTGCAGGAGATGGCCAATCAATGATTCTCTCTCATCATTGATGTTTGTCTCTCTCTCCCTCTCCCTTCCTCTGTGAAATAAGTAAAAATAAATAAAAAGCATTAGAAGAAGAAGAAAAAGAAGAAGAAGAAGAAAATTCCACCCCATCCTCAGGCCCCAAGCCCTTGATTTTTGACCAAATGTTCCACCCTAAGAACAGCCCCATTCCAGGGTCTCCCATTTCTCATCATCACCAAACTCCACCTGCTGGTTCACTTCTATCTACTCCTTCTATGGCAATACCCGGTTGGTCTTCTTATATGTGATTTACTTCTCTCTCAATCAACCAACCAAATATTTCTGTCACGTAAAAAGTAAAGACAGCCCTAACTGGTTTGGCTCAGTGGATAGAGCATCGGCCTGCCGACTGAAAGGTCCCAGGTTTGATTCTGGTCAAGGGCATGTACCTTGGTTTCGGGCACATCCCCAGTAGGAGGTGTGCAGGAGGCAGCTGATTTATGTTTCTCTCTCATCAATGTTTCTAACGCTTTATTCCTCTCCCTTCCTCTCTGTAAAAAAATCAATAAAATATATTAAAAAAAAAAAGTAAAGACAATTCTTATTATATGTTTTCATGTCATACTAAAGTTTTCTCCTACAGTCCTTACCATGGTTTGCAATTGTATGTGTATGTATTATATATGAATATTTTTTTAACTAGAGGCCCGGTGCACAAATTCGTGCACAGGTGAGGGCCCTCTGCCTGGCCGGCAATCAGGGCCAATTGGGGCCATCTCACCCAGTCCCAATCAAGGCAGATGGGGGCTGGCCAGCTGGAGAGGGATTGCAGGAGGTTGGCTGGCAGGGGAGGTACCACAGGAGGATTCCAGGGCATGTCAGGCCCGTCTTGCCCAGTCCCCATTGGCCAGACCCCAGCAGCAAGCTAATCTACTGGTCGGAGCGTCTGCCCCCTGATGGTCAGTGCACATCATAGTGACTGGTTGAGCGGTTGACCAAACGGTCCACCAATTGGTTGGACACTTAGCATATTAGGCTTTTATATACACAGATATGTTTTTATTGATTTTAAAGAGAGAGGAATAAAGAGGGAGAGAGAAAGAAACATGGATCAGAGAGAGTAACATGGATCAGCTGTCTCCTGCACGCCCCCTACTGGGGACCGAGCCTGCAACCTGGGCATGTACCTTGACCAGGAATCGAATCAGAGATCTCAGTGAATGGGACAATATTCAACCAACTGAGCCACACCAGGCAGGGCTCATTCATTGATTATTTTATTAATGTCTCTCCTACTACCTACACTGTAGGAAAACCAATGATTATTTTGTTTGTCACTGTATCCTCTGTGCCTAGTTCTAGATCTTTCCTCAGACAGGATAGGAAATCCTTCCCACAGTTAGCAAGTACATCCTCAAAATCTCCCGAGGCTCCTTGAGTCACCACAATTCCATCCCTTTCTTCTCTCCTTCCTCTACCATTCCCTACCCTTATAAAGCACCTCAAGTACCTTTCCAATTACTCTCTGGAGGAGCTTCCTGTAGATAGGAAGATCCCAGATTCAAGTCAAGGACTGGTTGGTTGGGAAAAGAATGGCAGGAAGAACAGAAGAGAGAAGACAATGAATGTTGGCTGTGGACAGGGTCCAACTCTTCTACCAAGTGATGTTTTGTGTCTTTCTGTATTCTGTGGGCATTCAAGAAATGCTTTGAGAGTTGACTTATTAACCTGATTACTTTTGTTCTATTTCTTAAACCTAGGAAAGAAAAGACTGAGGGAGTTGGAGGACATAAAATGTTTGCTGGGGGAGGGAAAAGACTGGGTTTCAAGATGACTGAGGATAACAGAAAATGAGTAGAGGTCAAGGAAAACAAATTTAACAAGAAATTCCTCCAAGGTTCTTAGGCATTGAGGAAAGCAATAACAGATCAGAAAAGGGGAGCCTGCAGAACTTGCAAAGGCATTTCTTTTTAAATTTTTATTTATTGATTTTTTTAGAGAGGGAGAGGAAGGGAAGGAGAGAGCGGAAAAAACATTGATCTGTTGTTCCACCTACCCATGCATTCATTGGTTGATTCTTTTATGTTCCTCAACCGTGGATCAAACCCAAAACCTTGGCATATTGGGTTGACGCTCTAACCAACTGAGCTACCTGGCCAGGTCACAAAGGCATTTCTTAAGTGGATGCTCCCAGAGCTCTGATTAAATAACTTTGTACAGTACTGAGTACAATATTACATCCTTCCCATAGTACCGAGAGCCTGATTCTCAATACGGCAGACTGACAATGATTGGTGACTGACTGATGCAAGAAAGGATATTATTAACTTTCTCTGGCACAACTTTGGAGACAGAATAATTAGTCAGACAGACTCTCAGATGGCTTCTGGAGATGCTCCTCAGCCCCAGAACTGCTTTATATTTCTGGGTTGAGAGGTTACCACATTCCTTATTTATAGGCCTATGCGAAAGGTGCAAGCTTGCAAAGAGTGGTTACACACTTTCTGCCATCTTGTCCCCAAGATGACAACTGAGGACACTCTACCTATCCAAGCTGTGTGAGTTATCCTGCCTTTTTTTCTTTTTAAAAAATATGGAACGCTTCATGAATTTGCGAGTCATCCTTGCATAGGGGCCACACTAACCTTCTCTGTATCATTCCAATTTTAGTATATACACTGCCGAAGCGAGCACTGGTCACCCTGTGTTAAGCACACAGTTCAAAGCTGCAAGGAATGGAGGAGGCTAAGTCTGAAATCAGGATTCCACACAGCATAGTGTCGACTGAGCTCCTGGGGCAAGCTTGAGGCAGTGGATCCGCTGGCTCTCTGGCTAACCCTCCTACTACTATCTTAACTGTCAAAACCTCACTTTTGCAAAGACCTTCCCCTCCATGTATCCCTAAGGACTATGGCAATCTGTCCCGTCCCACAGCATAAAGGGTGGTGGTGCCTCTGCCCTCGTTTGGGGGAATGGCTGAACATCTAGTTCCAGCAAAACTCTCTGCACTCTTCCTTCCTTCATTTTGCCAAGCAGCATTTCACTTCACTCCGAATGCCACGAGCTCCCCAAACAGCCCCACTCCCCATTTACAGTTCTCTAAGGAAAAAGTCACTATTTAATACCATTTCTCCTGCAGTAGGAGGTCAGTCTTCCCATTCCCCTGCCGGAGGCATCTGTCATCAACATTTGGACAGCTAGCACATCAGAACACAGTAGCAGTCCCACGTTGCTCAGCAGCCTAGAAATGCATGCCCAGAACTGCCAGCTTTCCAAGTGGTGCTGGCTCTACAGTCTCATGAAGAGACAAGGAGGGGGAAGAGACTCCTCCAAAGAACAGACACAACAACACAAAATCATTGGAAAAGAACATCTCTGTCAGCGCTACTACCTAGCAACAAGCCTCTCTTGACTGCGCTCCATGATATTATTTCAATACATCAACACTGTACTTAGCTCCATAGTTTAAGGAACACTGCAGTCTAAAACTTCTAGCTGGTTGGACAGTAAAGAGAAGCTGTTTGATTTATGAAGTGGGTCAATCAAAAGGAGCAATGCAAAGGAAAGAGGCCAGCCTGGGGTCTGCTCCCTTCTTGTCCCATCCACTTCCACCGATACTTGCCCTCTGTGAGAAGCCCAGAGTTCCAAGTCAGAAGACTCTTCTGGAATATAACCAAACTTGGACACAAAAAAGGTTTGAAACAAGAGGCCCAAATTTTCTCTTGAATGATCCTAACTTTACTTCATGAGCATTGCTCAGATAGAAGTTTCTAGGACCCTCTTTACCACCAGACAAGGTCTGATTTCAAAACAACTCAGAAAAGATATATTCTTAATTGTGTGCATATAAACGAGTGGCAGGAGGAAGCCTAACAAGCATGACATTTGTTGAATGCTTTCTCTTAGCAAGCATTGTGCTAAGAGCTTTCACTTATTATAACATACATTTATTCAACAACCGTTTGAGCCCCCTTTATGTGCAAAACACTGTTATAGGCGCTGGGGATGCAAAAATGAACAACAGTCACAATCCTAGCTTTCACTGTACTTACATTTCAGTCAGGGTTGATGAAAATATATATGTCAGCTGGTGATATATACTATGAAGTAAAAATACAGCAGACTAAGGGGATGTTATATAAAATTTTATGTAAATATTAAGCAGAGGAGGGAGTGCTATTTTAGATACAGTTGCCCTAGAAGGCTTCTCTGATTGCCATTTGATAACAATTAACAACAATAAAAGCTAGTATATGGTCACTATGTGCCAGGAATTGGACTAAGTAGTTAGCATACAGTATTTCATTAACCCTCAACAAGTGAGTTCAGTACTATACTATCCTCTCCTATACAAATGAGGAAACAGAGCCTCAGAGAGGTTAAGGCTCTTTGCAGAATCTGTAGCAAGTAAGGGAAGGAGGAGGAACAAGGCCAAGGTTTCAGTGAAAAAGCCACGACTTGAACTTAGGAATACAGCCCCATAGTACTGTGTGGAGGGTGAAATGGAGCCTCAAAGAGGTCAAGTGTGCCTGTGATTACAAAGCGGCAGGTCCACCTGGCTTCCCCACACATGACTAAGAGATTAGTGCAATTCAATCTTCCCTAATATCAGACTATTACTCTCATCACCAGCTAAAAATCAAGCTTTATCTTGAAACAAGAGAATTACAATTTGGCCTCTTCAAGACCAGCTAATAAATGCTGAATATGTTCCTCTCGCATCCACCTCCCCAGGCCCCCAACACAAGATGATATCAAGGGAAACATCTTTTTAAAAAAAATATTTTTATTAATTTCAGAGAGGAAGGGAGAGGGCGAGAGAGATAGAAACATCAATGATGAGAATCATTGATATGCTGCCTCCTGCATGCCCCACACTGGGGATCGAGCCCACAACCCAGGCATGTGCCCTTGACCGGAATCGAACCTGTGACCCTTGAGTCCACAGGCCGACGCTCTATCTATTGAGTCAAACCAGCTAGAGCAATGGGAAACATCTTCGCTGTTAATTCTCTAGGTTACCAATTTCTCACTGGAAAACAGGAACAGAGCAAGAGATGACTGAGCTAGTTGCTCCACAGTGCCACAGCAGCTCTCTGGGGTGGAGTAGAGGGGACAGGCACTGAGAAAAGGTCAGAATCAAGGAGGAAGCAGGCCCTTTCTAGCCCCATTTCAAAGAAAGCACAGCTCCCTCTCAAGCCCTGGAGTACCCGGGTGGTAGTGGGGGGAGGGGATGCTTTATTAAGAAGCCCGAGGCACGAAAGACAGAAGCACTTGGGAGCAGATCAGCGGCCTCTCTGGAAGGAGAGAGGAGAATAAGGCAGGAGGCAACTGAGGAAGGAGGCAAACATTGCTTCCAGCAGAAAAGTCCAGAAAGGAAATACCACATCCAAGGTCAAAGGGTGTTTGCAGAATTGCTGGAAATCTCAGGCTGAGGATCCAGGCCAAACTAGCAGAGGAGGCTAAAGGAAAACAGAAGCCTAAGCAGAGTCCCACAAGGTTTAACTCAAAGGTCATGGTTTGAACTCACCCCTTTTTTATTGTATTTTAGTCACCACAGCCACAGAACCTGTAGCCAGAGTTAATGAACAACTAAAGTGGGAAAGGAAGAAGGGAAAGTGGGGACTCATCCCAGAGAGGAGCAAATCAAGGGGAGCCTGAATTACCACCTTATACCCTCACTGGCTTCACTTGAGAATCAAAGTTTAAACTGACCTTAAGAATCTCCCTGCTCAAGCCTTCAGACACTCTCCCCACCAAGACACACACAGAAATCCGATGCTCAGTCTCTCCCTCCTCAGCAACTTATCGCCTTATCTCCAGCAAGTCAGGTCTCCTAGCCCAACACTGCACCAACCAAATTATGACCTGAATGGCAAGAAAATCTGTGTCACCTAGAGAAACCCAATTAACAACTTGACTCTGTTCTCTTCAATTCCCCTCTCCCCTCCAGTCATATCCGGGGCACCTGTGTGGCTGACCGCCTTTTTTTTTCTTTTTTCTTTTTTTCTGATACTGGCCGTGTTCCCTGGCTAACTCCAAAGCCAGAAAATGTCAACGGCCTCCAGACAAGCTAACCCAGAGACGGGAAATCCTACTCTCCCCACATCTTGGCCTGATGAAAAAGCTCGAAGGACACAGGACAAAAACACCACCTGGGTGACAGTCTGGAGTGTTCACCTTGAAACCACTCAATTGGCCCTGAAGCCAGAGCTCCTTATTGAAGAACCAAAAGCACACAAGTGCTCCTGAAAGCTCCCATAGGAGGGCATGCAAGCGCCCCGGGCGGAACGATAAATAGGTATTTCGAAGAAATTCCTGCTGCGGTAGTTTCTTCCCATCCCTTTTCAAATGAGCCCCTCCCTGGGGAGGTCTTCGCGACCTCCCCATCCCTCAAGCAGGTTTTCCCAACCTCCTGACCGACCACACAACATACAGCATGTGTTGTGTGTGTGTGTGTACATACACACACATCCTCTCCCCAACCCGTGCTGGAGTTTCTGAAGAGAATCAGCGCGTCCCCTCCTCCACCAGTGCACTTGTCTCCCCTCGCAGCCCCGCTGCTGCAGAGTTGGTAATGTAATATGCAGGGACCCTGGGACCGGAAATGCCTGGTTCTAGGCTGCTGCACTCGAAACACCAGAGAAGGGCTGGGGAGAGCTGAACGGGGGGACGAGGACGACG
>NW_005370875.1:182705-182951 GCF_000412655.1 Myotis brandtii | reverse complement strand
GGGAGGGGCACCATAATAAGGATTCTGCAGGTGATGGAGCTTAAGTTTAGAGGAACTAGAAGGTGACCATCGGACACCCTGAAGGAAGCGAGCCCGGAACCTTAGCGAAGGTAGAGGTGGCAGGGAAGTGTGGGGGCGGGGCCCCACAGGGTGGGGACAGAACTGGCTCCCCAGAATCTGCAGCAAGTGGAGAGAGGAGAGCAGAGGGCGGGGGCCCAGCCCCGGTGGGGGCCCGGGAGAGGAGCG
>NW_005370875.1:178819-182192 GCF_000412655.1 Myotis brandtii | reverse complement strand
CTGCCGCGCGTGCGCACACGTGTTTCCTTCCCTTCCCCTAATTTTTGCCCTTTCTCTCCCCCATTTTCTTCTTAGCTCTGCTTTGACGCCTTTCCTTCCCTTTTCCCTTCCCCTCCTCTTTCGCGTGCCCAGCTGCCAATCAAGCCACCCACCTCTCTCTTTGCAGGGGAAGGGGGAGGGACACCACCCCCTGTATTACTAAGGGGGTTGTTATGGTAACTCCCCACGCGAGGGTTGGGTGGCCTCTAGGTAGGATGGGCTGTCCACCCACCTAGTTGCCATGGCAACAGTGGGGCCGCTGAGGGAGGGGCCTCTCAGTGAGAACTTGCCTGGAGAAACCACCAGGGAGTTGGGGAGTGCAGTGGGTGGGACTGGGTGCCTCAGGAATGCCCTTTATCCCCTCCCTAGCGGGAGAGGGTTGTGGAGGAGGGGATCTCAGATCTCAAGATAGGTACTCTTGCCGCAGACCGTAATTTCTGAACCTCTTGTTCTGCACAGAGGAACTGTTTCAACAATTATGCCTTGACTGATGGCTGGAGCCACATGTGGGGGAACGCGTGGCAGGGAGAGGCAGAGGGGAGGAGGAAGAATGTGTCCAAGCCCTTCCATCTTGCTCGGGTCCCCTTAGGTCCAGTCATGAAGACAGAGCACCCCCAGCTGCTGGCCTCACGGGAGGCCGGGTACTTCCATGTAAAGAACAAGGAGTCACGTTCTGCCATTGACATGCTGGGGGACCTTGAGCAAGTCGCTTCGTTTCTCTGGACATTTCTTTCACTGTGATGTTGAGGGAGAAGGCTGCTCCTCCAGATCACTTCCAGAACCAATACTATCTCTGACGGACCCCGCCACCAGCCTTAATATAAGCATCGTTTAAGAGAGTTTGAATAATGGACAGTGCTTGGGAAGGGGCTAACACCCTCCTTCCTGAGCCCTTCTCCTGAGAACTTTCAGGTGCACGTCCAGGCTTGCTCCGCTGCCCTCCTATTTACCTTGCCATTGTCCTTGTCCAAGCCACACACCTTACTCATCTCCGTTACTCTTATCAGTCTCCTACTTGGTCTCCCTGTCCAACCCCCTTACATCAATTCTCCAAATCCTTAGTGATTTTTCTAAAACTCAAATCTGGTGTCACTCTCCTATTTAAGACCTTTCACTGGCTGCCCACAGTCTTTTTTTAAAAATATGCTTTTATTGACTTCAGAGAGAGGAAGGGAAGAGAGACAGAAACATCAATGATAAGAGAATCGTCATTGGCTGCTTCCGGCACACACACACACACACACACACACACACACACACACACACGTATGCACCACATGGGGATGGAGCCCTCAACCCTACATGTACCCTGACTGGGAATCAAACTCTGACCTCCCGATTCATAGGTTCATGCTCAACCACTGAGCCACACCAGCTGGGCACCCCCACTGTCTTTTGAGTAAAGTCTAAAGTTTGGCATCAAAGACCCTTCAAGATTCCACCTGCTTCTCCTGCCTTGTTTTCCATTATTCCACCGTTCAACTCTACATATTCTAGCCATGCTAAAATCACAGAATTCAACAGACCCTCCTCCTGCCTTTGCACTGCTGCTGTTCTCCCTGGAACATTCTAACCATGCCCACTGCCCTTTGTTTTGTGCTACATGTTTTGTCCTAAACTTCCTCCATGAAGCCTTCCTTGACTAAGATTGAGTTTTTACCTGGCTTAAAACCATGGTAACATTTAACGCTTTGAATTGTAAATGCCTGTTGAATCTCCTTACAGGAGAGATTGTGTCAGTTGTGTTCAACACAGGGCCTGGGACCCACACTTGGAGGTTCAGTAACATGTAAGTGAATGAAGGCATGAGGACTCTGTTGTCTGGGAAGCACAGTGATATATAGTAATTCAAGGTCAAGGCCATTGGGTCGTAGGAAAAAACATAGAATTTAAAGTTAGTGCTTTGAACAAGTCATTAAATATCTGAGGCTCACTTCTATCATCTGTAAAATAGAGATAATAACAGGGAGAGTAATATAAAATAAAATGGTATGTAAAACACTTGGCATATACTAGATCTTCAATAAACTTACTAATGCCTGACTCATAGGCAGTGTTTAATGAAGAGATATGGAATCGTTGAATGAGCAAATTAAGATCACAGGGATAGGATAAATGGCCATTCAAACCTCAAGAGACAATTACTCTGGGGGTTAGGGAAGGAGAGGGAAACAAAATTGGTCCAGTGCTAATAATTATCAAAGCCAGAATATGAATTCCCAGATATGTGAGGGCTCATTATCCTATTCCCTACTTTTATATATATAGGGTTGGCAAAAGTAGGTTTACAATTGTAAGTGAAACAGTTTATTCTGATATTAATTAATTATTGTATTATTATTAACCTACTTTTGACCACTCCTGTATATGTATGTGAAATGTGTCCTTAATAAAAACTTAATGAGATGCCCTAACTGGTTTGGCTCAGTGGATAGAGCTTCGGCCTACAGACTAAAATGTCCCAGGTTCGATTCTGGTCAAGGGCATGTACCTTGGTTGCAGGCAAATCCCCAGTTGGGGATGTGCAGAAGGCAGCTGATCGATGTTTCTCTCTCATCGATGTTTCTAACTCTCTATCCCTCTCCCTTCCTCTCTGTAAAAAGTCAATAAAATATATTTAAAAATAAAAATAAAAACTTAATGATAGACAATGAGGTGGATGGAGGAAGTCCTGGGTCAGGTATGAAGAAAGTTAATATATTAAAAATAAGACAAATTATAGTACTCCGGGGCGATGAGTGAACATTTTCCACAGGCCCAGTGGCCCTCAGTGTCTCCCACCACCTTGGGAGGTTGAATTTATTTTCCTCTGCCTGGGTCTAGAGCAGTGGTTCTCAACCTTTCTAATGCCGCGACCCTTTAATGCAGTTTCTAATGTTGTGGTGACCCCAACCATAAAATTATTTTCGTTGCTACTTCATAACTGTAATTTTGCTACTGTTAGGAATCGTAATGTAAATATCTGATATGCAGGATGTATTTAGGTGACCCCAGGTTGAGAACCGCTGGTCTAGAGCAACAATTTTCTTTGTAATTTTAAATATTGATTTTGAGGGAGACAGAGAGGGAAACATCGATTTGTTGTGCCACATATTTATCCACTCATCAGTTGCTTCCTGTATGTGCCCTAACCGGGGATGGAACCTACAACCTTGGTGTGTGGGGATGATGCTCCAACCAACTGAGCTACCTGGCCAGGGCTGAGCAGCAATTTTCAACTGGTGTGCCCCGGCACACTGGTGTGCTGCAAGAATTTTTAAAACATGCAACACCTATTTAGTCAGGGGCACTGACCTCTTTTTTTTTTTTAATCTTTATTGTTGAAAGTATTACA
>NW_005370875.1:172889-178415 GCF_000412655.1 Myotis brandtii | reverse complement strand
AAGGACATATGCACCCCTATGTTCATAGCAGCACAATTTACCATAGCTAAGATTTGGAAACAGCCTATGTGCCCATCAGCAGATGAGTGGGTTAGAAAACTGTGGTACATCTACACAATGGAACTACGCTGCTGTAAAAGAGAAGGAACTCGTACCATTTGCATGGATGGACCTGAAGAGCGTTATGCTAAGCAAAATAAGCCAGTTGGGGAAAGATATGATCTCTCATTTGTGGAATATAATGAACAACATAAACTGATGAACAAAAATAGATCCAGAGACATAGAAGCATCGAACAGACCATCCAACCTCAGAGGGAAGGCGGGGGTAAGAGATCAAAGGACTTGTATGCATGCATATAAGCATAATCCATGGCCACAGACAGCAGGGGGGCGAGGGCATGTGCTGGGGGGTGGGAATGGCTGGGGAGAGGTCAATGGAGAGAAAGGAGATATATGTAATACTTTAAACAATAAAATTTTTTTAAGAAAGAAAAAATATATACTTATTTTTGTCAGATCAGCAAAAATATATTTTTTGGTGTGCCACAGAATTTTAGTAATTATGTGTGCCATGAGATTAAAAAAGGTTGAAAATTGCTGGTCTCCTTAGAGCCAACTCTTCCAATTCCGAGCTCACTACTCTTTTCCCTGTACTTGGTGGCCTCCATTCAAGAAACTCCAGGACAAATGTTTGGGGGATGGGGGGAGGGGGGCGCGGTTGTGGGAAGATACACCAACAGACAATGTGAAGCAGAAAGCCACGTGCCCAGCCCTGGCCCAGCCCCAGGCAGCTGCTGTCTCCACCCACTCCACAGTTAACGAGGTAATGGTCTCCTAGGGAAAGAGGCACTTAGTGCTGACAATGAGGCTAATTAGCAGAATATCAATTAGTGCCAGGGGACCGGTAAGTGTGGGAGGGGGTTTCATGTGTGGAAATGCCTTCTTCAGAGGGAGGACTGGATTGAAAAGCTGGGAACAGACAACAGCACTTCCTCTTGCCACATCGTTATCCACAGCACACTCCTCACTCTACTCCCTTGTGGTCCATTCTGAAACTGTGGAGTGAGGCTTGGGGGGAATGAAGTACAAGAGCCAGGACCTTTGCTCAACTATTTTCTAATTGTAAAATATTTCATATTTACATAAAAAGTATGAATATATGTAATAAAAATTCATACACCCACCTCCCAGCTTAAGAAAAGTCACTGTCTGGCCAGTGTGGCTCAGTGGTGGAGCATCAACCTATGAACCAGAAGGTCATGGTTTGTTTGATTCTCCTCTATGAGGGCACATGCCCGGGTTTCAGGCTCAATCCCCAGTAGGAGGCAGCCAATTAATGATTCTCTCTCATCACTGATGTATCTATGGCTCTCTCCCTCTCCCTTCCTCTCTGAAATCATTAAAAACATATTTTAAAAAATAATAAGTCACTGATTCATTTGGAGGACTCTCTGCATACCCATTATCCCTTTTTCTCCACACCTGGGAGATACTCCTTCTCAAGCTGGTGTGTGCTATACTCTCTCATAAACTATACCATTTATTTTCTCTCTTCCTTCCTCTGGAGCAGCGACATCCAATAGGACCTTGTGCAATGACGGAAATACCTGCACTGTCCAATATGCTAGCCACTAGCAACAATTGAGCACTTGAAATGTGGCCTGTGCAAGTGATAAACTAAATGTTTAATTATTTCTAATTTTAATTAATTTCAATATAAACTGAAAAAAGTGGCTCATGGCTACTGTACTGGACAGTGAAGCTTCAGAACAGTCTGTATGTGCCCAAGTGCCCCACAAGGATGAGGGCTTTGTTATGCTCACTTCTGTGAGTCTAGAACCGTGCCTGGGAAATAGCAAGTGCTCAGTAACTAAGTCAACGACTGAATCTTTGCAGCAAGCCAGTTATGTAAGCACTAGTAGCCCTGTGCACAAATCCGTGCACCAGTAGCTTGCCAGCTCGCTGCTTTTTTTTTCTTCACCCCCTGCCCCCCCCCCATAGTTTGCTGCCCTGCCCACTCCTGTAGCTTTCTGCCACCTGCTTGTAGCTCACTGCCCCACCCTCCTGCTGATCCGCGATCCAGTTGTTACCTGGTCGCTCGTTGCTTCATGGCGTAACAACCATTTGCATATTACATCTTTATTATATAGGATTGTTCCCATTTCCCAGTTGGGATCACTGAGGCCGAGAGTGATGTGACTTGAGAAGGCACCTGGTAATCAAGTGATCACTCCAGGATCTCGGCCCTGCTCTTCCTGGCCTAAAGCCTATACCCTTAACCACTTGGAAAGGGGCTTCCCTGAGCCTCTCCCTATGCTGTCACTTGAGGAACAGGAGGCAGCTCCTCCAGGCCCTTCTCTGTGCATCTCCCTCACGTGCAACTGCAACACCAGCTCCACTGTTCTCCAGGTAATCCTGCTTTCCTTCTGCCCCAGGCAGCCGTGTGACCTTCCCCAGCACCTAGGAAACAGAGCTCCCAAAGCCACAGACAAGTACAGTGGAAATGGAGACAGCAGGAAGAAGAAAGGAGTGGGGTGGCAGGGTGAAGAAACCGGTGCTTTGTGTAGGCAGGGAGGGTGGCTGAGACAGTACGCACTCCGACTGAGGAAGAGGCATGGATTTTTCCTATGCTTTTATTTATGAAACGCTTATTGAACTGATACAAAGTTAGTGTCTGGCAGCAGGATGCTGGAGGGAGTCAGTGTGCAGCTCCCACCCTCCCCACTGTGGGTGCTGAAGCCAGGAGTGGCTCCATCCTTCTCTCCACGTTGGCAGCCATGGGCTGGGAGAGGCCCTGGGGCAGAGGAAGGGAGAGATGGGAAGACTTGCCCCAGGAATCCTGGCAGGAGTTTCGCGTCTCCGCTGTAGCAGTGGTTTGAATTGGGCTGGAGGGAAGGTGAACTTTTCTGGGACCCTCTCCTGCCACCCAAGCCCAGGGCTGGGAATGCCCTCTTTGGCTGATTCTCAAGAAAGGGTCCTCTGTCCGTTCTCTCATCCCCTTCAGAGATGCTGCTCCCAAAGGGCAGGTCTCAAAGGGCACTGCCCTCAGTCCTCAGGGGCAGGGAGCCAGACCTGGTGGAGCTGGTGACCTCTTCTGGATGGAGCCCCAGCTATGTCCACACTTCTAGGGGCATCACACCTTCCTTGCTACTCAGTGGGGGCAACAAAGACTCATCCTCCAGGAACTTGAGGGGAAAGTGGACCAGATGGCCCTTGACCTGGGTGAGCTCAGACCGGGCCAAGGGAGGGCTGACGATGGCTAGGGGCTCCACAGCCACATACTCCCGGAGTGTCCGCAGTGAACGTGTGGCATTGGATGGCAGGCAGCGGAAGATCTGGGAGGGAGGGGGGACAGAGAAGCCAATAAGACTTGGGGAGACTTTGTCAAGAGCCCAAGCTCAACTAAGCTGGAAGCCCACATCCCCATACCAACCCTGAGCCACTGAATCCCATGATATGCCCCCAGAGTCTCATGCACCTTCTGAGAATGGCTGTGTAGTGGGGCTTCTCTCCATCCCACTCTGAACAGGGTAATCCATGAACCCCCCATCCCCCACCCCCCCACACACACACCCCGGTCCACTCCCCGAAGCTCCCACCTGCTCATAAATATTGGCATTGCTCTCAGCTGTGTCTTGCCACAACTGGAAGAAGTCATCACAGACAGGGTCTCGGAGATCCAAGTCTGGCCGGGCATCCGCCCCAAGAACCACGCTGCATGAGAAAGGGGTCCCAGCAGGACCAGATTAGGATCCTCAGGGAGCCTGAATACCAGGAAAGTCATGCTGTGCCTACCCAGGTCATCCAAAGTGGATGCAATGCTAAACAGTAAAATAGTATCAACGAGCCTTCATGTGTCTCTACTTTGGTGACTACGATGTTTTGAAAAAATACCAAATTAGTTTTAAAGTATTTTTTCTCATTTTTTGGTGCCCCTACTTTGCTGGCACCCCAAACTTGATTAGTTTGCCTATTGGGAAACCCAGTAGTATGTCTAAGCAATCCTCCCACCTCCTCAAAAGGTAGATCCCCCTCCCCCCGCTGCCACACCCTGTAGAGCCCACCCAGGCTCTACCTGAAGCAGTGCTTCCGCAAGCTCAAGGCAAACCTGCCCGCCTGGTACTCCACACCATCCATGAGGGACGGCTCCATCTCCGTGTCCTCGATCAGCACGGCCAGCTCGCTGTCCCGCTTCCCCAGCAGGCTCCGGTCATTGATGTTCGCAGAGCCTGGGGTGGGCGCAGGACACATTGTGCCTGTCTGAACCCAGGGTGACCCCCTTCACCCCATCACCTCTACCAGAGCACATGCCTGTGGGCAACACGCCTTCTTTGGCCTCCATCCCCAACTGGGCCTCCCTTCACCCCGTTGCCCTTCACGCCTCTCCCACCCGCTCTTGCTGCCAGGGACTCAGACCCAGCACTGACCGATAATGACTGTACGATCGTCAGCAATGAGCATCTTGCTGTGGATGTAGATGAGCTCTGAGACTGGGTGCCCACACAGCTCTCCGTGTGTGCGGAGCCCACAGATAGATATATAGTCCCTCCACGCTGTCCCCACTGAAAGCGAGAGAGATCGGGGGAGGGGGGTGAGATGACAGGTGCCCTCCACGGGCATATGGAGCCCTGGCCCATCCACCTCCTCGCTTCAGAGCCCAGTCTATACATTTCTCCCTCCAGGGAAAGACCACCTGTGGTCTCAGGGCAGCAGCTCCAGAAGCACACAGGAATAATAGACTCCTTCCCCCACCTGGGTCTCCAGGTCCCCCATCTCCCCCTCCCAAGGGGTCCAGGGCTTGAACCTCCAGCCCCCAGAACTCACTGGCTGCTTTGAGGCGATGTAGGATTGAATATTCCCCTCGACACAGGGTCCTGAGGGGAAAGAGTGGGGGAGAGAAATAAAGGCTGGAGGAGGGGATGGGGGGTGTCTGGAGAGAGGAAGACCTCAAAGGTCTAGTGGGAAGGGATCAGGATAGAATCAGGAGGGGGCAGGGTGAATGGGGCCATGGAGACCCCATAGAAGGGCACCTGTAAGTGAAGTGCAGAATGGCCTGGATGGAGTTCCCACCACCTGTGGAGATGTCACCCTCAAAACCGGGAAGCAGGGGCAGAAGCACGTAGACTCGGAAGCATTGCCCTTGCCTGGGAAGGGGGGAGAGTCAGAGGTGTGATTTCTCCCCAAAGCCCTGCCCCTCCAGTTGGGCTTAAACCACGCCCTCAGTTCCCCCCACCTGCCAGTCCACCTTACTTGTGGGCCTTCAGGATTCTGTCCACAATCTCATCGCCCACCTTGTTCAGAACCGTCCGTCCATCTGAGCAGCTAATGAAGAACTGATTCTGGGGCAGGGACCAAAGAGATATCAGCAGCCAAGCCCCGGCCCTGCCCTCAGCTCCCGGCTGCCATCCCCATCCCCATCTCCAGGCCTCAGCCCTAGGCTCCCGTTTTCCTCCAGGCCCAGCTATACCAGCCCATCAGCACCGATCTGCTGACATCCTAAGTCTCTCTCCTGGGACATCCCCTC
>NW_005370875.1:162379-172610 GCF_000412655.1 Myotis brandtii | reverse complement strand
CACCCCAGTCAGACCTCAATGTAGAGGAAGTGCTGGCTTTCCCTGATGGTGTGCAGGTAGGCATTGAGGATGGAGTTCTCCAAAGTCCCCGCTGACCAGCGGTCCACTGACCGCAAGACCTGGGGGAATGGCAAATATGAGGTGGTGCCTGACCCCAGGAGGGGCGGAGGCTGGAGGGCTCTCAGCTCAAGGAGAGTGGGCTGAAGGGAGGGGAGTGGGGGCAGGTTGAAGTCAGTCCGGCCTCACCTGCACGGTGGCGCACTGCCCCCCTGGGAGTGTGAAGGGGAGCTGGTGTGCAGTGCTGGTGGACTTGGGCAGCAGGTAAGGGTACATGGGTGTCTTGTACTTGGCCTTGGTAGTCTGAGGGGGAGGGATGGCAGAGTCAGTGGGAGGTGGCAAGCTGCCCCTGGCTCCCTCCCAACCCCCAGCATCCACAGGAGGGAGGGAGCACCTTGGTGAAGTTCCAACGCTGGATGAAGTGCCGGGCCAGGTCTCGGGCAGGTGGGCCGTGGACAACCACTCCAACATCCCGCCATGGCATCCGGGCTGTGGTCGCCCTGTCAATGAAATCTGGGGATCCCAGAAGAGAGGTCAGGGATGGTTCCTTGGGGACACTTGAGGCAGGGAGGAGGAGCAGCTGACCAGAGGAAAGGCTGCATTATCCTTGACCCAGCTTGTCCCATTCTCAGTCACAGCCCAGACTTTTGCCCCTGCTCCCAGCTCTCGGGGACTTTGGGGGAGGGGACCCTCACCTTCAAAAGGCCGGTCCAGCTGTACCCAGTCCTTAGTGATAAGATTGCTGTAGTCCTTGCCCAGCCAGAAGAGTTGGTTGTGAGAGAAATCTGGGGTGGCTGTAGAGTCTGAGCACGTGGTGGGAGGCTGTGAGGGGAACACACCCAAGCCATGGGCAAGGAGAGGTCATGGGGCCATACAGAGCCAGGGCCAAAGAGAAGAGAGGAACACTGAAAGAATATGAGACAGGGACAGAGACACAGAGTAAGAATGAAACGGACAGTCTGACTTCCCAGCCCTCCCCTTCAGCTGCACTTCCTAGAGGAATTGGGGTGGCGGGTGGGAGTGGTTAGTGGAAATGAGGGGAAAGGCTGGAGCTGGGAAGGGGTATAGATTTAGGTTAGCTGAGTTTGGGGGTGTTCAGGAAGACCGTGGGGGATTACCTCTGGGGCAGCTGATTCAGAGGAGTCTCCAAGGTCAGTCAGTCGGTAGTGCAGGTCATCCCAACGGCCATAGGCGAGATCCAGCCCTCCCAAGAAGGCCACAACTTGGTCCACCACCAGTAGCTTCTCATGATGGGCCCACAATGTCACATGGTCTGGGTGACGCATCACCTGGAGCAGGTATGGAGCAGTTCATGAGGGTGGGCTTAGGCGAGAGAAAGACAAGAGGTAATGTTGGGAGGGAAGTGGAAAGAGAAGGATATGATGCTTAAGGAAAGGGAGGGTTGAGAGGATGGGAAGGGTAGTGAGGAGGGCTGTATGTGGGAAGGGTCTCTGAGGTGTGAGTCACCTTTATGTTGGGGTGCAGCAGCATCAGAGCCCTCTTGCTATAGCCACTGTTGATGCTCAAGGCCAGCTCCACTTCCTTAAACAGTAGGACGGACACACGGACACCCTCCTCCTGGTGGTGCACAAGGTATCATATCCTAATGCCTCTCTCAGAATGGCCCCTTTCCACCTTCCCAAACCCTTCCCCTGGCTCAGGATTCCTGAATGTCCCCCTACCCAGCCTGGAGAACCTCGATGCTCTGCCACTTACCCGGCTTTGATGCTTGCAAAGCACTTAGCAATGGGTGAACAATGCATTCACTCACTCATCCACCTATATACCTACCCACCTATCTATCACTATCCATCCATCCTCCCAACCATTTGTTCATCCTCTTATCTACTGTCTATCATTCATCCAACTATTCACCCACCTTCCTATTGATCCACCTTTCCAAACTCAAATCCTTCCATATATCTCCCTTTCCATCATTTACCTATCTATTTGCCCACCCACTCTCCATCATCCATGTAGCTTTCCTGCTGTCCGTCAACATCTATGGATGCCTCCAACATGGTAGACATTGTGCCTTGTACTGGAACTAGTGATATTAATCAGTCCAATGGGAAATAGACATGAACACCCCCAGGTAACACAATAAAGTACAATGGGCACTGGGAGGGCAGTCTATACCAGGTAGAGGAGCATGAAGAGGGAGGTGTCAGTTCTTAGGGAAGAGGAGGAGGAGATGATGTTTGCCGGACGCTGAGCCAAGATGGGCATGTTTCCTCCCCTTGAAGCCTTGGATTCCTATGTTCCTTCATGCTTCCGTCCCTTCTAGCCAATCCCACCACACCTCCCCTCCAGCCTGACCACTCTCCTCACCGCCTTTTTCTTGAGCATAACGTCCAATCTCCAGTCATCTGAATGGGCTGGACGCTTCAGGTAAATCTCAGGACTCAACCTAGGATTCAGGGAAGGGGTTGAGGAGGGTAAGCTAAGCCCCAGACAACCAGCCACACCTACCTTTCCACTCCCTCCTGGGATCCATAGTTGATCTGTCATAGGCCCTATCCCAAACCTTCTTGCTTGGGCTTTCCCCCCACGTACCACCAGTCTGTGATGAAAATCTCCTCTTGAGCTCGCAGGATGGCATCTGCCACAGCGGCAAAGTAACCTGCCCCATTCACAAACCTGGGGGGAGGCCAAGCCAAGGAGGTCAGGGGAGTCAGAAAGCTCTGGAGAGTGAAGACCAGAGGATAGTCATGGGTCAGAGGTGACAGCAGGGTCAAAGATCAATAGTGATCAGAATGGTCAGATGGTATCAGATATATGAAAGTGGGATAAATTTGCCAGTATGAGTGAAAAAAAATGAAAAATTAGGAAAGACAATAAAGTAAGGAAAATGACTAAAGATTGTGAAGATTAATACATCACACATAAAGATTTCCAACAAAGGATATCAGCCAACTGAAAAGTGAACAAAGAATAAGAACAGTTCACAGAGGAAATTATAACGATCCTATATAATAAAAGGCTAATATGCAAATCGACCAAACAGCAGAACGACTGGTTGCTATGACACTCACTGACCACCAGGGGGCAGACACTCAATGCAGGAGCTGCCCTCTAGTGGTGAGTGCTCTCCCACAGGGGAAGTGCCCCTCAGCCAGAAGCCGGGCTCACAGCTGGCAAGTGCAGTGGCGGGTGGGAGCCTCTCCCGCCTCCACTGCAGACAGGTGTTAAGGAACAAGGGGTCCCGGACTGCGAGAGCCCCGGACATCCCCCAAGGGGTCCCAGACTGCGAGAGAGGGCGCAGGCCGGGCTGAGGGACCTCCCCACCCCCAGTGCACAAATGTCGTGCACTGGGCCTCTAGTCAATTATAAGAAAAGATATTCAACTTCACTAGTAAGCAAAAAAACTGGTATAACATTGAACTAAAAAATAACATTTTTTAGTTCACTAAATTGGCAAAAATTAAAATCACTGGCAACATTCAGTGTTAGCATATGAGGAAGTGAGTATTCTCATAGACTATGGATACATTGGTTATAACCTTTTTAGATGACAACTTGGCAGTATCTATCTGAATGTTAGATGTACATATGCATTAAAACCACTAAATTCACATAGTAATTCTATTTCTAGGAATATATCCTATTAAATGCTTGTGCAAAGATTATGTTCATTGCGGCATTACTTATAAGAATGAAAAATGGGGAAAATGTAAAAAATGGGGCCTGGCCAGTGTGGCTCAGTGGTTGAGCATTGACCTATGAACCAGGAGATCACGGTTCGATTCCCAGTCAGGGCACATGCCCAGGTTGCGGGCTCAATCCCTGGTAGGGGGTGTGATCAATAACTCTTTCTCATCATTGATGTTTCTATCTCTCCCTCTCCCTTCCGCTCTCTGAAATTAATAAAAACATATTTAAAAAAGAAAGCAAAAAATGGGGAAAAAAACCTAAACACCTAATCTCTAATACATGAATTAAGTGAAAAAATGTCACAGAAGAGAGTACATCATCTCATTTACATTAAAACAAAAAGTAACAAATAAGAATATCAAAATATGCAGAAAAAAATCTGGGAGGATAAATTTCAAACTGTTGCCAGGGTTACTTCTGAGGTGAAAAAGGGGATTGTTGGGAGGATGTATAGGGAAGAAGTAAGGGCTGGGGGGGAAAGGGAATAAAGGATTACACAATGAGTGGGAACGTTAATTTTGTTAACGTGTTTGACTTTTATTTTATTTTTTTAAATCCTCATCCGAAGATTTTTTTCCATTGATTTTTTTTCTTTTTTAAAAAAATACATTTTATTGATTTCAGAGAGGAAGGGAGAGGGAGAGAGAGATAGAAACATCAATGATAGGCGAGAATCATTGGTTGGCTATCTCCTGCATGCCCCACACTGGGGATCGAGCTCACAACCTGGGCATGTGCCCTTGACCGGAAATGAACCAGGGACTCTTCAGTCTGCAGTCTGGCGCTCTCTCCACTGAACCAAACCGGCTAGGGTTGCATTGATTTTTATTTTTTTTTATTTTTTATTTTTTGCATTGATTTTTAGAGAGAGTGGACGGGAGAGGGAGAGACAGAGTGAGAGAAACATCAATGTGGGAGAGAACCTAGGTACATGGCCTTGACCAGAATCGAACCCGGAACCCTTCAGTCGTGGGCCAATGCTCTATCCACTGAGTCAAACTAGCTAGGGCAACGTGTTTGACTTTTAAATAACATTCTAGTATGATGGTTAACAGCAGGGTCTTAACCTAGCCTGCCTGGATTTGAATCCTGGTGCCACTGCTTACAAGGTGTGTGATCCTGGGCCAGTTACCTAACTTCTCCTTGCCTCGGTTTTCTCATCTGTAAAATGGAGATAACTATACCTGCCTTGTAGGGTTGTTGTGGAGATTCAGTAAGTTAATACATATAAAACACTTAAAACAGTTCCTGGCACATAGTAAGTGCTACATAAGTACTAGCTATTATTATTCTCAAGTTAAAAACAAATCTCAACACCCCTTCCATCCTTCCATGACTGCCCCCCTGCCTATCATAAAAGTCAACCTCCTGCCCTGACCGGTTTGGCTCAGTGGATAGAGCATCAGCCTGCGGTCTGAAGGGTCCCAGGTTCGATTCCGGTCAAGGGCATGTACCTTGGTTGTGGGCACATCCCCAGTAGGGAGTGTGCAGGAGGCAGCTGATCGATGTTTCTCTCTCATCGATGTTTCTGACTCTCTATCCCTCTCCCCTCCTCTCTGTAAAAAATCAATAAAATATATTAGAAAAAAAAAAAAAAAAGTCAACCTCCTCAGCTTAGTATTCGGGGACAGGTCAGGGGCTGCCGACTCCCAGGCTCTTCTCTGGCCACTCCTCCTCACTCCACAACAACAGTCAGACCAGTGGTTCCCAAACACACCAGGCTATTTCTAGCTTCTCTGCATGGACAGCCCTCCTCCATTTTCTTTATCTTGCTAAGGCAAACCTCAGGGTTACTGCCTTCTGGAAGCACAGTCCAGACATTCCCACGCTGGGGCAGACACTGCTCCTATCCTGTATCTACCACCAGCATGGTGAGCTCCCATTGTTTTGTGAATGAATCACCTACTGAACTCTTATTCCTGGCACTGGACATGGCATATAATAGTGCTTAGGAAATGTTTATAAATAAAATGAATAAATCAGAGAGATTTGAGGAGATCATAGAGAACAGAAAGTCTGGTCAGTGTGGAAAAAGGGGGTTTACAAGATCACAGGAGGTCAGATTGTTCAGGGATCAGAAGAGATTACCAAGTTTGAGGGTGAGAAATATCAGAGGAGCCCTAGCCGGTTTGGCTCAGTGGATAGAGCGTTGGCCTGTGGACTGAAGGGTCCCGGGTTCGATTCCAGTCAAGGGCATGTACCTCTCGGTTTCAGGCTCCTCCCCAGCCCAGGCCCTGGTCGGGGTATGTGCAGGAGGCAACCAATCGATATGTTTCTCTCACATCAATATTTCTCTCTGTCTTTCCCTCTCTCTTCCACTCTCTCTAAAAATCAATGGCAAAATATCCTCGGGTGAGAATTAAAAAAAAAAAAAAAGAAGAAATATCAGAGGAGAATTAGAGAGATCAGTGTGTTTAAAGAGGTCAGGGGGTTGGAGAGATTCAAGAAGTCAAAGAGGGAGGTTACTGAGGTCAGAAAGGGTTAATGGAGATAAAAGAGAATCAAAGACTCCACACCAAGGGGGTCCAGAAGGCCACAGAAGGCACAGAGCTCAGCAGGCGCATCAGTGTCTTACCACCGAGCCAAAGTCCCAGGCCGGGGTGGAGCATAGCTTTCATGCCGGTGCAGCTGCAGGAAGTCTCTGCCCGGGCCCTGGGCCAGCTCAGTGATTTCCTGGCCCCACCACCGGGCCTGCCGGTAGCTGCTGCACTTGAGAATCAGAGACCTGGACGGGAACAATGAGACCGATCACAACCCTCACCCTCAGGACCTCTGGTCTGGCCTGGAAACCTCCCCACTTTAGCTATCCTATTTTCCCCACTTCCTCCCTTAGTCCCTAAATCACAACTCCATAGGGACAGGGCATATATCTGCCTTATTCACAGTTGGGTTCCTGGCACCTGGTATTATGTCAGGCACACAGTTTTGTCAAATGAATAAATGAATGAATGGAGTGCATTTCTTTTACATCAAGAGTCCCTCCCTTGCCCTGACCAGTTTGGCTCAGTGGATAGAGCGTCAGACTGCAGACTGAAGGGTCCCAGGTTCAATTCCAATCAAGGGCATGTACCTTGGTTGCGGGCACATCCCCAGTAGGGGGTGTGCAGGAGGCAGCTGATCGATGTTTCTCTCTCATGGATGTTTTTAACTCTCTATCCCTCTCCCTTCCTTTCTGTAAAAAATCAATAAAATATATTTTTTAAAAAGAAAAAAAAAAAGAGTCCCTCCTTCAAGCTTACACTCAGCCCCTTTCTCTGGGCCTATCAGTGATGGCGAACCTTTTGAACTCGGCGTGTCAGCATTTTGAAAAACCCTAACTTAACTCTGGTGCCGTGTCACATATAGAAATTTTTTGATATTTGCAACCATAGTAAAACAAAGATTTATATTTTTGATATTTATTTTATATATTTAAATGCCATTTAACAAAGAATAATCAACCAAAAAAATGAGTTCGCGAGTCACCTCTGACACGCGTGTCATAGGTTCGCCATCAGTGGCCTACACGCTAAGAGCAATCCCAAGCATCTGGCCAGAACCGTTCCCTGGTTCCAAATCAAGGCCAGCTCCAGGGGCATGGAAATGTCTTCCCTTCTTCCACGGCCTCTTCCACAAAACTCCCCTCAGGGCCCTAGGTTGGCTATTGACTCACCAGGCATCTGTCCACACCAGAGAGGTCTTACCTGTGGGAGGTGTCGATCCGGACTCCATACCGTGTCTCTGTGCTCCTTTTCCCCACCTGCACGCCGAAGCCAGGGTCGAAGAGCTGAACAAATGAGATGGTGCCTGTCTCGAGGCACATGTAGAGCAGGAAGGAGTCCTTCACCACCAGCCACCTAGAGCAGAAGGGCTCTGTCTGTTCCTTCCTGCCCCTGGGACCTCCTTCCTCATCCCGGAGGCCCAGCTGCTCCACCCTAGGCCTCACCTCTTGGACCAGCGATAGCAAACTTGGTCTCGGCCACAGCAGGTAAAGCCAGGAACACGGTGGCCACCGGAGCGCTTCCGGATCACCCCTTCCCTGTGGGAAAAATCAGGAAGAGATGCTGGATGGGGAGCCCAGACCCCCAGCCCACCCTTCACTTCATTCCCCATTTTCAGGCAGTGATTCAGACACAGGCATTTTACAGGTGGCTGGGTGAGGGGTGTCAGACACTTACAGTCCTTTGGATCCAAGCTCTGGGATAAAGGACAGCTGACTGACTTCCAGGAACTCCGTCTGCAGAAGAAACAGGCTCAGAGGACAGACTCTAGTTTTCAGGCCCCACTGACCGCAGTCCTCTCCCCCATGGGGGTCTGATTATCTTGCTCCTCCTAAGAAGACCCAGGCAGCCAGCCCCTGAACCTTACCATGGCATGGTAGTTGCGGTAGAAAGACATGGTCAGGAGGCGGTTGAGGTAATTCTCCAAGTATTTCTGAAGTAGAAATGGGAGACAGAGACAGATGGGACCAGAGCCGCTTGCACACCCACGCCTTCCCCGAGGGCCTGGTGTGTGGTCGCACCTGTTTGCTGGATGCATGTCTGGTGGAGCCCTCAGGACCTGCTCGGGGTAGAGAGGGCATCTCTCTGTCGGCTGCCTCTCGGGCTGGAGGATAGGGAATAGCAAAGCTGTGGAAGGGATGGGGTGAGGGTCAAGTAAGAGCTGGGAGGCTGAGCACCTGGGTTCCTGAAGCACTAGAGACGGGGCCTTGGAGAAAGGAAGGAGACCTAGAGGCTGGCAGAAGGAAGGCCCCCTATGCTGAGAATGGAGATAAGACATGGAGGAGTCCGGCCGGTGTGGCTCAATGGTTGGGCATCGACCTATGACCCAGGAGGTCAAGGTTCGATTCTGGGTCAGGGCACATGCCCAGGTTGTGGACTCGATCCCCAGTAGGGGGCGTGCAGGAGGCAACTGATCAATGATTCTCATCATTGATGTCACTATTAAAAATATATTTTTATTGATTTCAGAGAGAAAAGGAGAGGGAGATAGAAACATCAGTGATGAGAGAGAATCATTGATCGGTTGCCTCCTGCACACCCCTTACTGGGGATGGAGCCCACAACCCTGGCATGTGTCCTTGACTGGAATCGAACGTGGCACCCTTCAGTCCACAGGTTGACACTCTATACACTGAGCCAAACTGGCTAGGGCAAAAATATTTTTTATTTTTTTAAAAAGAAAGAAATGGAGGAGGCTGCCAAGGGCATTTTGGGCATCCGGCCCGGCTAAGATACTGGCACAGAACCATGGACAGAGAGAGCTGAGCAGGGAAGGTTTCCTGGTAACCAGGGTCAGGGGAGAAGGCTCAGTGGCCAGTTGGGGGAGGAAAGCCCCTGAGGGAGGAGAAGTTGGGGTCTGGGGGTGAGACTAGGCAGAAGGACTGACGGGGGTTGGGGCAGTGACAGCTACCACAGGGCGAGGTGCGCCTGCCCTTCACAGGAAGCAGTCTGGTCCTCCCTCACCGAGCCAGAGGGAGCAGACTCATCAAGACTTTGTGTCTCAGGAGGTCCCGATGTAGCTCCTGGAAATGTCGGAACTTCTTCTTGGTTGTCCAGGTGAAGTCCCCATGAGTCAAGCGGACAGAATACAGAGTGCAGGTTCCCACCTGGGGGTGTGAGGAACTGAATGGATATTCCCCGGTTGGGTTGCAACCCCCAACTCTGGCCAGTGCTCCCTTAACCCCCGCCCCCCCATCCTTTGGTCCAGCCCAGCTACCCAGCTACCTTGGATCCACTGGTATATCTTTCAGTGCCCACCACTTGGGCGGTGACAGGAACCCCAGGGGCGAACACCAAGGGGTGCATTTTCAGAGGCTGAAGGTCATAGATGGCCAGAAAGGGGTGCATCCGATCAGCTGGGAGGAAAGAAAGTGGAAGAGTGTAGACCCCAGAAGGTCTCAGCCCCCTCCCCTTCCTCTCCCTGAGCGCCGTGCTCCCTGTGTACCTGGGTCCTCTCCCTCCCTCAGAGTGTCCACCTCATCGGGCTCCATCTGTAACTGGCTGGAGTCCAGGTCGCCCCCGGAAGAGAAGAGGCTCTCTGGGCTAGCCGCCATCCTAGGAGCAGGGGGAAACCTCAGAGAAATGATCTGCCCTGCAGAACTGCCCCTCCTATCTCACCCCCAAGGCTCTCCACTTCCCACAGGTCCCCTCTTCTTACCCACCCGCCTAGCTTCCCATAACTCCAGTCGCCCTGATTGCGGCCTCATCACCTGCAAAACCCCTCCAACCCGCCTCTCACATCCATCCCCGACCCCAGTCCTTCATCCAGAACCCCTGGATCCCGCCTCCAGCTCTGTAAGCAGGGCGTGCAGCCAGGAACACCCAGTCAGGCCCCGGTATCGCTGAACTGGGGCAGAGCAGAAGCCAGGGAGAGGGGCCCCGGGGGCGCCAGGGGACTCGGGCTAGGCCAGCCCGGCTGGGAGGGGGGAATCCCTGCGGGAAAGAGGAAGTTACGCGCTCTCCGCCTGGCAGGGAAACCCCAAAATCTGAGAGTGCGGCTGAGTCAGGAGGCTCCGCAGCCCGGGCTCATGCCGGACCCC
>NW_005370875.1:153569-161497 GCF_000412655.1 Myotis brandtii | reverse complement strand
GCTTTCCGGCCCCAACGGAGACGCGCCTCCCGGTGGGGACCTGCGTCGGTTCCTTCCCGGGCGGGCAGTGAGCCACACCGGATACCTCCCGGCCGGCGTTTGTAGATGGGAGGGGAGATAAAAGGCCCGAGGGATGGTGGCCATAAAGTCAATGTACGCAGGCTTGCATTCTTTCATTCATTCAACAGTTTTTGCGCACTTGCTCCCGCCAGACGTGAAGCTTACAGAAGTGAGCGAGACAGTCGCGGGAGCTGCTGTCCTGGAACTTACAGCGTAGGAGGAAACAGGAACATGTTCAGGTTGTAAAGGACAATCTATTTCAAAACACTTGAAAGCAGATTTCTTTATCTCTTCTTTGGAGGGACATTTGGGTTGTTTCTAGTTTTTATCTCTTGTGAATAAAGCTCCTATAACGTTCCTGTGTCCGTCTGTGTAGATACATGTTTTCATTTCTCTTGGGTAAATAGCTAGGAGGGGAGTTGCTGGGTCATCGGGTAACTGTGCTTTAACCTTGTGAGAAACTGCCAAGCTGTTTTCCAAAACAGTTGTCTCATCTGACATTTTCAGTTGCTCCTCACATGGCCAACATTTGATGCTGCCAATCTTTGCAGGGCTAGCCACCCTAATATGTAAAGTCATACATCACTGTAGTTTTATTTGTATTTCTCTGATTATCGATGATGTTGACCATATGTCATGTGCTTACTGGCCATTTGTAGATCTTTTGTAGTGTTAAGTCTTCACTAAGTTTGTTTTTTTTTAATCACGGTGTCTTATTATTGAATTGTAGGAGTTCTAGATATATATTTGGATACAAATCCTCTATCAGATATATGTATAGCAAATATTTTCCTCTAAAATGTGGCTCGTCCTTTTAAAATAATAGTGCCTTTTAAGGTTGTGGGTTCCATTCCCCGTCTGGGCACATACAAGAATCAACCAATGAATACATAAATAAGTTGGACAACAAATCAATGTTTTTCTCCCTTCCGCTCCCCCCCCAAAAAATCAATAAATAAATTTTAAAATTTTTAAATAAAATAATGGTGCCTTTTAAAGAGCAGAAGTTTTTTATTTTGATTAATTGGTGGTATATAGGCTATATTATTTAGCAATAAAAGTGCATAAAATATAAAATAGTGCAGTCACCTTGGAAAAGTTCCTCAAACTGTTAAGCATAGAGTTATCATATGGCCCAGCAATGCCACTCCTAGATATATACCATAGAGAACTGAAAACATGTCCACACAAAAACTTGTATATGAATGTACATGGTAATATTACTCAAATAACCCAAAACTAGAAACAACCCAAATGTCCATCAACTAATCAATAGATACACAAAATGTGGTTTAATCTCTACAGTAGGATATTATTCAGCCATAAAAAAGAACGGTGTCCTGATACGCTACAACATGGATGAATCTTGAAAACATGTTAAGTGAAATAAACCAGACACAAAAGAACCACATTTTGTATGACTCTTTTGTATGAAATGTCCAGAAGGATAAATCCATAGTGATAGAAAGTAGATTAGTGGTTGCCAGTAGCTGGGGAGAAGGACAGGGGAATGACTGCTAATGGGTACAGACTTTCTTTTGAGGGTAATGTTTTAAAATTGTTATAAAATTGGTTGTGATGGTTGCCCAGCTCTGTGACTACACTAAAAACCACTGAATTGTACACTTTAAAAGGGTGTTTTTTATTTAATAAAGTTTTATTTTTCAAAATGTACAGCTGGTGGGACCTGTTGTTCATGCATTTTCGACAGCAGCTGGGGCGTCCCCACCCTTGGTGTTTCTGGTACATGACTTGAGCTCTGTGCTTTGAAACTAATTTAATAAGTCCTTACTAAGGAGCTCCTAGAGCTGTCCTGACAACAGTCAAGGTTATAAGCTTATAGTTGGAAACTTCCTTACAGAGTTTGTCATAGGTTGCTTTGTCAAATGAAGCTGGGCTATTGAGCTTGTCCCCAACTTTTGCTTTGGGTCACTTCTTTTTGGCCTCGCCCCCAGATTTGTTCACTGGGTCTTTGTCTTTCTTGGCCAACTTTCTGGCATTTTTCTTCTTCTTGTCCTCTTTGGCAGCACAGGGAAGCTCAAAGAGCAGCTGCTACCACTGCAGCCTTGCTAAATGTTGGACAGAAGGTTAAAAAGGGTGAATTTTATGATGTGTGAATTCTCTCTTAATAAAGTTGATACCAAAAAAAAACACACACACACAAAACTGCTAATGCATGCAACATGAGCGAATTTCAAAACCATGATGCTGAAAGAAGTCAGACACAAAAGAGTAATACTATATGCTGCCATTTATATAAAGTTCTGAACAGGCAAAACCAATCTACAGTGGTGGAAATCAGATCAGTAGTTGCCTGTGGCAGGGGGTGGGGAAAAGATTGACTGTGAAAGGACATGTAAGGGAACTCTGTGATGCAATGTCCTGTATCTTGATTGGGGTGGTGATTACATGGGTGTCTATACTTGTCAAAACCCATAGAACTGTACACTAGGATGTGTGTATTAAATTATGTGTACATTTTTACTTCAATAAATAAAGTTAATTTAAAAACAGAAAACAGATTTCTGTCTCAGTCAGGCAATATAGTCAGCAGTGCTTCCCAACCCTTCTCACCCACATCATAAGGGAATACTCTAGTGCAGCTTTACTAAAGGGCATTTGGAGTCCTTGTCTAGGGTGGACCTGAGGCTCCCAGCCCAGGCTCTGGGCACCTTCCCTGCCTGGCTGAGGGCCTCAAAGCCTGCCAGGGACATGCTTGGGAAGCTCAGTGTGGTGACAAGCAAAGTGGACTCTGGAGTCAGACTGATGGGAGTGGGGGTGAGTTCCTGCCCTGCTGAGAACTGCCTGTGTGCCTTGGGCAAGTTACCGAGTCTCAGTGCCTCTGATTCCTCGCCTCTAAAATCAGATAGTAATAACACTTGCCTCAAAGGAACACTGACATGATAAAGATAACATGTGCGAGTCCGTAGAATCTACCTGGCACAGCATAATTGATCAATTACAACTCATTATCTTCATAAAAGGGGACAAGAGCTACTGTATCATTTAATGAGAACATAATATTTCCCTGACTGATAAAGTTTCCTGTTCTAAATAAAATAAAATTAAAATTAAAAAAGGACTATTCTTTAAAACTTTACATCTTGGGAATTCTCACTTGAAAATACAAATGAGTCCCCAGCAGTGTACCGGCTGGCACCAAGATGTCCAGCATGGCTGTAGTGAATTTTCACTGCACCTGTATGTCCCAGCCCCTCTGCGTGTCTCTGCCATGCCACCCGTCTCAGTCTCCTGCTTCTCCACAAGGTTCAAGAGAGCCCCCAAATTAAGAGGGCACAAAAGGACAGGTGTTTGAGTGGGGTATCCCTCCACCCTCTTCTCCCCCTTCCATCTCCTGGCGCCTCTAATCACCAGGCGGTCTGAGGCTAAGTGGTAGTTTTGCCCACAGTGGGGCTTGGAAACCACACCCCTTCTCCTGGGGCCCTCCTGGCCATTCCCAACACCCTGGTCTCCTCCACTGTTGAGATGGGTCTCAAGGGGGCATGGTGTTTCCCATGGTGTGTGTGCCGGAGACAGCGGGGGACTGAAAGAGGAGCAGGTATGGGGAAAAAGGGTGGGCATCAGGAAGCTATAAACTGCACTGGGAGAAAGTGAATGCTTAACCCAGTGAAGGGAAAAGATAGTCTGTTTTCCCTGGATGGGAGGTGGGTCTATGACTTCCCCACAGAGCTGACTAAATACTTTGTAGGGCCCAATGCAAAATGCAGAAGTGGGACCCTATATTAAAAAATGATTAAGAATTTCAAGATGACGAGAGTAGAGCAGTACACCCAGCACGGGGCCCTTCTGAGTGTGGGGTCCTTTGCAACTGCACAGGCCTGCTCTCTCAATGACTCCTCTCCCTCTCTCTGCTGATGCCACCAACATTCACCCAGGACCCTCAGATGTCTTCCCTGGCCTTTTTCATCCTCACTGAGGGTGGTGGTGTGGGGGTAAAAGGGATCCAGACTCACAATTCCCTTCTTCTTTCAATCTCCCTTTTAGGTCTGGATCCAGCTGCCCCTCCAGATCCAGATCCCAGCCCAGTGATAGCCCCCATCATGACTGAGGGAGGGATGCCCTCCCTAGGGTCTAGTGCCTACTTCAGCAGGAAAGCCCGGCTCTCCTTCCGCCACCAGCTGCATGACATAGCATCAGCCAATGACTCTACCATTTGAAGGGGACAACCAGGGGCTGAACTTCTAGGAAGCCTTGGCAACCTTCCTTCCCCCCACTTCTCAGTGATTCCAGTTTCTGGTTCCCCCAAGTCCCTTGTGATCTTCTCATTAAATATATTCTCTACCATTTGAAGGGAACAACCAGGGACTGAACTTCTAGGAAGCCTTGGCAACCTTCCTTCCCCCCGCTTCTCAGTGATTCATTTCTGGCTCCCCCAAGTCCCTCATGATCTTCTCATTAAATATATTTAGAGTTGCCAAATGTTCTGTGTATGTGCATGTATGTTGAGATGGAAGAGTAGATGGGGAGTAGACTTGGTTAGGGGGCTGAGGTGGGAAGTGCAGAATTGGGTGGGAGTGGGGAACATAGGAGTGGTCAATATGATGTAGCTGATCTAATGAAGAGCCCCGCTGTGGCTAGCTGGAAGTTTGCTGAAATCAAACTGCAAGACTTGAGTGTGGTGAGAGCAGTTTGGAGAGGCTGGGGGCTAGGCAGGACAGCAGATAGGGCTGTCATGTTTATTCAGTGTCCACTCTCTACTAGGCACTGAGGATATATCAGTGAACAAGCAGAAAGAATTCTCTCTTCTCACTGATCTTACTTCCTAATAGAGGAGGTAGACAATAAGTAAACAAGGAAACATGATAATATGAGATAACAATAACTGCTGCTATGAAGAAAATTAAACAGGGTAATATGGAAGAGGTGGTGGTGGGGGGACTGTTTCTTAAATTTCAGGTGGTTAGGGAAGGCCTTTCTGATAAGGTGCCATTCAGAGCTGAGACCTGAATGATGTGTCAATGTAGGCTCATCAACTGTAAAAAGTGCACCACTCAGTGCAGGATGCTGATAGTGGGAGATGCTATGCATATGTGGGGGGTAGGAAGGTTATGGGAAATCTCTGTATCTTCTGGTCAATTTTGTTGTGGACCTAAAACTGCTCTAAAAAATAATTTTTTAAAAAATCAGCAGAGCTGCCGAAACCGGTTTGGCTCAGTGGATAGAGCGTCGGCCTGCGGACTGAAAGGTCCCAGGTTCGATTCCGGTCAAGGGCATGTACCTGGGTTGCGGGCACATCTCCAGTAGATGTGCAGGAGGCAGCTGATCGATGTTTCTCTCTCATCGATGTTTCTAACTCTCTATCTCTCTCCCTTCCCCTCTGTAAAAAATCAATAAAATATATATTTTTAAAAAATCAGCAGAGTAGTCTCAGGCAAAAAAAACACAGTAACTATTAAGTGCAAAACCTCTTAGGTTCTAGGGAAAAAAGCCAGTGACTGGAGTGGCAAGATTGAGGGGAACTGCTGAGTCTTCTAGGCCATGGTAAGGGATTAAAATAGCATTCTAGATGGAATGGTAAGCCACTGAAGAATTGTGAGCAGGGAAACAACATGATTTCACTTACAATGAAAGATTACTTTAGTTGCTGTACCTGGAAAAGATTGGAGAAGATCAAGTATGAAAGCCGTAAGGCCATGTAGGGGAGGGTGTTGCCATCCTCCAGGCAAGAGATGAAGATGGCTTGGCCCAAGGCAGCGCAGTGAGAGGCAGACGGATTCTAGATGTACTTTTGGAGAGTTTTAGGACTTACTGTTAGACTGAATGTGGAGTACTCAGGAAAGGGAGGAATCAAAGATGCCCTAAGGCAGGGAGGACCAGAACAGGTTTTGCAGGAAAATCAGAAGTTCTCTATTGGTTACTTTAAGTTTGAAGTACACGTTTGAGGACAGAGATCCTTTTCAGTTCTTTTTCACTTAATCAGATACTATCCCTCTACAGGGCAGGATTATATTCTAGAGCAAAGTTTTCAAATGTAGCTTATTCAGTTCCCTGGCCCATAGTGGGGAGAAAAGAAGATTGGGACAGGATTAAGAATGTTGGTCACTGTCAATGAACACCACTTTGCTCACTTAGGGCCCTGGCTTGAGTGGAGACAGCCCCATGGAGGGGCCAGAATCCACTCTCTGCCTCCCATCAAAGGGGCTGAAGGCCGACATATCACTACACTCCCCATGGGAACGGTGGCTTCCAGAACTGGCCCACCGCACTCTCTGTGGCTGCCCTCTCCCACCCAATGTCCATCTGAAGCTCCAATTGCAAACACCTTTCTCCCAAAAGCCAAGGAAGTCACACTGCTGCTCCTGACAAGATGAGGTGACAGAGGTGATTTAGGAGAGAGGAGACCATGAGCCTGAGTCAGAAGAGATCTGGAGTCCTTCTGGCTTTAGAGCCAGTAGCCTCCCGTGATGACAGGCAGGAGGCAGGCTAAGGGGAGGAGACCTTAGTCTCAGTCAGAATACTGAGTTCTACCTCGGGCTTGAACAGGGGTGGGGATAGGATCATTTGTTGGTAGTTCCGCATAAACTACAGTCTGGTGTCACAAGGAGCTGGATCTAGTAGAGGAAAGGAAATGTGGGGGAAGGTGGCCTGAAGAGTTTGAAAACCACCCCTGTAAAGGCTCCTCTCCAATGCCCCCAGAGCTCAGAGCAGTGGTCTGTACAAACTGTAGTGGACCAGACAAGTTTGGGCTTGAAGTAAAAAAAAAAGAACTCCAAAGCACACAGACTCTTTTTGACAAACTGTTTATTGAATTTTGGGTCAGTATGGGATGTCTCTTACTGTACCCTAGAATCCCAGAGTTCAGGGAGGCGGTAAAGTGGCAATGGAGAATTTGGGGATCTGGTCTCCCAAGAGTACCTGCCGCTCTACCCCTGATTCTGATATGGATGCCAGACGGATCACCCCTCCACTGGAGCCATCCCTCTCCATGGCCAAAGCGAGAGCTGTGGATAAAAAAAAGTTGGGGGTCAGAGTTGGCTGCTGGCATCACTGCAAGGAATGATGAAAATTGGACTGGCGTGGGTATGGGGGTTGAAGCTCACAGGCCCAGAAACCCGTTCTCACCGTTAGCAGTGAATTGTAGACACTCTTCCTTGGTCATACCTTCCCGGTAGGTAGCATCGACATAGCCATAAATATAGGAGCTTCCGGAGCCTCCAATGGCAAAGGACTGTCTTACCATCATCCCCCCCATGGGCACCGAGTACACCTGCCAAGTGGAGGGAGGAAAAGAGTCATCAGTTGTACCCTCCTCACAACACATGTACATTCACCTGTCCACTGTGGGACTGATCTGGGAAGAGTTAATAGTGAGGTAGAGGCTGCAAACAGAAAACGGCTGGGGCGGGGAGAAGATCAAAGGCATGGCCCCAAGACTCCAGGGGCGGGAAGCATCTGACCTGCCCTCCTTCTTGGGAGTCCCAGCCTGCAACGATGATTCCTGCCATCAGGTCTTCGCGGTATCGGTAACACATCTCCTTGAAGAGGCTGGCTGCAGTGTGGACCAGAGGCGGCTCGTTCAGCTCAATGCTAGAAGACGAGGGGAGTCACAGGGAAGGCATCATCAGCACCTAGAAGTCAGACCATCCCAGCTCCCTTCACATACTTGTTTCTTCCCAGCCCACAAGCACCTGTGGAAACCAAGCTGATAGGTAACAGCATCAGCTACAGCCTGGGTATCAGCTGCAGAGCCTGAGCGGCAGCAGAAGATACGATCGTGAATAGGGGTTAGCTTGTCAGTCACCCGGTTGGCGATGTAGGACCTGCAGAATGACAGGATAGTGAGGGAAAGGACCCCACTTGTCTCCCACCTCCATCCCATTATTATCTACTCCCTCTGGCCTCGGGAA
>NW_005370875.1:147146-153192 GCF_000412655.1 Myotis brandtii | reverse complement strand
CCCAGACCCCCTCCCGCCCCCGCCCCCCAGGCCTCCCAACGCTCCCAGGCCTGTCCTCCCATCGCATTCAGACGTGCGCACATCTCCTGAACCCCGAGTCCTTCCTCACCCCTGTGGAGACTTCCCGGTTTTCCCAGTCGGGGGTAATGGCCTCCGGCCCCCAGGCTGGTGCCGGACCCGCTCCTCTAGCTACTAAGGTGGCCGCCATCTTTCTCCTCTGGTGCTGCCACAAAGCAACTGTCGTAAAGCGCTCTGTCACTCCCTTTAGTCGTGCCCCGAGGCCTTCTGGGAGCGAAGCTGGGCCACGGTTGACGGCAGAAGGGAAAAAAAATGTGGGAGGACGTTCTTTTGCGACAGTGAATGCTTGACGGCAGCGTGGCAGGCAAGTAAGCAAACAAAAATACCCCCCCCCCCCACAAAAACACAGATAAAAAAAAAAAAAAACCCCCCCCCCCCCCAGCAAAAAAAAAACACACCAAAAAACCACAACCCAGTCTGCAAGGGCTATGCTTCTGATTGGATTGTGCGGTACTGATATATCTGATTGGGGTTGCAAGTCAAAAAGTCTTCAAGACAGACTTGAGCCTCTGACTTAGAGAGAGCACACTCTGTCTTCATTTCTCTTAGGTATGTATATACCTGGTAGTATATACAGTGCCAGGCGTGGAATTGCTGGGTCATAAACTAACTGTTCAACATTCTGAGGAACGGACAACTGTTTTTCACAATAGCTGTCCCATTGGACATCCCCACCAGCCACGTAACAGGATTCCAATTTGTCTACATCCTCACTAATTGTTGTTGTGTGTTTTTACTTTAGCCATCCTAGATGGTGTGAATTGGTATCTTGTGGGTTGTTGTTGTTTTTGTACTTCCTTAATGATTAGTGATGGTGAGCCTATTTTCATATGCTAATTGTCCGTTTGTTTATCTTCTTTGGAGGAATGTCTATTGAAGAAGTCCTTTGCCCATTTTAAAATTGGGTTATCTTTTGTTGAGTTTGTAAGAGTGTTTTTGATATTGTAGATACTAGACCTATATCAGATACATGATCTGCAAATATTTTCTCCCGTTCTGTGGATTATCTTTTCACTTTCTTCATTGGTATCATTTGAAGCACAAAATTTTAAGTTTTGGTGAAGTCCAATTTTGTGTTTTTCCTTTAGTTGCTTATGCTTTTGATATCTGAGAAACTGTTGCCTAACCCAAGGCTACAAAGATTTACCGCTATGTTTTCACCTAACAGTGTTATAATTTTAATTCTTATATTTTAGGTCTATGATTAATTTTGAGTTAATTTTTGTATATAATGTGTAGGGGCTCTATGTACATGTGTATATATACACATATATATACACACACACATATATATCTATATATAATTGATTTCAAAGAGGAAGGGAGAGGGAAAGAGAGATAGAAACATCAATAATGAGAGAGAATCATTGATCCACTGCCTCCTACATGCCCCCAGCTGGGATGGAGCCCTGCAATGCAACCCGGGCATGTGCCCTTGACCAGAATCGAAACTGGGACCCTTCAGTCTACAGACCGACGTTCTATCCATTGAGCCAAATCGGCTAAGATCCAATATTCATTCTTTTGTACGTGGATATTCATTTGTTCCAGCACCATTTGTTGAAAAGACTTTTCTGTTCCCTTTGAATGGTCTTGACACCTTTGTTGAAAATCAGTTGACCATGGGTGTAATACTTTTTTTGTTAATCCTCACCCGAGGATATTTTTTCCATTGATTTTTAGGGAGTGGAAGGGACGGAGGGAGGGGAGGAGGTAGGTAGGTGGAGAGAGTAGGAGGGGGAGAGGAGAGAAACATTGATGTGAAAGAGACACATAGATTGCTTACCTCCCACACCACCCCAACCAGGGCTGGGGATCGCACAAACTTGCAACCCAGGTATGTGTCCTTGACTGGGAATCAAACCCATGACGCATCAGTGCATGGGGCAGTGCTCTAACCACTGAACACATTGACCAGGGCTAATACTTTTTATATATCGTTTGCTAGTATTTTGTTGAAGATTTTTTATATCTCTACTCATACAATATATCAATATATTGGTCTGTAATTGCTTTTTTATATCTTTGGCATCAGGGTAATATAGGCCTCTTAGAATAAGTAGGGAAGACTTCCCTCCTCTTCTATTTTTGTAAGAGTTTGAGAAGGATTGCCATTAATTTTTTTTTTTTTTAACATTCAGTAGAGTTTATCAGTGAAAATGTCTGTTGCTGGGCTTTTCTTTGTGGGAAGTTTTTATTACTAACTCAATCTCTTCATTATAGGACTAGTCAGAGTTTCTATTTACTTTTTTAAAAAATGTATTCTCACTATTTAAAATTTTTTTTATTGATTTCAGATAGGAAGGAAGAGGGAGAGATAGAAATATCAATGATGAGAGAGAATCATTGATTAGCTGCCTCATGCACACTCCCCACTGGCGATCAAGCCCACAACCCAGGCATGTGCCCTTGACCAGAATAGAACCTGGGACCCTTCAGTCCATAGGCCGACACCCTACCCACTGAGTCAAACTGGCTAGGGCTCTATTTACCTTTGAGTCCATTTTGGTACTTTATGTCTTTCTATAAATGTGTCCATTTCTGTTAGGTTACCTAATTTGTTAGTTTACAATGGTTTATAGTATTCCCTTATAATCCCTTTTATTTCTGTTAAGATTTGTAGTAATGTCCCCTTTCATTATTGATTTTCATCATTTGTCTTCCCTCTTTTTTTATTGGTTAGTCTAGCTAAAGTTTTGTTAATTTTCTTGATCTTTTCAAATAACTTTTTTTTCTTTTAATTTTTATTTATTGATTTGAGAGAGAGAGAGGAAGGGAAAGAGTGGAAGGATGGAGGGAGAGAGAGATGACCACTTTGTTCTACTTATCTATGCATTCATTGGTCAATTCTCTTTTTTATATACTTTTTAAAATATGTTTTTATTGATTTCAGAGAGAGGAAGGGAGAGGGAGAGATAGAAACATCAGTGATGAGAGAGAATCATTGATTGGCTGCCTCCTGCACGCCCCACACTGGGGATCAAAGCCGGCAACCCCCGCATGTGTCCCTACCAGAATTGAACTGTGATCTCCTGGTTCTTAGGTCAACACTCAACCACTGAGCCACACCAGCCGGGCTTCTTTTACATTTTTTTATTGTAGTAAAATATAAATAACAACATAAAATGTAGCATTTTAACCATTTTTGGTGTACAATCTAGTAACACCAAGTACATTTACATTGTTATGCAACCCCCTTCTTTTCTATTTGACTCTCTTGGCTCCAGCCATCTGAACTATTTTTTGGGCTCATACATTCATTCAACAAGAAACCATTGTGTTTACTGTGTGAGGCACTGAAGGTACATCAGGGAACAAAATAGACAGAAATTTCTAGCCCCATGTGATAGATCCTCCCTTCCCCCAACTGGTGGCCGGAGTATGATGTAACCTGCAGCCCGGAAATATCTAAGTGACTAACCATGTACCTTATATGGACAATACATTGAACCACCGATCAATACCTGCCAAATACCCTAAGCCAGTGATGGCGAACCTTTTGAGCTCGGCGTGTCAGCATTTTGAAAAACCCTAACTTAACTCTGGTGCCGTGTCACATATAGAAATTTTTTGATATTTGCAACCATAGTAAAACAAAGACATATTTTTGATATTTATTTTATATATTTAAATGCCATTTAACAAAGAAAAATCAACCAAAAAAATGAGTTCACATGTCACCTCTGACACGCGTGTCATAGGTTCGCCATCACTGCCCTAAGCCCTTGTTCCTATATGGACCATATATTAAGCCACCAATCAGCGCACGCCAAGTACACTAAGCCCCCATTCCTTCCCTCAAAAGGCATGCTCACCTCTGCATATGCTACTGTTCTCCCATTTCGAGACAGCCCGGCAGGTCTCTTTCTCTTAATAAAGCCTATAATCCTGGTTTTTGGCTCCCGACTGGTCTCTCACCATGGAGCTTATATATATGTTGGGGGAGACAACAAAAAATAAAGAATTCCAATATACAGTATGTTAGAGAGTGAATTGAATAAGAAGAAAAATAAAGCAAGGAAGGAAGTTAGGACGTGTGTGTGTGTGTGTGTGTGTGTGTGTGTTGACATTTTAGAATAATCAGGAAAGATCTTACTGAGGAGATATTTGAATAAAGACCAGAAGGAAGTAAGGAGGGAAGACATTTGTCTATTTGGGGGAAAAACAGTATGGACAGAGGGGAGAGCAAGTGCAAAGGTTCTGAGGCAGGATCAAATCTGACATGTCCAGTGAATATTGAGGAGGTCAATTTGGCTAATGCAGAGTCAGATCAGGTAGGATCTTTACAAAGCTTTTCATCATTCTCAACTGAAAATATGATACAGAAGATTTCCTGATTAATTTTTTAAAAATATATTTTTATCGATTTCAGAGAGGAAGGGAGAGGGAGAGAAAGAAACGTCAATGATGAGAATCATTGATCAGCTGCCTCTTGCACGCCCTCTACTGGATGTCGAGCAGGCAACCTGGGCATGTGCTCTTGACCTGAATCGAATCTGGGACCCTTCAGTCCGCAGGCTGACACTGTATCCACTGAGCCAAACCAACTAAGGCTAAATTAATTTTTAAAATCTGAATGTAATAGGAAGCCATTGGAAGGTTTTGAGCAGGGAAGTGACATAATGTGAACTACATTTTAAATAATCATTTTGGGAGGAACCAAGATGGCGGCATAAGGTATAGACCTGTGTGTGCTGCCTCCCACAACAACATTGAAACTACCAACTATAAGACAAAGCGGGATAGAGAGTTAGAAACATCGATCAGCTGCCTCCTGCACACCCCCTACTGGGGATGTGCCCGCAACCAAGGTACATGCCCTTGACCGGAATCGAACCTGGGACCCTTCAGTCCGCAGGCCGACGCTCTATCCACTGAGCCAAACCAGTCAGGGCTGAACTACATTTTAAATAATCATTTTGGCTGCTCTATTGAACATACATTATAGGGATGTAAAGTATGGAACAGAGAGACAATTAGACTATTGCAACAATACAGGTAATAAAATTGACTTTACAAGTGTGGTAGCAGTGGAGATAGTGGGAAGTAGTCAGGTTCTCACAAATTGAATGTGGGTACAATGAACGAGAAACAGAAGAGTCAGGATGACTACAAGGTTTTTGGTTTAAGGACCTGGAAGAATGGAATTGTCATTTACTGAGATAGCAAAGGCTATAAAGAGGGTACTTTGGAGGAGAGGGAATTAGAAGCATAGTTTTAGGCATTTAAGTTTGCTATGTCTAGTTGAAATCCAAATGGAGATGTCGAATGAGGAGGTGTGTCGATAGGATTCTGGAATCCAGGGTAAACTGGGTTGGAGTTGTAATTTGGGAGTTCTCAGTGTATGAAATGCTAAGCTCTTTCACGTTCACTCTCGTTGTGGGAGCAGCCAAAGTCATTTAGTAAAGATTAAATGCCTCTCTGGTGTGAGGCATAATGCACAGGTTTTAGGCTTGGGTGGTTGACAGAAAAGGGTGCCATTTACTCATCGAGACAAGGAACACAAGTTCTGGGAGGAGGCGATTGGATCCCAGCCGGACGGGTTGCCTTTGCGGGGTCTGTGGAGGTAGCTCAGGGGACAGGTCCGGGCTGGAGACTTGGCCTGTAGTTGGCCAAGGGCAGCCATAGGCGTGGCTGAGACAGCCACGGGGAGCGTGAGTCTCTCTGCTGCCGGGAACAGGGATGACACATCTTCCCACACCCACTGTTTTCTATTTCCCCTTAAAGTGCCCGCTGGCCTCACAAAAAAAAAAAAAAACGCTCTAAATCGACGGCTACCAAAAAATACCTTTTATTCCCTCTAGCTTCTCCCTCCTTCCCGGGACTTCGGGTAGAGGGAGGAGATAAAAAAATTCCCACCCTATCCGGGGCGCGCCTGCAAGGGAATGACGTCACCGCAGAGGCGGGATATCAGGCGCCCCGCCCCCCCGGTAGCCGGGCTCCGGGGGCCTGGACCCTGAGCCCAGTG
>NW_005370875.1:139963-146833 GCF_000412655.1 Myotis brandtii | reverse complement strand
ACCAGCGTAGCGCACGGTGCAGCAGGAGAGTCGTTCGTGAGCCCGAGGCCTTGGCCGAGTCCGGAGGGGCGACCCCAGGCCTCTCCAGCAGTCCCGCCCTCCGCTCCCACGCAGCCATGGTCGCCAGCGATGTGTAGTGCGCGGCATCTGGGCCGTGCACCCGAGCCTCGAGGGCTGTCACTTTGGTGAAGGCTTCGCTGGTGGCGAAGGTGAAGATGGAGCCGAAGGGAGTTAGGAATCTGTGTGTTTGGTGGTGGGAAGAGTGGGCTGGTTAGAGAGAGGGCGGTGGAGCCATGGAGGCGGGGAAGGATGAGGGGAGGGAGACCACTCACTTGATGAGCTCCCTCCATCCCGCCAGGTACTGCGACAACTCCACATCCCCTTCCAGGCTCAGACTAGCGCGGAACGGCCTCACCAAGCGGCCCAGCATCCCCTCGGGGCCCAGACACCGAGGCTCTTCCCGCTCCGGGGCCTCCAGGGATCCCAACTGTTGCCGGATCTGGGGGAGCAGAACCCCTAGCCTGTTAGGCCTCCTTCGCCAACCTAAGGTCTAGCTGGTGTCCCTCCTGCTGTGCTCTCGGCTTCTGTCTAGGATGGGGGGACAGGAAGGAGGACCCGATCTTCAGCAGGGAGTCAGTCAGCCTGGCTCCACCTTCCCCCTGTTGAGGGTCCTACTTGGAGCTCCCGGTCCCAGCCCTGCCCCCAGCATACCTGTGAAGGCGGAGGTCCCTCAGTAACGCAGGGCTGGGCCCCCGATCCGCAGCCCGAGAGGGCGCCTGGGGAGAGACAAGGCGGGGCGGTGAGGACTCGAAGAGGGGCCTTAGGTCCCCAGGACCTGGATTCCTGGGTTCCTGCCAGAGAAGGTGGGGGAAGAGGCCACTCACGTAGGCTCCGAGTACAGAGATAAAAAAGTAGCAGCGCGAAAATGGCAAGAGGAATTGTATGGCGGAGCCAGCGCCTGGAGACCTGTGGAAGCAGCACGACCCCCATGGGCGCTACTGGGACCACCACCCCTCACCAGCTCCTACCCAGGCCTTATCCCTCCGCCTCCCAGAAGGAAGAGAAGTCCGCGGTGCACTGAAGTGCAAGGGTTAATCATTAATCTAAGGCCCCTTACCCTGTGCCCTTTGCCCCAGAGGGCAGCACCTCAGGGGTGAGAAACCAGATTAAGAGGATTTGGGAAGTTCGGTGGCAATGACACGTCTCTGTATTTCCCTTCCTTATAGGATCAGGTTGTAGGAAGAGGCAGCCTGGGTATCGGGAAGGGAGGCTGGGGTCAGAACTCTTCCTAGCTCCCACACTGAGCAATGATGTGGGTCCTAAGATAACAGACTCTGGGCTTGAGTTCCTTCCAGTGTAAATTGAGGATAATAATAGGTACTTGGCCAGGATTAAATGATAATGTACGTGTAAACACTGTAAATGGAAAAGCTTACCACAATTGCTCCATAAATCTTACCTATAAAGTTCAAGCACGGGGCACTTGGGATCCAGGGAGCACCCGCGTCTAAATTCTCTAGCCTATCCCCACAGGACCTTGTCTTGATCTAGATGCATGATCTCTTCATTGTATACTTCAGGCTTGATCCACCATGCCCTCACCAGCTCCTACCCAGTCCTTGTCCCAACTCCAGGTTGGCTCCTCTATCATTTATCAAACAAACTTTTATTAAGTACTTCCACATGCCAAGCCCTGATTAGGCCTCAAGGTGACAAATAAACTGAGCCTTCATAGAGCTCAAGGTCCATTAGAGACTTAATAATTTGTTTCCCCCACTGGAATGTGAGCTCTGATGAATCTTGTTTTTCTTGGTTGTAACTCTATTTACAGAATTTAGAATATTACCTGGGCCAAAGTACATTATTGCAAAATACATATCCTATATAATAAAAGCATAGTATGCAAATTGTCTCCTCAACGGGGAGTTCATGAGTTCATAGGGAGTTTGCCCAAGGGGCAGGGCCAGCCAGGGGAAGGGAGGGAGCCCCCCCCCCCACACACACACACAGCCACTAGGGACCCTACCAGTGCATGAATTTCATGCACTGGGCCTCTAGTATGTTAATAAACAAAGAAATGTGTATTAGGGGTAGGCAAATAAGGGTAGTGCCCCAGATGACAAATTTGCACTTTTTTGGGGCGCAGTTTTGATTTTTGCAAATTAGGAGTCCACCTAGTGGCCATGGAGGGGGTGCTTTCAGAGAAAGGATACAGGATGCAATCAAAGAAACAATATCTCCTGTTCTTAGCCCCCAGTCCATAAACTTCTTAGAATTGTCCCTGTCTCTGTGTATATTTTCTTCTTGGGGTGAGGGAGAGTACCCCAGATTCTCAAGGAGTCAGGACCCCAATCTCTACGAAGCCTCTTCCTAGCTCCCACAGTTCATGGATTCTTGCCCTGTCTCTCACTCTGATGCTCCCTTGAATCTGGGAGGTCCCTGAGTTTGCTACTGACCAATCCCTTCCTGTGGGATTCAGGAGCCTTCACTTCCATCCCTAGCCTCGGGCTTCCCATTTCCCAGTGTTGAAGTGTTTCCCAGCTTGGCTGACGGTGACCTTAGGCAAGTTGCTTGCCATTTCTAAGCCCCAGTTCCCTAATCTACATAATAGGAAGGCTAATTCCCACCTCCTAAAATTGTGAGGGTTAAATAGAACACGCCTGCAAGATGCTAACCACATAGCCTGTAGTAAAAGTTCAGGCGATGGTGGTGATTTCAACTTGACTGCTCCTGATGCCCCTCCTCCTCTGGTGCTGGGAGCATATCCGGGAGCAGATTAGTTTTTGGTGTCACTTAATCCGAGTGGCCCTTCCGCAATCGGAGCCCTCATGGGGCAGAGGTGGTATAAACCTGCTTAAGGGGCCCTGGCTCACAGAGGCTGCAGAATGGAGCCAGTGGGAGCCAAGCTGCTGCTGCTGTGGGCGATGTGCTGCGGGCACACCAGAGCGGTTGGTTCCAGAAGCTACACCCAAGTCATCGAGGTGACCAACGGGGGCCCCGCGGGCGACTGGGCCTGGCCCGAGATGTGTCCTGACGGATTTTTCACCATCGGATTCTCCATCAAGGTGAGGGCTCAGATCTAGGTCTCAAAGGCTTGGCTCAGTGGATAGAGCTTTAGCCTTCGGACTTAAGGGTCCAGGTTAGATTCCAGTCAAGGGCACATGCTGGTTGCAGGCTGGATCCCCAGTAGAGGGGTGTGTAGGAGGCAGCCAATCAATGATTCTCTTTCATCATTTAAAAATATATATATATTTCTTTATTGATTTCAGAGAGGAAGGAAGAGGTAGAGAGATATAGAAACATCAGTGATGAGAGAGAATCATGGATCGGCTGCCTCCTGCACACCACCCACTGGGGATCAAGCCCGAAACCCAGGCATGTGCCCTTGACCAGAATCGAACCTGGGATCCTTCAGTCCCCAGGCTGACGCTCTATCCACTGAGCCAAACTGGCTAAGGCTCTCTTTCATCATTGATGTTTGTCTCTCTCCCCCTCCCTTTCTGAAATCAATAAAAATATGTTTTTTTAAAAATAAAAGATACCAACCAATTCTAGTAATAAAAAATTAAAAAGAATGCGTTCAATGCTTATTTGTAAAAAAAATAAAATAGTGACTGGTAGTCTGATTCATCTTTACCCCTCCTCTCGGCGCCAGGTGGAGCCCCCGCAAGGCATTCCTGGAGACGACACGGCAGTGAACGGGATTCGGCTGCACTGCTCCCGTGGGCACAAAGTGGAGTCCGAGTCTGGAAGGTGAGGGGCAGGGGCCAATGATCCCCTAGGGTGGGGTATGCGCCTTATCCTGTTACACCCACCCCCTCCCAGCCGGCAGATAACTCCAACGCTGCCACACCTTAGACCTGGGGAGTAGGTTGTAGACCTCCCCTGTGCACCGTGGTGGATGTCAGGTGATTAGACCGACCCCCAAGGCCAAGGAGCCCCTGGCTTGTGAAGTCCCCAGGCTGGGTCGGGCTGGAGGTGAGTGGGCGGCGCCCCACAGCCAGTGAGTCTTCCCTTCCCTCGCAGGTGGGGCGCATGGAGCGAGCCGCTGTGGTGTCCCCATGGCAGCTTCCTCGTGGCTTTCTCACTCCGAGTGGAGGCACCCACGACCCTTGGGGACAACACGGGCGCCAACAACGTGCGCTTCCGCTGCTCCGACGGCAAGGAGCTGGAGGGGCCTGGCCTGGCCTGGGGAGACTTTGGAAGCTGGAGCGAGACGTGTCCTAAAGGCATATGTGGTTTGCAGACCAAGATCCAGCGGCCCAGAGGCCTCCCCGACGACACCGCGGTGAACGACGTGCGTTTTTTCTGCTGCAGCAGCTGATCCCTTTGCGGTCCCCTCCCGGCCCCACCTCCGGCTGTCCCACCTCCCGTATTAAAGCTTCCCCGTCATGGCTTTGGTGTCATTTGTTTTAGGCATAGCAAACTGCGTCTCCCTGTCTCCTAGCCTAGCACTGGGCCAGGCTGAAATTCAGGTTTGGCTCGGGAGTCCATGGCAGGCTGCCCAAAGTTACAGACCCTTAGTCACTTCCATTTTGCATACAAGTGAAGGAAGTCCCTGGCTTTCTGAGGGCGTCTGCATGCACATCATGTCCATTAAATGCCCAGGTTATTTATTTTCTGAGCCACCAGTGACCTCAGATTAAGAAACTTCTACCAAATTAGGAGGCGACATGTTACCACACCTTCGGGCATCATTTTCTAGAGCTTAATTGGTTAACGTGTCTTTTCCATAGTTGTCCCTTCCCCTCCCCCCCTCCCCTCTACACAACTCCAAGGGTGGCTTTTCTGTATACTGATTCCCATTTTGGATCTTTGTCCTCGATGTTCTCTCTGCCTGGAATCCCTCAGCATCCAGGTGGTTAGCCCACAAGCAGACTTCAGCTCTAATTTCACTTCCTCAGAGTTTATATCTATCCCATTATCAACGTGTTGTTATTTTTTAATCTTTACCTGAGGATATGTTTTACTGATTTTAGAGAAAGGGTTCCCCGTCCTGAGCATGTGCCAAGGGGGACTTGCAAAGGGCTCATTAGGCCCGTGTGGAGGTAGCACTCTCGAAGGCAGGTCTGACCCACATGGGGAGAGGCACAGAATGGGGTAGTGAAGGCGAAAATACCGGCTAAGCCTTACTCGGTCTCTTTGAAATGGTAGGGGAGAGAGAGAGAGAGAGTTGGTTACCTGCCTCTAGTATGAGTCCCCACCAGGATTGAGCCTGTAACCTAGGTATGTGCCCTGACCCAGAATCCAAAGAGCAGGCAACCTTTGGGTGTACAGGACTACGTTCCAACCAACTGAGCCACACTGGCCAGGTCTCAACGAGTTTTGTAAAAGTGCTTATCATCAGCTGATCTTTTAAAAACTGCCAATTTTCCACCCTGGAATGTTAAATTGAGAGCTTGTTTGGAGGTTCTAGCAGGGGAGCGCAGCTACTCGTATACCCTTACCGAAGATCGGTCCTCCCCTCTGGGGGGACGCACATGGATTGGTGAGGGAGGAGGGGGACACCCGCCCAGCCAGCCAGATCAGCCGAATCAACCCTGGCGATCAATGGGGTGACAAATGTCGCAGCCAGATCACCCTCACATCCTGGAATGTTAAGTTGTGAGCACAGAACTTGTCTGTCTTGTTAACTTCGGTATTTCCGGTGCACACTAATAGCTCAATAACTATTTGCTGCCCTGGCCCTCCTGGCTCAGCTGGTGGGAGCCTGGTGGGTGCACTAGGAGATGGTTCCTTCCCGGCTGGGGCACATACCCAGATTGCAGATGGATCCTGGCTGGGGTGCGTGGGTGAGGCAACCAACTGATGTTTCTCTCTGGCATCCATGTTTCTCTTTCTCTTCCCCTCCCTCTCTCTCAAATCAATGAAAAATGATAAATAAAAAATTTAAACTCAGGCTTAAAAAATAACTATTTGCTAAGAAAATCAGCGGGGTGCAGGGGCCCCACACAGAGGAGCCACAAGCCCCGCCTTGGACACTCCTCACATAGGGCACGATCTGAGATGCGCAAGAGAGCTCAAAACGGTTTATTTCAGGGCGGGGGTGGGTCGGGTGGGCGTCCAGCGGCGGGCAGGATGGTCAGTGGAGCCTCATTCAGGGGTGCCCTGCGGAAAAGAGAACGTGAGAACGCAGCCGGGGAGCCAGCAGGTTCCCTCTAAAGCTCCTGGGCGCGCGGTCCCACCTTCTTCCTGCAGTCGCCGCAGAGGACACCCATGGCCGCGTTCACCACCTGCACCCCGCACAGCACGAGCTCCAGGCACGAGGCGGCCAGGAGCAGCGAGAAGAGCGTCACGTGCCAGGTGACCACATTAGGCGGCTCCTCGCATAGATCCCACATGGTGTGGTTGAGCAAGTAAGAGCCTCTGTGGATCCGAAAAGGTCACGTGAGAGACGGAGGTCGCCGCGGAGGCCCCCCTCCCGGTTCCCCGTCCTGAGCACGCGCCAAGGGGGACTTGCAGAGGGCGCATGAGGCCCACGTGGGGGAAGCGCTCTCGAAGGCAGGTCCGGCCCACGTGGGGAGCGGCACAGAATCGGGTAGTGAGGGCGGGAAAACCGGCTAAGCCTTACTCGGTCTCTTTGAAATGGGAGCCCCAAGAACCGTCCTTCAAACGACACTTGGGTCCATCTCGGAGCCCGGTCCCGGATACTGAGAGGCAATAGATGGCTCCAATCATCCCTAACGCCGAGCAGAAGACCGAGCGCAGCATCTGGACGTGGAGTGGAAGGAGAGGTGAGTCGGCCCCGTCTAGCTCCTACCCCCTCCCCCTATACATTTCCCTTCAAACCCCATTGCTAGGAGTTAGGTTAACCCTAAGAGCCAGCGGCTGCAGAGGTTCATGGGGGTTGTAGTCCCCTCTGATCTGGCC
>NW_005370875.1:125281-139851 GCF_000412655.1 Myotis brandtii | reverse complement strand
AGGGCGAGGGCGAGGGCGAGGGCGAGGGCGAGGGCGAGGGCGAGGGAGAGGGAGAGGTGGATCCCGAGACTGCAGAGCAGCTGGTGTAGCTAGGAAGAGGGGGCGTGGCTTTAGGTTGGCTCTTCCTAGACCTGTTCAAAGACCGATCCTGGATCTCCTCTGAATTTGGATCTTACCCTGCAGCGATTCCCACAGCAGCCTGCACCGCAACAGCCCTTGCCCCCTGCCCGGACGGCTGCAATTCCCGGACACAGTACCTATGGAACAAAAGTGCGTGTGGCAGCCAGTCCCTCCAGATCCTCCAGGCCTTTCAGGGGTGGGCAAACTTTTTGACTGGAGGGCCACAATGGGTTCTTAAACTGGACCGGAGGGCCGGAACAAAAGTATGGATGGAGTGTTTGTGTGAACTAATATAAATTCAAAGTAAACATCATTACATAAAAGGGTACGGTCTTTTTTTTTTTTAGTTTTATTCATTTCAAACGGGCTGCATCCGGCCCGCGGGCCGTAGTCATCAGTGCTTACCTCCTCCTGGAACCTGCCTGTGATGTCCTTAGCCCTTTGGACTGTAGGAAGACCTTATCTGTACTTCTCCGGGAGCACTCTCAGGTTCCATATTCATTTATCATAATTTATGTGTCTACTTATTTCTGTCCAGATTGTAGCCTCCAGGAGGGTAGGGCCTAATAATATATTCTCAATAAATCTTGAGACATGTTCGGTGCCCAATTGAATGGCAGTTAGGAGGCCTGGGTTTAATGCTAACCCCAATGCACTGCACACTCCAGGAATTGGTTCATCTCTCAGGGTCTCTGTTTTGTCCTCTGTAAAATGGGTCTGCAATACCTACCTCACAGGGCTGATCTCATGATTTTTTTAATGAGATAACAAGTTGACTGGATGTCAAGACTAGCTCAGAGTAAATGCTCAATAACTATACATTCCCTCAACAGCAGGAAGGAATGGTGGTGCTGGAGTGTCTGGGATCATGATGGTGGAGGGTGGAGGAGAATGTTAGTGGAGGCTCTGATGGGAAGTATAAGAATCCCCAAGTTACAGCTGTCATCCTCTTTGTCTTTCTTTCTCCCTGTGGCCTTCCTCATGGAGCCCATCCCCTCCAGGACATCAGCTTCTTCCTCTGCCAATAGTCACCTCCTAAATCATGCCTCCAGATTCAAATCTAACTGCCTTAAGGATATATGTCCACTTGAATGACTTGGTTTTAGCTCAAATTCAGCCAGCCCCATTCTGACATCACAACTTATTCCCCAAATTCATCTCCCATCAACTTTCTTTTTTAAAAAAATATAATTTTATCGATTTCAGAGAGTAAGGGAGGAAAGAGAGATAGAAACATCAATGATGAGAGAGAATCGTTGATCGGCTGCCTCCTGCACACTTCACACTGGGGATGGAGCCTGCAATCTGGGCATGTGCCCTGACCGGGAATCGAAACCATGACCACTGGCCTAGTTCAAGCCACTATCATCTCTCCTGGGCAACTGCAGTGACCTTCATCCCTCTATCTGATCTTTCTGCATCCACTATTGACTTCCCACTCTCCATTCTCCACATAGCTGCACGAGGGATTTTCTTTAAAAGAATAGTTTATTTAAAAATAAAAAAAGAATAGTTTACTGATTTAAAAAAATTTTTTTAGAGAGAGAGTGGAGTGTGCAGAAAGGAAAGGGAGAGAGAGAAACATGGATTTGAAAATGCAACATCGATTAGCTGCCTCCTGCATGCCCCCTAGTGGAGATCGAGCCCAAAACCCAGGCATATTCCCTTGATGGGGAAATTGAACCGTCAACCTCCTGGTGCACTGGACGACACCCAACCAATTGAGCCACACCAGCCAGGGCCACAGGGATCTTCTTAAGCCCAATAGGGTATGGAGCAACTAGAACTCTAATACTTTGCTAATGGACATGGACTTAGTATAAGAGCTTCAGAAAACTCTTTGGTAATATCTAGTTGCACTGAATATTTGCACACTTAAGAACCAGCAGTTTTACTCCTAGGTATGCATCCAACAGAAATGCAAACATTTATTCCCCTAAAGACATTTTCAGGTATCTTTATGGTAGCCTTATTTGTAATAAACCCAAGTTGGAAACTATCCCACTGTCCATCAACAGTCGAATGCTTAAATAAATTGTGGTATATTCACACAATGGAATGCATAAGAAATAATAAACTACAAATACATGCAATAATATGGATGAACCTCACACACATAATGTTGAGCTCAAGAAGCCAGACACAGGTGGCCACACTGTATGAGTCCATTTATATTAAGTGCCAATTAGGCAAAACCAATCTATGGGATAGAAGCCAAGATAGTTGGGACTCTTGTCAGTGGCAGGTAGTGTCTGGTGGGAGGCACACCTGGGATTCTGGTAATGACCTGTATTTTGAGTGCTGAGTATGTGGGTGTGTTCACTTTGTAAAAATTCACTGAGCTGTATACTGAGGATGTGGGCAATTGTCTGTATGACTTAAAGAAAAGTTCAGCCCTAGCTGGTTTGGCTCAGTGAATAGAGCGTCAGCCTGAGAACCAAAGTGTTCCGGGTTTGATTCCAGTCAAGGGCACATGCCTGGGGTTGCAGGCTCGATCCCCGGTAGGGGGCATGCAGGAGGCAGCCAATCAATGATTCTCTCTCATCATTGATGTTTCTATCTCTCTCTTCCTCTCCCTTCCTCTCTGAAATAAAAAAAAAAAATTTAATAAAAAGAAAGAAAAGTTCAAAAACAAGTTTAAAAAGTTCAACAAGCCCAGCCGGGTGTAGCTCGGCGGTTGGGCGTTGACCCAGGAACCAGGAGGTTGCCGGTTCGGTTCCTGGTCAGGGCATATGCCCGGGTTGCGGGCTTGGTCCCCAGTGGGGGGCGTGCAGGAGGCAGCCGATCAGTGATTCTCTCTCATCATTGATGTTTCTATCTCTCTTTCCCTCTCCCTTCCTCTCTGACATCAATAAAAATATATATAAAAAAAAAAAAAAGTTCAACAAAAAAAAAAGTAACATGTCCTTCAATCATTTTCTGTAGAGTAAAATTCAGATTTCTCCTGTGGCTTTTAAGAGTGTATATATTTGGTCTGGCCTCTGCCTACCCAAGATCTCATCCCATTTAACCTCAGCTGCTCTGGCCACCTGTCCGGTCCTCAGATATGTGAACCTGTTCCTGCCTGGGGCTTTGTACTGTCGGCCACCCTGTCTGCCATGCTGATTCTTTTTTGGGGGGGAGGGTGTGTGTCTGAGTTCAGACATCACCTCATTGAGGCCTTCCTTGAAAACACTATAAGAAGTGGCCCTGGATCTTGCTCTAGGAGCTCTCTATTGACAGACCCTGCTTTGTTTGCTTGATAATACCTACTCCTATCTGAAATCATCTTGCTCATTTATTTACTTTTTTCAAGTGCCTCTTAAGTGCATGGCTCTGGTCTAGGCACCTGACACACAGCAGCCAGGGTAATGTAATGTACCTGATGTAATGAGGCTTACATTCTTGCTTCTGTGATACCGTGTGTCTCCCCAGTGGGAATGCCAGCTTCAGAGAGAGCAGGGGCCTCGCCTGTGTCCTCATGGCATAGCACGGACCAGGTGAATAGATTTGAAAAAGCCTTCTCAAGAGTGGCTTCTCAAGAGTGGAGGTGGGAGGAAGACAGCTGGGAATGAGCACGTTGAGAGGGCATCCTCAGGGATCTCCCCTGGAGCAGGCTGGTTAGATTGTGGGGAGGTTGGGATGGTTTAAGCTGGAGAAGAGCATGATGTGATCCTGAGTGAGGGTGTAGGTCTGGGAGGAGTGTGACATCTCAGGGAGAGTTGAAGTCAGAAGGATGGAGTAGAGTCCAACAGCCATGAATCCATGTGGGATGGGGAGTAGGAGCAAAGACCCCAGAGGGTAAGAGGAGTTTGGTGGATACAGGAGAAGAGGTGGACCTATGAAAGAGATAAAGGGGAGACGTCTCCCAGAAAATTTTATCAGTCAACTGTCCCGAGAAGTGTGGAACTGTGCTGGGTAGGTCTTTTGTCTTTATCCCATGAAGATATTAAACTAGCTTGACATTCCAAAGTTCCTCTAAATGGGGAGGGAGTTGCAGGATGGGAGGTAGGAAGTCCAGGGAATCTGTGTCTCCCAGTCTCCCCCTTTTCCTGACAGATTCCAGTCTCCAGGAAGATGTGGGGGCACCTTCTTCATCACCCTGACCTAGGTTTGAGTTTATCCTTAGCTCTGAGCACAGAGGGGGCATTCAGAAATGTGGGGTGAGGCCCTAACCGGTTTGGCTCAGTGGATAGAGTGTCAGCCTGCGGACTGAAGGGTCCCAGGTTTGATTCCGGTCAAGGGCATGTACCTTGGTTGCGGGCACATCCCCAGTAGGGGGTGTGCAGGAGGCAGCTGATGGATGTTTCTCTCTCATTGATGTTTCTAACTCTCTATCCCTCTCCCTTCCTCTCTGTAAAAAAATAAAAATAAAAATCAGTAAAATATATTAAAAAAAGAAAAGAAATTCCCATTAAAAAAAAAGAAAAGAAATGTGGGCTGAGAGTGAAGAGACATGGAGACTGGGGAGGGTGACACCAAGATGAGAAATAGGATGACTAATCCGTGACACTGCTTCCTGGCTCCAGACTTTATCAAAGCACCCCTACTACACACCCATTATTATCTTGCCCTGATAACCTCCCACACAACCAGCTGCTCCTTCAGCCTCAACCCTTGTGGCCGCAAACATCTGCTCAGTGGTGGGATGAGGAGGGGCAGGTAGGACATACTCCCTTCCCAGAAGGGAAGCTGCTTAGAGCAGTGAGGCTCCCTTCCTTCCTGTTCCCCTCAGACATTCAGCTCAGCACCCTGGGGCTCCTCCAGCACCTCTCCCCAGTGCTCAGTGTTTGGGACCAGATTCAGAGTGCTCCAGGGCTCACCGTCCCACTGCCACCCCTTCCCAGGCAGCCGCCCTTTTCCCTCTCTCCCTCTCCCTCCTGTTCAGAACCCCTTGCAGTGGTTCTCAACCTTCCTAATGCCGCGACCCTTTAATACAGTTCCTCATGTTGTGGTGACCCCCAACCAAAAAATTATTTTCGTTGCTACTTCATAACTGTAATGTTGCTACTGTTATGAATCGTCATGTAAATATCTGATATGCAGGATGTATTTTCATTGTTCGCGACCCACAGGTTGAGAACCGCTGCGAGAGGGACACCCAGCCCCCTGCCTCACTAGCCTTCTCACCATCAGGCCCCCGCCGAAGAAGCCAGCCATTAACCAGACTTGCAAGCTGAGTTTGTCCGTCTTGGTCCAAGTGGTCTCCCCATTAGGCACCAGCAGGAGGGCGTTCGCCACGATGCAGACAAGGGAGAGGGTGATGAGGGAGAGCCCCACGAAGCGGGCACACTGTCCCGTGCACATGGTGAGGTGGCTGGACAGGCTGTGGGTGAAAGTGAGCCCAGAGGCCAGCGGGGAGGAAAACAAGCCTGGAGCAAGGAGCAAAGGTCAGGAAAGAGGTGTGGCAGCAACTAGGCAGGCCAGATCGATGATAAGGGGGAGAAGCAGGAGATACAGGCAAAGAGGAGGTAGGGGTGGGGGGTGGGGGGACTGCTGTCCATGAGGTGAAGGGGAGGATGTGGTGGAGACGGTGGGGGAGCTTGACGCAGAGGAAGTTGCCTGGGGTCAGTGTGTTCTTCCTCTTTTCCCTGCACGCACCTCTCCTCAGCCCCTCTGTGGGCTGCTTACCTGCTTTGTGATTTAGTCAAGCCCCTTAATTTATCTAAGCCTTAGTTGCCTTATCTGTGTAGTGGCACTTGGCTCACAGGCTGGCTGTAAGGATTAAATGAGACCATGTAAGCTGTACTTTTTAAACTAGGATACACCAAGCAGCTGTATGGTGGCCTCATCATTTCCATGAGTCCTGCAGGGAGGTTTCCTTCTGGAAAGAAACTAAGAAGAGAGTAATGGACATTCGTTGTTCTTTCGTTTCTTCTCCTCCTCCATATTTGTTTATCAAGCCCTCTTCCTGCTGGGCTCTCCGTGGCAGCCTGAGTGGTTAGAGCATCTATCCACGGCCTCAGTGTTTGACTCAGCGACGGCCACGTGATCCAAGCCAGTCCCCCTGGGAATTGTTTTCTGTTTTTTTGTTGTTGGCAATCCGAGGTCCAAGAAGTTCTGTTTTTGTTGGGGAGCTGAAATTGCTGGTGGCACATTGGGTGTTAGAAAGTGAAGTCAATCCAGAGGAAAGAACATTCAAAGGCTGGAAAGACACTAAGTCTGTTGATTATATCTTCGAGCATGCAGATTCAGCTATGCCGGAAGCCCGATCATCCCTCGGAAAGTTTTGATTATGTGCAGCAGTTTGAATTGTATTTCTGCCGGCTACTACAGAGAGTCTTTAAAAAACACACACACCATATATATATACATTTTAAATAATTTTTATTGATTTCAGAGAGGAAGGGAGAGAGAGAGAGATAGAAACATCAGTGATGAGAGAGAATCATTTATTGGCTACCTCCTACACGCCTGCAACCCCGGCATATGCCCTTGACCGGAATCGAACCTGGGACCCCTTAGTCTGCAGGCCGATGCTCTCTCTATCCACTGAGCCAAACTGGCCAGGGCTACATAGAGTCTTTTTGATACAGAGCCCATGCTGTGGACAGGGCCTTGCTCTGGAGACTGCGGGGATTCAAAATTGCATGCATGAGACTCAGATATGGGCCTTGGGAGCAAAAAAAGGAGAGTGAAGGCTCAAGCAGGATGTGGGAGTGCCATGGAAGAGACCAGGGCGGCAGGAAGTGCTGCAGGACTTCAGAAGGCACGCGATGAGAATGTCACACAGAAAGTGATATTCAGCCAGTGGCCTCTGCTGTCGCTTGTCCTGGCCATCCACTCAAACAGCTACAGAGACATGAAAAATGGAGAAAACTTACCCCTCAAAATGAATGCCAGAATGTTAGAGAAATTTTTACTGTTTCTGAGACAGAGGAGCTACTGTTTATGAATCAGGGGATGCCTGAAAAAAGAAAGTGCTTCGGAGCTCTCCCCACTGTCTGCCTCTGATTCATAGACAGTTATTGTAATAACTGATATTTTGTTTGGCTTTTTGTTGCATTGTGTAATGCTTTAAAAAAAAACTTCTATGTTGTTTTTGGATGTCTCTTTTCATTAACTTTTCTGTCTCTTATCATGAGTTGTTATTTTATTTAATTATTTAATATTTTCTTGTGTTTTAGAAGGCGTATTTTAAATCCTGGTAGTGCCTCTCTCTGAGAAGACCCAGACTGTCATTATCTCTGCAACCTCCTTTGAGGGGGTCTGTACAGATGGTTTTCCATGCTTCTTAGCTTTATAACTTATGGCTATATAACCAGGTGATCCTGTGGTAAAAATTGAACTCTTTGCTCCAGTTCTTCAATCCTCCATGCTTTTTGCTATGACAGTTGTTGTCCCTCCCACCAGAGACAGCCTGTACCTCTCACCATATGGGCACAGTGGAATGTGGGCAGAAGTGACAATATCCCAGTTCTGAGCCTGGGCCTTGTGCCCCATCACTACCATGGGAATAACATGCCCAAGTTAACCCACTGGTAAAAGGAAGGTGTAAGATACAGCGAAAAGGCCCAGGTCAGATCTCAGCCTGTATCTGCTGACCTCCAACCAACCCTCATACTTGTATGAGTGAAATAAATGCCCATATTTGTATGTCACTAAGACTTTGTGGGGTTTTTTGTTCCACAGCAATAGCTGACTGATACAGACCCCATTGTCTAGGCCAGGGCTTGATCCAGGCACTAAGACTTTGTGGGGTTTTTTGTTCCACAGCAATAGCTGACTGATACAGACCCCATTGTCTAGCAACAGCTGATTGATCCAGGTATGAGTAGCTGATCCATAGCCAGAGACCTATGAGGAAGCTTGAGGCAAGAGCTCTGCCCAGCAGGGGTACCTCACTTAATGATGACTGATCAACAAATGGGATCTTTATTCTTGGGAAACTTGAATGTGAGGCGACCTGAGAGAGTCATCAGAGGGAAGGGCGGCCTCAAATTAAAATAAATGTGAAAGCAGGGAGTGAGCAAAAGCCACAAGGAAATTAAAACCATAAATAAACAGAAGCCATAAGGAAGAGAACTGTGAATTAAAGGGTCCATCTCGGCAGAACTGAAGGGCTACCTAGAAAGGAACACAAGCGGGTCTGGCCTGAGATTTCTCTGCAATGGCAGACGACAAAGGAGCAACGAATATAGTAACGACAGCAAAAGAAAAATAACAACAACAAAACCCAAAAGCCATCATTCAATTACTGTATATGTATTTAAGTTGCTTTTTGTGTGTGAAGGGCAACAGAATTGCATTTCTGAGAATGCTTGGGTTTGGAAATACCACTGTTTTCTCTTCCTCCCCCTCCTCCACTTTCTCCTCCTTCTTCTTTTAAAAGTATTTTAACTTACCAAAAAATGAAGTAAAGTAGAAAACTCCAAAATGTGAAAGTCTTGGCATAACTGTAAATAAGTTTCATAAAACTAGTTATGAAACTGAATGTGCCATGTCCAGGGGCCATTTTAAAGAACTGTATCAGGAAAAACCAAGTTTACCAGAACAAAAAGGATATTTCTTGGTTTAGGTCATCAAAACGTCCAAAGGTAGAACTAACTTGCAGGTATGATTCATGAAAGAAATAACTGACAAGTTGGACTTCATTAAAATTAAAAATTTCTGCCCTGACCGGTTTGGCTCAGTGGATAGAGCGTCGGCCTGTGGACTGAAGGGTCCCAGGTTTGATTCCGGTCAAGAGCATGTACCTTGGTTGCAGTGTGTGCAGTGGGGAGTGTGCAGGAGGCAACTGAATCGATGTTTCTCTCTCATCGATGTTTCTAACTCTCTATCCCTCTCCTTCTCCCTTCCTCTCTGTAAAAAATCAATAAAATATATTTAAAAAAAATAAAATGAAAAACTTCTGCTCTGAGGGGACTCTTTCCCCCTGCCCATCTGGGAGTCTGTGCTTGTTCTTCAATAAATTTCCACCTTTGCTAAAAAATAAATAAATAAAAACTTCCGCTCTGAGAAAGCCACTGTCAAGAGAACGAGAAGGTGAGTCACAGAATGGGAGAACATATTTGCAAAAGACATACCTGATAAAGGATTGTTATCTAAAACATACAAAGAGAGCTGCAGACGGAATTGGAACCTCCTGCTTCAGCGAGATCGTGTTTCTCCAGTATCACCTCAATGAACAGGGAGACCGGTCTATGCCCTGAAGAAGTTTGATCCTGTGGGACAACAGACCTGCTCGGCCCATCCTGCTCTGTGCTCTCCAGACGACACATACTCTCGACACTGAATCGCCATCAAGAAATGTTTAAAGGTTCTGATGACCCAGCAACCTCGCCCTGTAATCTGAGGATTCCTTAAATGTCATGGCTCTCCTGCCACTTGCCACCCCTCAGAGACTTTCCGAAACCAAGGTGTCCACTCTGTGAGCCTCGAAGCCTTCTTACCACCCTTGCTCTTTAGGATCCAGCGTCATCATTACCTTTGATCACGCTTGTGCGAACCAATCATGGTAGCACCCCCCCTTAAAGGGAACACGTTTGAATCTGCTTTTCCTATTTTGAGTCACTGCCAGGTTATTAAAATGACTTGAAAGGGAAAAAAAAAACATACAAAGAACTCTTAAAACTCAACAATAATAAATAACCTGATTAAAACACTGGGCAAAAGACCTGAATATACACCTCACCAAAGAAGATATAAAGATGCTGGGGGTTGGGGGTGGCCAGGGAGAGGTCAATGGGGGAAAAAGGAGACATATGTAATACATGAAACAATAAAGAATTTAAATTAAAAAAAGAAGATATAAAGATGACAAATAGGCATCTCAAAAGATGCTCAAAATCATGTCATTAGAGAAATACAGATGTCCCCGCACACCTATTAGAAAGGCCAAAATCCAAAACACTGACAACATTGAATGCTGCATCACCGGCGCCCTTGATGGCACAGAGGACAGTACTGTGTGGAAATACACAGACATTGATAACAGTCAGAAAGTGATTCAGAAGAGTCAAACCCTAAGAAACTTTTGGAATATTTTAACCACTTTATTTTACTTACAGTTTTCTTTTCATGTATGTATCAGGATAATTTTTTTAAGGTTCTAAAAGAGCTGTAATTAACAAAAAATAAAAAACTTGAGTGTTAAGCCCTAGCTGGTTTGGCTCAGTGGCTAGAGCATCGGCCTGCGGACTGGAGGATCCCAGGTTCGATTCCGATCAAGGTCACATGCCCGGGTTGTGCGCTCGATCCCCAGTAGGGGGTGTGCAGGAGGCAGCCGATCATTGATGTTTCTATCTCTCTCTCTCCCTCTTCCTTCCTCTCTGAAATCAATAAAAATATATTTTAAAAATTTTGAGTGTTAAAAAAGCATTGTGTTGGCTCTGGCCGGGGAGTTCAGTTGGTTAGAGCGTTGTCCCGATACACCAAGGTTGTGTGTCAGGGATAGGGGTGGGGGGTGTCATCAATCACATGGGAATCTGGGCAGCATCTGCTCACCCTGCCCCAGCTGTTCTGGGCCAACCCTTAGGTTTGCAGGTGGCAGCTCTGGTCCAGGGAAGACTTTGGGTCCTTTAGCCTCTGGATTGTAAGGAGGTAAACAGGCTAAGGGTACAAATGTGGGCCAGGCCTTGGGTACAGCTTGATTTATACATTAAAACACTTAGACTTAAGATATGTGGGTCTTCATTTGTACTATTGTCCTGGGCCTTGCAAATGTTAGCAGTGGGCCTGTAGGATATACTAATAATAATAACTAACATGATAACAATGACTATCCTGTATGCCAGGCTCTGTTCTAAGTATTTAATATATATTAACGGCCATAATTCTCACAACAAACCTACAATAGGAATGATTATCATCAGCCTTGACTTGCAGACCAGGAAACTGAAAGTGCCTGGATGCGAATCCAGGCAGTTTGGCTCCAGAGTCTGTGCTGTTGACCGTAATGGTTTGTTGCCTCCACTCAGAGAGGGGAGCCTCTTGGAAGAGGCCTGAAGGACAGGAAGAGACAGCCACGTGATGAACTGGAGGCAGAGCATGTTCTGGGTTGAGGGACAGGTAAAGGCTCTGGCAGAGAAGAGTTGCATTAAGGGACCTAAAGGCCCTGGCCGGTGGCTAATTGGTTAGAGCATCGGCCCACACACCACAGGGTTGCGGGTTTGATTCCTAGTCAAGGGCACATACCTGGGTTGCAGATTTTTTAAAAAAAATATATTTTTATTGATTTCAGAGAGGAAGGGAGAGGGAGAGAGAGATAGAAACATCAATGATGGGAGAGAATAATTGACCAGCTGCCTTCCGCACACCCCACATTGGGGATTGAGCCTGCAACCCAGGCATGTGCCCTGACTGAGAATTGAACTGTGACCTCCTGGTTCATGGGTTGACATTCAACCACTGAGCCACACTGGTCAGGCTGGGTTGCAGGTTTGATCCCCCGCCTTGGTCCAGGTATGTGCGGGAGGCAACCAACCGATGTGTCTCCCTCACATCGATGTCTCTCTCTCTCTCTCCCTCTCTTTCTCTCTCTCTCTCTCTCTCCCTCCCTTCCACTATCTCTAAAAATCATGGGGGAGAGGGATCCAAGATGAGGGCAAAAGGGTAGGCAGGGGTTAGATCATATAAGGCCTTGTGAGGCATTTAGAAGCCTTGTGTGTGTGTGTGTGGGGGGGGGGGGGGTGTTTAAGCAAGGGAGTGATATGATTTTATTTTTTTTTAAGAGATTGTTTTGGTAGTGTCCAGGGAATGGACTGTAGAGGGGAAGGGTGGAAGCAGGGGTTGGGGACTATCACAGTGGTGCAGGTGAGAAATGATGTAGGTGTGGAGCGTGGGGATGTGTATGGAGGGCAGTGGGTTACTGATGGATTCAATGTGGAGGTAATGGAAAAAAAAGGAAACCAAAGATGAAACAAAACTAAATCTCAGGCTTGGGCAAACAAATGAATAGTGGTTTTGTTTCCTGAAGTGGGGACATAAAACCATGGAGGTGAAAGGTATGAAGGGATATCCGGGAATAAGAGTGATGCTTTTCAGAGGATCCCATTGAGGATGTCTCATAATGTAATCCGGGGTGGGGGTGGGGGTTGAATGATCTCTTAGCATGGTAAGGCCAGAGTTATCAGGTCCTGAGAACGAAGGTCCAAATGAGGACCACATGGAGTCTTCAGAAGGGAAACAGTCCCCAGATGGTGACGAGGGTTTGAATTCAGATTTTTCAGTAGAAAGGTTGTGACTATAGCCCCTCTCCTCTCCCTCTCACTGCTGAGACACCTGGAGACCAGGGGACCAGAGCTCACTGTCTTTTCTCACCCTCCACTGCATGTTTGTGGTGAATAGACACTGAGAGAAATGCATTTGACTGCAATATTTGCAAGCCCCAAGAAGGTATTGGATAGATTCTTTCCATAGGCAAGAAGGGGTTGTGTTTCCCGAGAAAAGGGCACCAACTCAGCAGAAATTAGGAGAGAATTGTAGAAAGAGGCAGAGTATTAAGAATGAGGAGCCTTAACCAGTTTGGCTCAGTGGATAGAGCTTCGGCCTGAGGACTGAAGGGTCCCACCTTCGATTCCGGTCAAGGGCATGTACCTTGGTTGCGGGCACATCCCCAGTAGGGGGTGTGCAGGAGGCAGCTGATCGATGTTTCTCTTTCATCGATGTTTCTAACTCTCTACCCCTCTTCCTTCCTCTCTGTAAAAAATCAAGAAAATATATATTAAAAAAAAAAAGAAAGAAAAGAATGAGGAGCCATCTGTGAGTATGGGGCAAACAACAAAGTTGCTAGAGTGGTAGCTCCATGCCCAGTGTCTCTCTCCTCATTATCCCCAGGATGAGATATCAAAACATTGCAGCCAAAACTGCTTAATTTCTGCCCTGGCCAGTGTGACTCAGTTGGTTGGGCGTTGTCCCATTGCACCGAATGGCTGCCGGTTTGATTCCTGGTCAAAGGCACATGCTGGGGTTTTGGGCTGGATCCCTGGTAGGGCTCATGCAGGAGGCAGCCCATGATGTTTTGCTCTCACATCGATGCTTTTCTCTTTCTCTCCCTTTCCCTTCCCTTCTCTCTAAAAAACACAATAAAATTTTTTCTTTTCTTTTTAAAAAAAAATATTTTATTGATTTTTTACAGAGAGGAAGGGAGAAGGATAGGTTGAAACATAGAGTTAGAAACATCGATGAAAGAGAAACATCGATCAGCTGCCTCCTGCACACCCCCTACTGGGGATGTGCCCGCAACCAAGGTACATGCCCTTGACCGGAATCGAAGGTGGGACCCTTCAGTCCTCAGGCCGACGCTCTATCCACTGAGCCAAACCGGTTAGGGCTAAAAATTTTTCTTAAAAAAAAAAAAAAAAAGACTGCTTAACTCCTTATTAATGTAGTGTATACTCATTTCAGGGATGTGAGCAAGGAGGAATCCTGAGCAGGGGAAGGCACTCGTCCCTGTGAAATGTCATCTAAGAGGTGTCAGTCACCATATCCTCATTGGGGACACTGAATGGCAGGAAAGAACTGCCAGCAGATGGCAGCCCAGCACGGAACACAGGATGCTCTGTCTTCTATTGGTTCCTCTTGGGAGGGTCATTAGAGACACTGGGAAGATGAGAAGGGGCTTGCCACATGGTCCCCTTTTCTTTGAGTTATTTTGGGTACTGTATTAGTTTGCTAGGGCTGCTGAAACAAAGTACCACAAACTGGGTGACTTAAACAACAGAAATTGATTCTCAGAGTTCTGGGGGCCAGAAGGCGGAGATCAGTCAGGATGTCAGCAGGGCTGGTTAATTTAGCTTGTAGATAGCAGTCTCCTTCCTGTATCCTCATGTGATCTTCCCTCTGACACGTCAGTGTCCAAATTTCCCCTTTTTATAAGTTTACCAGTCATTCTGAATGAGGACCCATTGTAATGACCTCACTTTAACTTATTTAAAGAACCTACCTCTAAAGAGTCACATTGGGGGTTAGGACTTCAAATTATGAATTTTGGGGAGCTACATGAACCGATAATGGGCAATCTTTTCTTACAACCACAGGGCCAGATTAGAACGATCTCTATATATAAAAGCCTAAGCAACCGGCTAACCTTCCGACCATCCAACCAGTAGCCATGACACATACTGACCACCAGGGGGCAGACGCTCAATGAAGGAGCTGCTGAGCATCTTGGCAGCTGCGGTTCTTGGGTGACGCATCCAGAACAGAGCGGGGGAGCCTGATTCCGGTGTGCATCACCCGAGAACCTCCCTCTCATAATCCGGGACCCCTGGGGGAATGTCAGAGAGCTGGTTTCAGCCCGATCCCCACAGGCCAGGCCGAAGACTCCACTGGTGCACAAAACCGTGCACCAGGCCTCTATTTGTAACCTTGATTTAATCAACATTATCTGAGGAGAGAAGGAAAGAGATATGCTTAACTTCTTGATGTAACTGGGAAGTATTTGCATGTTATTTCACTCTTTTTTTTTTTTTACTTTTAATTTCTTTATTGGTTAAGGTATTACATATGTGTCCTTATCCCCCCATTAC
>NW_005370875.1:123273-124531 GCF_000412655.1 Myotis brandtii | reverse complement strand
GATGATTAGTGACTGTGAGCATGTTTTCATATGTCTCTTGGCCTTCCTTCTGTCTCCTTTCGAAAAGTATCTATTTAGGTCTGTTGCCCATTTTTTTTATTGAGTTGTTTATCTTCCTTTTGTTAAATTGTATGAGTTCCCTGTAAATGTTGGAGATTAAACCCTTATTGGTGAATGTTATTTCACTCTTGGCCCCCAAGTCAAGAAATACAAGTTAAGGATACTTTTGAAAATCTTAAAGGAAATATTAGAGCAATAAAAAATAGGTTATATGCCTTCCAAAGCACCAGAAAAGATAAAATAGAAAAAAACTTAACTCACATAGCAGAAGATAAAGCATCAAGGAATCATAAAATAAGATGACTATACCAAATATATAGGTCAAAACAATTCATGTAAATATTTTAAACTCCTCTATAAGAAAAATTAATGTTTTCAAATTGAGTTAATCAGTAAAATTCTTTTAGCAGTGGTTGCTTCAGGGGAGGGGAATGGGGTAATGGGAGATAAGAGAGGAAGGGAAACTACTTTTCACTTTTGTGAAAAGGTATTTTTGTACCTTTTCAGTTTTATTAGTAATGTGTTACTTATCCAAAAAAAAGCATAATAAAATTAAACCATATTGTATAGATAGTGTGTTGTCCAATGGTCACTTTCTATTGATATGAGTATTTTTATAATGGTTATAGACTAGCCATAAAACCTTCAGGCACTAACTCATAGTGTATTGAAATATATAAAGCCAAAATAGAAACACATTGGGAAACTTTCAGAAATGTAATAATAGTGGGAAACTGTAACATAACTCACCAGACTCTGGCAGATGAAGTAAGAAAAAATATACAAAAGTATCAAGAATCCCAAATAAGCCCTAGCTGGTTTGGCTCAGTGGATAGAGCATTGGCCCACAGACCAAAGGGACCTGGGTTCAATTCCGGTCAAGGGCACATACCTTGGTTTCAGGCTCCTCCCTGGCCTGGGCCCTGGTCAGGGCATGTGCAGGAGGCAACCAATCGATGTGTTTCTCTCACATCGATGTTTCTCTCTGTCTTTCCCTCTCTCTTCCACTCTCCCTAAAAATCAATGGAAAAATATCCTCTGGTGAGAATTAATCAAAAACAAACAAAAGAATCAAAATAATAATAATCTAATCTAATAAAAGACAAACATGCACATTGACCGTACCTTTGCTATGCCTTAAGCCACGCCTACCAGCCAATCAGAGCAGCTATATGCAAATTAACCCAACCAAGATGGC